>NC_053154.1:44873461-45473461 GCF_016835505.1 Polypterus senegalus
AGGAAACCCAGGTTCACTTCCAGGGTCCTCCCTGCGTGGAGACTGCATGTTCTCCCCGTGTCTGCGTGGGTTTCCCCTGGGTACTCCGGTTTCCTCCCATGGTCCAAAGACATGCAGGTTAGGTGGATTGGTGATTCTAAATTGTCCCTAGTGTGTGCGTGTGGGTGTGCGTGTCCTCCGGTGGGTTGGTGCCCTGCCCTGAATTGGTTCCTGCCTTGCGCCCTGTGTTGGCTGGGATTGGCTCCAGCAGACCCCTGTGACCCTGTGTTCAAATTCAACAGGTTAGACAATGATGGATGGATAATTGTTCAATTTGGGAAGTAAAAGAAATACCAAGTGAAAAATTGAGAAAAATCAACATAAGCATTGATCTGCCTGGAACTTGAGACAGCACTGCTAACCATTTAACATGCTGGTGTATATATAGGGTGGTCCAGATCTAATTATGCAATTTTCATTACACTATAACTTATTAGGTTTATTACATAGAAAATCACGCGAAAAATCCCGGACCATCGAGAAGTGTGCAAACTGACAACATGAAGAATTGTCTTGCGCCAAACTGGAATCATCCCTGCATAAATCAAAGTCATCCAGACGATCTGGATCTGCATAATTAGATCTGGACCACCTACATATATATATATATATATATATATATATATATATATATATATATATATATATATATATATATATATATATATATATATATATATATATATATAAATAGAGAGAAAAAGAGAGAACGAGCAAGAGAAAAAGACAGAGTCACACACTTGTGCAAAGGGGACAGTTTAACAGCTCTGGTGACAGTAATTCTCTGCTGCTCCAACAGTTGGCACTCTACGATAATGCTTTCTCTTTCTCTCCCTCTGTGGACTGGAAGATTGATGGCTTTTCCACTGCTGACACCGCTTCCAGTCCCCAACCACCTAAGACCAACTTTACTTGCTATAAACAGTCTTAAATGGATGAACAATTGTTTTCGGCAGTCATATTGAGACTCCCGTCTAAAACTTAATGCCTTACCCAGTCTTGGGACAAGACTAGTCTGCACTTTAATTTGTAAATTAGGGCAAAGGAGTAAGATGATATGCAACACTTTACCAACTACAGTATGTCCTACTTACTAAGAGCTCACATTGATTGGTGAGTCCTCTTCTTTTCTCTCGCTCTCTTTTACAGGACACTGCACACTTCAGTTTATCCTGAAGGCAGCCTAAACGATCATTGGAGATGATGACAGAAGATGCAGACACCTCTTTTATGTTTTGCTTCAGATATGGAGTTAACAGTCATGAGTTGTTTCCCTTCTGTGGAGAGAACGGACACCACAATCAGAATTCTGGTTTGGTGCTCCACCTGTAACACTATTGTACAGACAGATATTGCTATTATATTTAAGCATAACAGACAAAATGAAGTAGCAAATAATGCAGTATTTCATGTTTAATTGGGTGTAAATGCATCTAACTTATTAATGCCTTTCTGGCAAAAATGTACAAGCATTGAAATGTTAACATAGTTTGTCGTAATTTCACGTTGGAACACTTTTACAGCCTTTTGTACTGCACAATATTTTAAATCTGGAAACACCTTGATCTTTGAATACAACTCTCAAAATGCAGAGTTGTCACCTAACTTTTAATTTCAAGACAATATGCCACGTGAGCCTCCATAACATTTAAAGGCCCGGTGACAACTGACTGGTTTCCCGTTTTCACTTTGCCATCGACTTAATTAAGTGTCAGTCACTTTTGCCGGAGGTCAACAATTACACACAGTTGGTCATAAGTCATCAATCTGTTTGTCTAAGAAAATTGAAAAGTTGAGTAAGCTGGCCACATTTCAATGACCTAATAATCGATTTCAAATTTTGAACAAATGTTTTACGAAATGCCATAAAATATTGACCAAATATATATTCATTAGTGTACATAATCCTTAATTATCCATTCATTCTATGTGCATCTTGTGACCCTGAAAAATATACTGGGTAGGAATTTTTCTGTTCAGTCCTTACCATACCATGAGAAGCAAGACCTGAAACCTGCCAAGGCTTCCTCTGTAAAAATGTAGGAAAACTATGCTTAGAATACCATACAGTACATTAATTGAGAAAGCACAATGTTCAAAACAAAATGCATATATATTAGATAAATAGGAAAGGCCCTATATTAGCACTTTGTATGTTTTTATATTTGTATGTAAGCATCTATAATAGATAGATAGATAGATAGATAGATAGATAGATAGATAGATAGATAGATAGATAGATAGATAGGACTTTTTTCTAAGGGGGGAATTTAGTTTTTTACAGAAGCAATTAAAATAAAGTAAATTATGAAATAAACAAAGTATAATTGCTCTCTGCTTGCATAGTCGGTTTGTAGGATATAGAATACCTTTAGACTGTGACAGCAATCACTCCGTGTTACAGTCTAGTCTAAGATTGACTGTGTGTATGTTACGGTGCCCTGTAATGGACTGGCACTACATTTACTGTTGGCTCTTGCTTGTTCTTGATACTGCTCAGAGACATTATGAACCACCAAGAACCTGAACTGGATGAAATGGGCTCTGAATAGATGGACAGGCTGTAGTCACATTTTACTAACTGCAAACAGCTTATGATATGTTATTGACAGCGAGTGACTGACTGAGCATTTAAACTTTGTGTTACAGGTGAAGAATAAGTAAGAGCTTTTCATGAAGCATGAATATTTAAACCCCACACCCCCCAACCCCCCCAAACTGCCATGAAGTTTCAACATTCAACCACCTTGGATTCTATGAAGGTATTCTGACTGAGGATAGTATGGGAGGCCTGAAAAAATGCAAAATGATGTAAAACTCATCCACTAAAAAATAAGATACTTTTAACATATGAGACACCCACTAAAAGCACAAATGGAGGTCTTTTGAAATTAAATTTGTGAGAAGCAACCTTTAGAGCTATGTTATTAGTTAGTAAATCAAACATTATTTTATATATTATTATTACATAGCTAACACATTTATCCAAGTCAGGATTTGAAGTCCAAATGCTTAACCAACAAGTCACACTGCCTGCCATATATATATATATATATATATATATATATATATATATATATATATATATATATATATATATATATATATATATATATATATACACACACACACACACACACACACACACAGGTATACACTATATATATATATATGACGAGCATGCCATGCAGGGTTGATTCCTGCTTTGCTCCCATTTTCCTGGGATTCCCAACTCCTCTCATATTGCCAAAGACATGCTGGTTGAGTTAAGGGTCTGTTGCAAATTGTCCCTGTGTGCATGGGTGGCCTTGTGGCGAATTGGTGCCCTGTAAAGGTTTTTTTTTCTGCCTTGTACATAGTGATGCCAGGATGGGCTTGGAAGCTTGCTGACCTGGCATTGAATTAAGCAGGTCTAAAAATGATCTGTTCTGTTACTTTGAACAGATGAACCCAAAACAATTCTATGTTCAAGAATACAAAAATAATAAATACATTTTTAAAAGTTTGCATAAACCATTTTACTTCATAAGAAGAATATTTAAATGAGAACAAATATTTCAAACTTGAAATTTAACAAACGTTATCTTGTATATTAAGAAATGTATTCCTTATAATAGACACATAGAAAAACTACAAGCTATAAATAAACACAACCGTCCACATGCATCTGGAAAAATAAATCCATCTCTCCGTCAGTCATCATCCGTGATGGGGGTGCCGCAGTCCACCCCGGTAACACTGGGTTCAAGTCTGAGGTACAATCTGTAAAGAACAAAAAAAAAACCAAAAAAAAAAAACACTGCCTTACTTAAACAGTATGTAAATTAATTCAAATATACTCTTAGCGCAAAATATTAGTGTCAGATGCTATATAAAATGCACGGCTGGATAAAGCTAAAGATCGGGAACACTTTTTTATTAAGGGGTCGTAATGTGTTGCAAATTGTGTCTCCGGAGCCAAAGTTGGAGATAAAGTGACAAAAGAAACTCTGATGTATTAAATATGGCATCGAGATTTTACCACGGATCGGAACTGTGTATATCAGTTAAAAATATATATTTGGATATTCTACTTTTTATATTATATTAATCCCTTGGTAATTCTTGATATCAATTTTAGACATCGATCTTTCAATCGACGCACGCAGTGCATGCTATTTTGTTTTACGGAGTTTTAGTAAAGAATAGTTCTACTTTTAATCTTTGGCGTCATAACATTTAAAACAAGTAAAGCAAAGAAGCACGTGCACCGGAGTAAAAGCCCTCGCACTAGCGCCCTTTGTGATCGGCACACACGCACGCACACACACACATCCACGCGCACACTTTCCCTTAGCTGTGCTTTTGTGTTTTGTCAGAATTAATGAGAAAAGTTCCCTTGCCCTAGGGGTAATTAGTGTCCTTGGAGTTAAATAAGCTAATACTTAGACACCTCTGGCACAGGCAATTATGTTTGTGTATTGAATAATTGATTCAAAGAGGGGGGAAGGGCTGCTAATCAGATCTGAGCATAATGAATTGATTTAATTAACAGGGGAATCTGAGGGTCTCTGGGAACTGTGTGCATTTATTCAGTAGCTGGAGCGGGAGCGGAGCGCATAAATTGAGAAGGGCTAGGCGAGTAAGCGTGTATTCTTTTAGCGGTTTGTCAGGGTTGGAACTGGATTTCATAATTTTTTATGCCCCCTCCCCTTGGAATATAGTTGCGGTTTTGAAGCGAATGAGTGTGGAAAGCCTCTGTTATATATTTTTGTGTTCTGTTTTTGTGCAAGATTTAAAAACGCTAATCGTAATCATATCTCACACCCCTCACCCTTTACCCCCGCACCTCCACCAGCATCGGTGGTTGCGGAGTAGTCTCGTTTTGTAAATTGCTTTTTTAGTTTTTAGTCCGTGGCAGGCTTAGTGACCGTCGAAGAACGATCAAGAGCAGGTTATCGAAAGGCTCAAACTGGAATAGCTGCCTCGGAGCTTCTGCTGCTTCTTGAATGTGGCTGTATTGTGTTTTTGCCCTTTTAAACAAACCTAGTTTAACAGTAAAAGGAGGGTGAACGTATTTCGTATTACCGCAGAGGGACTGACTAGTTCGCGGAGCTCCGTACTCACAGTCGCTTATACATGTAAAACGGTGTTTATTTTCCGAAAGACGACGATTAGACCGGGTTGGTGTTGGTTGGCGAAGCCGAGGACGGATCGTCTGGAGCCGGACACATCGTTCTTTCGGACGATGGTGCTGGATAAGGAAGAAGGTAGGTGAGCTACAAATTCTCCTAAAAGGGGGAGGGTGGTGGTGGTGGTGGCGGGGGTCTCATCAGCGACCCGTCAATCAACGTGCGTGTGTTTCGATGTTGTCCTGTTAATCCGCTTGGCTTTAACGTAAGGTGTTGTGTTGATCGTGTGTTTTTAGAAGCAGCTGGCGAATGTTCTGCTCTCAAATGTCCGAAAGATCGGGACCCAGTTCCTTTCCTTTCTGGATCGATCCCTTGCTAGTTCATCTCACTTTGTGGAGCGAATCGTGAGGAGAAAACAATGCCTGCCTGCGTGCGCGTCTCGTATCTTCACGCCCCGTGCACGTTCGGAGTTTTTCCCTTCTAAAGCAATGTCCCCGTCAGGTCTCCAACTTCCTTTTGTTGAATTGTTACATTACAGCCGTTGGGTCTTATTGTTTGCGGCTGCATTAATGGGTTTTTATCCCCTGCGCGAGTTATTGAATCCAGCTGGTGTCACTTTTATTCCCCTTGATACATCGTAGCGTCTCCTTTTGAGCAGTTAGCTGGCAACTGCCTCGGATGCGGGAGTGTGAAACGATGCTAGTTGGCTTCCAGTTTCTCCGCTTAAGGTGATAGGATCGCGTGTGAAACTTTTGTTTTATAGAAGGATCTGGTTTGAAATCTAAAGTCCTCGCATATAAGTGATTAGCTGTTCGGACCCCCCCAATACGTTGCAGTCAGTTTCAAAATGATTTTTTTCTTAACTTCAAAGGTAGCCCAGTGCAGCATGCGTCTCCCCCAGAAATATTTAAATATCTAAACAGAGCCGAGTTTTAGCCACAAGGAGTTTTAAAATGGTCTGCACTTCAAAGCCATTATTTATGTCTGAAAATGGATATTTCATATCTGTTTTAGTTGAGCATCCTTTCACTTATCCATCTAAAAACCAATAAAGAGAATGTCATAGAAACATAAATTGGTCTGTCTCCCTGAATCCATGTCTTGCTAATGTATCCAGATTAACTCAACTGTAAATTGTCTCCTTTGGATGGTCTGTCTTGCTAAAAGTTTCCTATATGATTCATGATTTGGATTGCTTTTAACAGCTATTGGCTAAGCAATATGGTAAATGTACAAGGTGATGCAAATGGCATTAGTGAGAGGATGCACAGGAGCATGTAATGCAGTCAATACTACATTAACTACTGATGCCCAATTACAGAAACGGGGAGAGTGGCTTTTAGGAGCATTAGGACTTGCAGAAGAGCTGAGATCACCTGCTGCTCATTGCCTAAAAGCTTCACCCTTTGCTTGCTGGCTTTGACCAAACTGCCGCTTTATTCTAGGGCTTTAATTTTATCCTTACACTACAGTTGTAGATGCTCCCTTGGTGTTTTTGGGAGCAATCGACACGTTTGGTCCTTTTTAAGGTAAGGATTTTCTGTTTGCTTCATGCACTATGGTTAAAAAAAGATGTAATTTTTAGCTGTACAGCACGTGTTTAAAGTTGTCTTTTCTGTGGCACAGAAGGTTCATGGATAATTTTCCCCCATTTTCTTTAAGATGTTTTTTTTTTTATTTGATCCATTTTGATAGTTGGGTGACATAATTGTTTGCTTGTAATGCATGGGACTTAACTTTAAGTCTGGACTTTTTTGGGCTTCTGTCCATCCAGGTTTGATTCTTGCCTTGTGTCCCATCTTGTTACGATAACCTCTGGCTATCCATGCCTGCAGTTGAAGTAATTTGAGAATGGTGGGCTGCTGGCATATAATTGGGTAATGTGCATAAATTGTGAACCACTTTAGAAATCCTAGGGTAAGTAATCCTGTCACTTGGTTTAATTTTTGCTGTTAGAGTTCCTTTCCTTTTATTGATTTGCTTATCTCTCTGCTTTATATAGCTTGCTTTTAAGGTCAGCTGTGTAAAGATGGCATTTAGGGATGTTGGGTGCTAAAGTGTTGCCCCATTGTGTGCATACTTTGTTATGTCCTATTTTTGGGTGTGGAGGCTTTGTGTAGCAGTACTGTCGTGTTCAAAGAATAGTAATTCTGACGAGTGTCCAGCCATGCAACACTTCCAGAAATGGCTAAACTCTGTGGACGCCTTGTTTATCCCAAGTTTTGTCTTGCAGAATCATTTTAAGGTGCTTCAGTTAAATCTGATATGTTTAGTTTAAGACTTGGGCAATCCCTCTTCATGTTTAAATTTCCAATTGGCCCGATTTACTTTGACCAACTTCCTTGTGATTGCTTGATTTTATAGGTCAGTCTTACTAGATGTCTGACTTTGAGAAAATCTTTTGACTTTGTCTGTACCTTGGTTGTCTGTGGAAGCCATTTAAAGGGAAAAGGGGTATTGGTCCTTTATTTGAATCTGAAATTGAACCTTGGTCAATTTGCAAAGCCTAAAGTTATTTGGGTGTATTTAAATGGAATAAAACATTTCTCATTTGCTACTTTGGCTTTTGTTTAGATAGAGGGTGAGTCAAAATTAACATCTGAATGGTGGAAATAATGTGTTCACAACATGCATCTGTGCAAGCTTTACTGTACCATGTTCAACACATGTACCATATGTGGCACATAAATTGTGTACTGGTATATACATAGCAGAACCATTAGTGTTAACATACTTTTGACTTATCCTGTACATTTGTTTTTGAGCTATATGCTAGAATCCAATCTCTAGTTTCATTTACTATTGCTTGCAATAAGCTGCAGCCTGTCTCAATCATGCAAAAAAGTAACTTAATCATTGTTTCAACTTTTGCTGCATAAATGCATTCCACAACCTTGTGCTGGTATCTTACAGTTCTTTTCAGTTTTGTGAAAGTGAAATTCAAAAAGCAAAATACCTTCAAAGCAGTTATCTTAAGGTAGACATAACTCAGTTTGAAGTCTTAAGCCTTATCTTAGGAGCATCTCTGGGACTACTTCAGGTCCTGCTTTAACTATTTAGTTGTCTTGATTTAACTGATTCTTCCGTGTGGTCATTTTGTTCAAGTCCTGATAATCCATAGCCATCTGGAAGATCTAAACTGCAAAACTTCATATTGTATTAACCGACGCAATGATCTGGTTTGTCAGTGTTCCTAGGATCTGTCACTAATAAATTGGTAAGTTAGGGTCCCTTGGTCTTCAATTCATCAATATTTTCGGAGAATGTTGGTGGCCTAACAAGATGGTGGGACATTTACCAAGTTTGAGTAGCAGTTGGTCTGGTTAAGATGCAGTGTATTTTGGGTGAGAATTAAGCGTTTTGAATAGTCACCTTATTAATGAGCTCTTCAAGACTAGTCTTGTTAATTACAGTATCTATACACTACAACAAATCTAAACTGAACTGCTTTTCTATGTAGCCTGATGACTTGTATTTGTGAAACAAAGCTAGTTATCTTATTTTTATTCTTTAATCCTCTTAGCTCTGGTTCTGTGGACTAGACTAATTCTCAGTTAAGGCACCGTCCAAGCTTGGCTGGAGCAGCTGAATGACTTTAGTCTGAAACATTATGTGCTGTAATTGATGGACCTTTCCACTGCCTTACTGTAGCTTACATTCTGTAGTTGCCGTTCTTCACTTGCTCTCTTTTAAATAGCTGACAGTGTTTGAACATAGCTACCATTACTTCTCATGCTGTGGTGTCTGGACAGATCTGCTTGTAATACACAACACTGAAAAAGCACACCTAGTGCTATGTGGTATCCTGTGGTGTCTTTATGCGATTCAAAATGCCAGCTCAATTGATGCTTCGTGAACTTGATTCACTGCCTTTTGTTCACCATCCTGCTACTTTGTCTACATCTACTTTAATCCTTAGTTGATAAACACTTTAGGATTGTATTTTGCTGCATGTGGACATTTTATACCTTGTACTATGCTTTACTGTCATTTTTTGCTGAACTTATTAAATCTAGAATCTGACACAGTAACTAACTGATCTGTTTAACTAGTATTTTAGTTGGTATGCAGCTCTAGTCCCAGAGTTGGATTTACTGGCACATCACTTTCCTAAACAGTATTAAAGCTCAAATCTGAGGTATAACTGTCAGTTTGTTTAATACTGTGAGGTGATGCAGTGGGTTGCATTGCTGCTGAATAGAAGGGTGTTGGTTTAAATTCTGAAAATTCTATCCCTCCAGGGATTTGTGGCTTTTCCTTTCACCCAGATTTGTTAAGTTTTATAAATGAGCCAATAAAAGTGGGAGCTGGCCTTGACTGGGTGCTTTTATGTACTGCCTAAAACTGGATTACGGCGATTTCAGTGGATGAGTGAATAAATGAATGGCTTGAGAGTTCGCTCCTCTTGTATTAATCGTGTGGAGTCCCCATAACTACACAATAGCAGGGCACCTTCAGGTAGCAGTCAACTGTTCCTTGAACTGGGTAGCAATTCCACAAATTGTCAAACAGAGCTGCACAGTGCAGTTACCTATGGCAAAGGAAAGGTGGTTAAGTACATGCTGTGTTAAATAGGCACAGTAGGGCAGAAGTTAGTACTGCTTCCTTGTGCCTTTAGCTTTCTGGGTTTGAATCTCCCATGTCAGTGTCCTCCTTTTTACCTAAGATGCACATGTCGGCTTAAGAGGCTTCTAAATTGACCCTAAAATGAGTGGGTCCTTTGAACTGGTACTGTCTAGGGTTTGGCGTTTGCTCTAACCTTGAAGCAAGTTTGGTTGTTATACAGTATGTACTGCAGGTTATTATAGTCACAAGCTGTCTTTGACAAGTTGCTAACATTTAAAACAAATAGTAAACTTGTTTACAGTACTAAGTGTAGGAGCACATCTGTTCCCACAATCCTTTTGATTACATCAGAGAGCTTAGTGTTATAAAAGTGAGCTGTTTACATTCCCTAGTTAAATCGTACCTAAATGTAGAACTTTGCATGTATGTTAGATTGTTGCAGTTTACCTGTACAGATTTCCTTGTATTTAACTTCTGCACCTTTTTAAGGGTCTGAAAGATTAAGCAAATTTGGATGTTGCCTGTGATTCCAGTAGTACCCCTGCCCTATACAGTAAAGCTCTTAAATGTGTAGTTAATGCTGTGCTGCTATTAAGATGCCTCAAGTCAGGTTTAGGAAACTTAAGTTTACTTAGATTGTTGGCAAGTGCTTTTGTGGTCCTCTTCTGGATATACCCTTTTACGGTGAAGGATCTGGGTATTTGGGACAGTTTTAATCTGGCTTTGCTTTGTAGTAAACAGGGTAATGTATCTGAACTCGTAAAGGCTTTTAAAAATGGTCCAGAATATGGATGTATACATTATGCAAGTCATTTGATGCCCTTACAAATTAAGAAAAGGTCTAGACTTAAAGGGCCAGCGTTTAAGTGATTTTTAATTTTTTAGTGGCAAGTATAACTTTAATTCAAAGTACATCCATGGTGTTAAGAACTGATTTGTCTACTGTTGTAGGTTTAATTGGACCTGTAATTTCTGGTACTCTGGGTGGTACTTGCCAATAAACATGTTGGTGTATTGCCTGGCTAGTAAATCTAGTCTTTAGGAATGTGTGGCTTTTAGCACTTAAGAGTAATCTACGCTTTCCTTGTTTGTACTAATTTTGTTCTGTCCAATGCCAAGCTTAATTTGGCAAGCATTGCCACCAGTAGTGCAAACTGCAGAAGCTTGCTGTGATCTGAAACAAGAGTGACACCTGGTGGACATTGAGCTGCTTTAAGTTTATTACACACAATCACACCTGAGAATATAAAGTTCACTGATATGACTTGGGTCGCAGAGGCAAGCAAAGGTCTTGAGTCCAATGCCTGTCACAAAGTACAAAACCTTATCTCCTGCAGTTGTCAATCCCATCCCAGTCTAACCCCTTGTAATGGGGCTTGCCTAAAATTGTGTGCCACTCCAGTTGAGTTCTGCATTCTTCATGCCTATGCCTCCATTTTGAGGGAGTACAGCTGAGATTTCAGGGTGAGATTTAAGAATGTCTTGTCATGGAAGTTCTTATGGGATTGTGCTTTGAAATTCAAAGGACAAAGGTGGATGGTTATACGAATGCTTGACCTTTTTGCTTCTCACTTTTAAGAGTTGCAGAAGTCCATTTAAAACTCGCATGATACTTGAGCAGTGGTTTCATACAAATTTCTTATGGTTGCAGGCAAAATTCAAGTTGGTTTATTTTTAAGATTGTATTAACTTTATTTACAAACCAGTGGTGCATGATTTAAGTGTACCCTTTCAAATGGAACTAGATGAATCCGACTAGGTTGCACTTGTTTGGAGTCCTTGAGTTTCTTTTGTGGAAAGGTATCAAATGCATGTTAATAAGCTCTGTGCCCTTTGATTGGATTTAGAGTTCGGTTTTACTCATGTCAAGCAACTGTTTTGGTTTTTAATCGCTTGCTTCTCTAAACTGCAATGGTATTCAACTTAGTGGTTAAGATCATTAAGCTGATTCACTTTTCCCTTGACATGGTCCAGTAGAGTTGGGCTGAATTTGTTTTTTCTTTCAAATAAAGGACTAAGTTGGCACTTGAAGCTGAAGCTTTGGTAAAGTTGGTAGACTGTGCTTATTTGATTTAGAAAGTGGTGCACTATTAAGAGGAACTTGAATCTATAAAGCATATTCGCTGTGTAGTTTTACAAGTGATGTATGGTTCAGCATCTTTTACCCATCGGCAGACATCAAAATCACATTTAACACTAAGCCTGTGCTGTAAAGCCCAGGGTCCTAGAAGCTATTGCAATTGTCAGAAAAAACTGACATGTAGAGATTTCAGGTAATCGAAAGCAACTACATGGGAATCTCACTATTGGGTATTTGATGTGCTCGCCTCACTTTTGTATTAGTTGTGGGAGGAAAAGTTAAAGGGAGACAGTGGTGTTGATCGTGGCTATGACATGGTTTTTGTGGTTCCACCCCGCGAGGCTTTGTTTTGCTGATGTGCTAACTCTGTTTGTTAGTGGCTAAGTGAGTTTTTTTTGGTTTCCTCTGAGGTGGAGCCCTTACCCTGACTCAACCTGTCACTTCTGGGCCACACACCCACACAGACATTTATGTATAATGAGAAGTTCCAGAAAAGCTCAGATCTACCAGGGTTTTGCTACATTGTTTGAGAGAGTAATCCTGTAGCTGACTCTGTAGCCAATCAAATGTGTTCTTACTGGTTTGGTTACTTGGGTGATTTGCCTTTTCTTGTGCAGTATCTTGGTTCATAGTGAACTATTTGTTTGTTTGACTTGTTAAAACCACAGCTGAATGAGAAGTGAAACTGGTGCAAGATTCCCTCTACTGTAGTTGAGTTACTTCTGTGTATTACAGTAGCAAAGCTGCAGTATTTTAATTTCAGTGATTTGCCTCATCTGTTTAGGAAACATGCTGGAGGGTGGCAGATGAGTTACAGTTCAAATTACTCATTTTTGAGGTGTTGGTCCTCATGCCAACAGTTCAGATTTTCTGTTATGATAAAACACTAAAGTCTCTGCCTGGTCTCTGTCCAAACTGGCCAGTTTTGCTTTGTGATGAATGAGGAAGTGTTGATACCCAAGGGGGAGAAACTAAATGGAAGGCATGCAGAGTGTCAAGTGTGTCAAAGCAGGCTTTATGGGAATCCATGTGCCAGTGAAGAAACCTACACATGAATACTGAGGAAAGTAGCTGAAAGTGCAAATGGGGGCAAGAGCAAATATCTAAATTCTATCACCAGTCTGACATGTGGTGTGGTTAGTCGTATACTAAAGCAAGGGGAAGGTGATTAAACTTTTTAGGCAAGATTCTGTAACACAAGTTGCATTGACTTGTTAGCCTAATTTTCTTGAGTGGCTTGATTTAGTATAGTAGCATTGCTTGTCAGTAGGTAGAAAATTCAGGGTATCATTGCAGTCCTTTAATGGCTTTAATAGTGTAAATTGCTCCCATTAAACAAGATTTTTGGAAGTAAATGTCTAACTGTACATTAAGTACAAATGTAACTGGCAGATGTCATGTCATTTTTTAAATAGTTAATCATAACTACCAGCAACAGCACAATTCTCATTTTTCCAATTTCTCTGGTTCATTGTTCTAGTGTTTTTCAATAGTTTAATTTTTAGTGCAAATACACTTGATTAGGGAGTGTCAGGGTGCAAATTTCTTTAAGGACATTTTGGATGGGAATACTTTCTCAGACACCCTACAATTTGCCATTTTTTAATTTATTGAAAGGGTAGGTTTTTAAACTATTTAGCTCAACTGCCCTTTCTGGGTCAAATCTTGCAACTGATTTTCAGCCCACTTTGGCAAAGTGAATTTCTTCAAATTTTGCATATGTGTTCAGTATAAATGATTGAAGAATCCATCACAGTGCAATTATGTAAAATTTTGCCATAATCGATGGTTGTGATTCCAATTAACACACAACAATCACAGGGAGAGAATAGTTATATAGGAGCATACATGCGAGATGCATCAGATTGCTCCCCACTTGCCTCTTCCAGTGAGTGGAGTGGGTAATTACATGTGCCGAATTGCTCTTGCAAAGGAGTAGCCTTGATTGTGGTGAAGTATTGGCGTAAGCCTGATCTATTTTCGCTACGACCAAGCACTAATCCTGTAAGCCTGAACAGAAAGAGATCACAAATTAGTATTCAAATTCTGCAAAGAGAATTTTATAGAAGCTTCCCATTCTTAAAAAAAAAAAAAAAAATGGAGAATTTGCAAATTACTCAACTAAAGTGAAAATATATAAATTAAGTAAAGCTATTTAAATTCACTAAAGCAAATTTTTTCTTTAACCACAATTTTCATGAAAGTAGTTCCACACCATGCTACACAAGTTTCAAAAATTTTTAATTTGTGCCCCACCATTTCTAGTCACAAATTGTGGTTAAATATTTTGCTTTTTTAGTGCCTTAACTAAAGTTTTACTTATTTTAAAACCTACAATTGCTAAATCTAAACTGATTCAAGGCAGCCTTTATCCTGTGTAAAGTCTGATCTATCCCAACAGTGTTCCTAAGGGTAAGTGGTGGTCTAATTTTACAATATTTTAAATGGCAAGTGAGCGTTCAGGGTCTAACATTTGATTTTGAAAGCAGGGAATAAATTGGGCTAAAAGGCAGTGCCCAAATCTGCTGTAGCTTCTTCCTGAAGTTAACATTTGTGCCACCATAACATGAATAGATATGAACCTGATCTTAATGCATTATACAATGGAGTTCATTTTTAAAACTGACTATCAAATGTGCACATGCTATTTATACGTTTATGTATATTCTGTATGTCCTATGGTGTAGGTTATGTATTTCTTGCTGTTTTAAGGAAACTTCTGAATAGAAACTGGTTACCCAATTTATGAAATGGCAGGTGGGTTGCATTGCATTTACTTGTTATGAAAACTTCCCATCTGAAGGTCTGTTTAAGCTGGCTGTGACCAAGTCAAGATGGTCAAGTAGACTTGTTTTTGATTGCTGCTAACTTGATTCAGGGATGACTTGAATCAAAGGCAGTGTAAGAGTTAGCTTAGTAAATAAGGTTATGTTAAAGCAAATTGGAACCCAATACCACAGCTGGCATCCCTCAAAAAAGCTTGTGTTTTGCACATTTGAAGTGCAGGACCAGTTAAAGCCAAGTTTAACATCGAATCTGTCTGATCATTTGTAGGATACATTCATCACATCAAAACAAGATTCATTAAAACTTAAATCATGCTAACTGCTTAGTCTGCATTTGACATTGAGCAAATGTGAAAGAGAACAGATGACTTTTATTATTTTGTGCAAATGGTGGTGGAATTAGAAATGTAGGATGGTCAATTGGATTGAAATAAGGTGGTTATTAAAATACCTTATTGGAGATTTATAAGTATATTAATGAGCTCTAGGATTAGGCTTAACCTGCTGGTTACTATGCCTTAGAAGCTCAACAGTGAATCTGAAGAGTTGTTTAGCTTCCAGGTGCTTAAGTGATCCTAGCACCTTTTTTAAAATACTTCTAACAGGCTCTTTACTTAAATCCAGGCTCAAAACATTACTTGCATATTCAGTCTTATTTATGGCACATTCTTAGGTTTTTGTGGGGCTGAGATATGATACAAATTATATCGGTGGGCTTTTTAAACTGATGAAACATGGTTTGTACCTTGGCTGCTCTAAAATGTAATTACGTTAAAGTGGCTTCATAAGTCTAAAGTGTGCATTGGTGCTGAAGTGTCTCCTAAAAGCACCTATTTTGAGCAGGGCACCTGGACTGCATAAGTATTAGTTTGGCAAATACTCCATGGTGCAGTTGGGTTTCAGTTCTGTAGACATTTGGAGCTCTGAGGGTTTTTTTTAAATTGAAGTCTTTGGTTTGATGAGCAGGCTCCATTATTAGTTGCTATTGAAAATTCAGATTGGCAAGTATCATGAATTTCATAAATGGTTAATTCTTGCTTTCCACATGGTCATCAAAACAAAAACCCTAAACATGTTTGAACCTTGTTGAAACCACAAGCTTTTTTTTTTTGTGCTCCTCACTATTGGCTAGATGTCAGATGGGCTTTCTTACTAGATATGGAAGTAGCATATGGCTGAGTCAACCCTCAATCTCTAGACAGATTGTACCTCTAATGCATGTTTGCATGGAAGTAGTCCTGACCGAAATTATCGGTACCCCTGGAATTTTCCCATAAAGTCAACCATTTCTCTCAAAATTGTTGCAATTACAAATGTTTTGATATACACGTTTATTTCCTTTATGTACATTGGAACAAAACAAACTGAGGGAAAAGAGAAATCTGACATTTCACAACTCAAACTGGGCTGGAGAATTTACTGGCACCCTCAGCTTAATATTTGGTTGCACACCCTTTGGAAAAATAACAGATCAAGCGTTTCCTATAACCTTCATCAAGTTTTACACCTCAACTGGAGTTTCCTACCACTTTTGCAAACTGCTCGGTCTCTGATTTGAAGGGTGCCTTCTCCCAACAGCAATTTTCAGATCTCTCCATAAGTGTTTAATCGGATTTAGATGCGGACTCCTTGCTGGCATCTTCAGAACTCTCCAGTGCTTTTTCTTCAACCAATTCTGGGTGCTTTTTAGAGGTATGTTTGGGGTCATTGTCCTGCTGAAACACCCATGACCTCTGACGCTGACCCAGCTTTGACACTGGGCTCTACATTGCACCCCAATATCTTTTGGTAGTCTTCAGATTTCATAATTGCTTGCACAGTCGAGGCATCCAGTGGCAGGCAGCAAAACATCTTGGAACCTCCATGTTTGACTGTAGGTACTATGTTCTTAGGCCCTCATTCAGGTTTCTGTTAACAGTAGAATGATGAGCTTTACCAAAAAGCTCTACCTTGGTCTCATCTGTCCACAAGACTTTCGCCCAGAAGGATTTTGGCTTCCTCAAGTACATTTTGGCAAACTCCAGTCTGGCTGTTTGTCAATTTGTTCAGATGTTGACGGATCGTTCCAGCTGACACTGTTGCACCCTGAGTCTGAACAGCTTGATTTGTTTTGAAGTTGATTGGGGGTGTTTATCCCATTTTGACTATCCTTCATTGCAGTCTTTTATTTTGTCTTCTGTTCACATCCAGGGAGATTAGCTACAGTGCCATGTACTGAACTTTTATGTTGCGCACAGTGGGCAAAGGAACAGGAAGATCTCTGGTGATTTTTTTTCCACAATTTTTGTTCAAGTCCTTGGACAATTCTCTGCTGTCTGTTCATGCTTAGTGTGGCACACTCGGACACACAACAAAGGCTGAGTCAACTTCAACTGGCTTCAGGTGTGATTGCTATATTGCCAGCACCTTTTCTTGCCACAGGTGAGTTCAAACCAGTAGTATGCTTGAAATAAAACAATTTACCCACAATTTTGAAAAGGTGCCAATTTTGTCTGGCCCATGTTTGGAGTTGTGACATGTCAGATTTGGCTTTTTTCTGTGTGTTCCAATGCACAAAAGAAACATGTATACCAAAACATTTTTAATTGCAACAATTTTCTGGGAGAAATGGTGAATTTTTCTGGGAAAATTCCAGGGGTACCGATTTAATTTTGGCCATGACTGTAGCTCAAATGACAAAAGTTAGTGGGTGGTTTAAGACCATACGATGGCTGAAAGAGTGGAAAGTGCTACTCAACCCATTTCAGTAAATGGATGCAAAACATCTGCTGTTTGAAGCATAGCATGTTACAAATGGTCTTGCTGGATTTCGGTTTATGTAATGCAACTGAAATCCTTAGCATTTCAAAACATTTACAGAATCTGAATCCTTTTGCATACTCTGCAGATCTGTAGTTGAGGGAGATCTTAACTGGACACATAGCAACTTGATGCTAGTGGCAGCATTTTCCCATTGTCCTAAATGTGAATTGTAACAAGCTTCCTAAATAAGGGAATTTGTCAAGCTTGTTGGATTTAGAGTTGTGGGTGTATTAGTCTCCAACCTCAGGAGTTGGTAGTTCCTGTGTTCAGGTGTTGCTCTTGGGTTCCATCTTTAAACATGGGATAATACTGGAGTTGCTTTAATCTAGTGTTTTGGTAGGTGCTAATGTTTCCTAAAAGTGCTTTTGAGTTTCAGATGTGCTGTTTTCATAGTACCTAGCACTGCTTAATGGATGTTTTTCCTTCCTCTTTCTCTGCCTACAGGGTTCTATTAATCCCCTCTGGGAGTCTTCCCACTTGTGTAGGTTAGACCACTTAAAATTGGACCTCATATCCGATTCCTGTAGGTCAACCACTTAAGTCTTATTTGGTGAATATCTGTTCTTGCTTAGTTTGCCCACTTTGGAAAACATTCTAGATTTATTTGCCAGTTCATGTCCAGATCTCATCAGTTTGTATAAAGTCCCTCTTCTGAAAATCTCTAGTGTTTGCACAATGTTGTCCTTTATTAATCTCAAGGGGAATTTACTGTATGCTTAAAGTATCTAAATCGCATTTGTTCCCTTCTGATGTCAATTTGCTTATTTCATAATCTGTCCTTTCCACCCAACACTAAAACTATCCTTTTTAGTATTCCAGTTCAACTGCTCAGAAGTTTAAATTGTGTTGGCTGTCTTAATGTTGTAGAAATCCATTAGTTGCATCTTTATACTGGATACTGAAAGCTGTTGCAGAAACTTGTCTTTTTGGACTTGTAACCGATGGGCTCATGAAAATTTAGGTTTCCTGTCTGCTCTACCCAAGCATTTCATGAAAGTGGTTGAAGCACATCTGACATCTTGCTCTATAAATTCAACCTTCTGTTAGCACTACATTCCCCTTGACTGTGTAGTATTTGTGGGGTAACTTCTCTTTTCTGGAGCTTCTCTAAATTCTACATGCCAAAACTTGACAGATTTCATTACACAAACCTGTATAACTGGCATTTTCTCTGGGTGTACATATAGTAGATACATAGTATATAAATTAACTTAATGTAATTTAAGTTTAGTTCTAATTTGAAAGTAAATATAAATCCAATATGGGGAATACCAGATTTTTAGCAAAACATCTGGTCAAATATTCTGAAGTGGCTTCATTGTCTCAGTGTCTACCCCCACAGGAAAGTGAACATGTAGAAATGTTTGCTCCTGGTACAAAATGCTATATTATATGTATTGCACCTTGGAATATAAACATTGCTCAGCAACTGCATTTTGTGAGTTGTAGAGTTCATTCATTGATTGTATAGTTCTTGTAGTATAAACCTACTTTTGGTTTGGTACTGATTTTTACAATTGTAAAGTTCACTTGTGGCAAGTCTAATGGATCACAAGGTCATGAAATTTAGAATTTCATCTAGCTTTTTTGGTAGCTAGTTTCCTGAAGTCTCGGACAAAGCCAAACTTGACTGTCAAATGAGTTTTGCCAGTTTTTCTGTGGCAGAGTTCATGTGGAGTTCTGACCATGAAATATAATTCGAGGTTTAGATTTGAAATACAATTGCGAAGTAGTGGCTTGATGGTACTGTTGGATGTTTTTCCTCATAGCTCTTTGCTGAACCTAGGGCACTGAAGCATTTATAGTACATGCAGCTAGTCAACAATTATCCATAGCAATATAAATGGTGCTAGCTTCTGATCCTGTGTCTGCATGATTTTATCCAGTTCATTTGGACAAGTTATACTGCACAGCTAGTTTTACCAATGTCAATTTTCAATCGTTAATGTTTTTGATCCATGTATTAGCTGTCCTCCAATTTACAACTGAACTCCCCATCAGCTAGATGTTTCTTTAAACAGGACTGAATTGCTATAACAGCTGCTATATGGCTTGTCTCAACTTGGCCAACGCATTAAACTTATGGTGCAATAACCTAAAACATGGTAAACTATGCCTTGTACCTTTATTCTTGAATGCTTTGTTCCAACAGACAGATGTAAAATTTTTCAATGCATACTTTAAGCTCTGTCTTTGATTCACTTCATGACCATGCTGCTGATATAATCACAATTGAATTGTTCCTTTAAATCATTCTCCCTGTTTGAATGTAAAACAAATTTCAGCGAATTGTAAAATGTTTGAATCGGGAATAGTTTTCATTTTGACACCTTTCTCTGCTTATGTTTAAGAGGAACTATTTAACTAGAATCTGCAATTGTCACAAGGAAATGTTGGACGTTTTGGTTAAACTTGTCTGACTTTATCCAACATGACTAACATTTATGGTACAATGTTGCATTTCTTGGTTTTTTCCAGTTGGAGCAAAGGCAGATCAATGCTTTTGATCAGTGTCAGTAGTGGGATTTGAACCCACAGCCTCACGGTTTGAAGTCCAAAGTCTTCACCACTACATAACACTGCCTGCTTCCCTTAGGGCATGCAGTTGTGATCTGAGCTTTAATCCTTGGTGAAAAGGTAGAATACTCTTGTATTTAACTTGGGCACCTTTTGAATTCTGAATGTGCCACACCCTGTTCAAGTTCAGTCCAAGCCTCCATGGTGCTGAATGGTATGCCCTATTAGACAACCTCTTTTTCAGTCCAGAAATTAACTGGTCATTAAATGGATGGATAAAACAATTGCAACTTAAGCATTCAGGTTGTCTATTTGCTAACAAGTACACGAGAGTAGCTGCTGCCTTTTGGCATTTTTTACCTCTGTAGAGACTAATTGAAACAGAATTGGGCACAACATACATTGAGGAGCCTTCATGAGCAGGAAGTCTTTACTTGGGTATTTCTCTAGCTGTTCTCCTGCACCTCTACAGGTGGACAGAGGAGTCCATTTGCTTCCTGTTATTGCACCTGCTTGGCTCAAGATTATAAAGCTGTGCACTGGGTGGTATAGGTGACACTACTGGCACCCAACTGCTTTCTGCTCATGACATAATTTATACCCACACGCTGCCTTAAAGGCAAACTGTTCTTTAAGACCTTGGAAATCTTTGTACAGCTGTTCACTCCCTCTTCTAGTGCAAACAGGGTCTGTGTCCCTAGGAGTGACTTGATAAGTTTTACCTGTTGTGTGCATATGGCATGATCATTCCCATCTAAGATGTGTAATGTTTTTTCCACCCATTTTCATATTTAATGTTGTAAAGCATTGGTTGCCATTGATTGGTATTGTATCTAACTTGATCTCCATTCTGCATGAAAACAGATTAAATATTTCTGGCCTCACTACAAAAGGCAACTAGCCTATTTTGTGTGAAGTATTTAAGACAAAGCTCTTGTAATTGTCGAATGTGAAATGGGGAGGTGGGAGACCTGCTCACTAAACAATTTGATTAAAAGCAAACTCAGCTGAATCTGGATCTCACTCCTATAGCCATGGTGGGGCCAATGATCTAAAACCAACAGTTGATGCTTTCCCTTAGCTTCGAGTGAGTACATGGAATGAAGTAATATTCTAAATGTTTGTGCAGAATGGAGGCCATTGAGCCCATATCAAGTATAGAAGATGGTAGTGTAGTTATGTCTAATTACAGCTAAGAGCCAAGGTTCCACTTGAAACCATTTAAAGGGGTTTTACAAACATTGTGCTGTGCATGGTATCTTATGTCCCTGTGATATAATGTAGGGTGTTCGGAGCATCCTCTAGGCAATCCTTCTGCAGCCCTGTCTGATTTCTTAAGTGTTTATTGAAGCAGTGAGGTTGCTAAATAACATTAGTACAGGTAAAATGTTGGCTTTTTGTTAGTTAATATGGCTATTAAAATCAAGGTGGAGTAAGCCCCCCAGTCCATAAGTTCCCAGATCTGAATTGAGCCACCTGAAATGGGGCTGGGATTGTATGAGTTACTAGTCTGCCTTAAGATTCTTAAATCAACTCTTGACAGTTCCCCATTTATCGGAGGGTATTTTTGATTTGGGATAAACTTTTGGGGACCCAGTTTGTCTGCATAGGGTTCTCCCACAAGCAATCTACAAACTGCTGTTGGTGACAGGGATTCAAGCTATCATTGCATGATGCAGCCTACAATTTACAGTAGTTGGGTTTGAGAAATCCCAGTCCTTAGATTTGTGGTATTTTTGTAAAAGCATTAAGCTGTAAAGGAATGTGGTATGTGGGAGGCAAGTAGTACCTTGAGGTCTAGAATGTGACTACTCATATTGGTGAACTGGGAGTGGTTGAGGCAAAGCACCTTTAACTGCCTTGGCATTATAGAAACTTTTTAGGCAAAAATATAAAATATATTAATACAAAAATTTCTAATACAGTAGGAACAGAATGTCTAGTGTCCAAGTGTACTGATGCAGATTTAGGAAGTCTTTTGCAGGGGGTTTTAAAATGGTCCCAAATGCATAGCTGGACCTTCTATCCTCTCAGCAAAGTGTGCCAAGACAGACGCTTCCAAGGTCTTGATTAGAATGCCAATGCCTCAATGGCACAATTGACACTGACCATTGGGTAGGCTACCACATCAGACTTGGTGACTTCTTTAACATGAACATTGACAGCTGCTTCCTTCTGAACTGTGTGGGATTGGAGGGTCCTTCCACTAGATTGCAGTTTTTTAATTCACCAGGCATATCCATGGTTCCATATGCTTCAGTTAAAATGTGAATTGGTCAGACATTCATCACTTGATTTGGCAGTCTGTTTTAAAACCTTTAGCTTTTCGTTTGTGGCTGTGCCATGGTTAAAGGCTTTGCCCAACGACATTTTATTTATATAGCACATTTTCATACAAACAGTAGCTCAAAGTGATTTACATAATAAAGAATAGAAAAATAAGACACAATAAGAAAACAAAAGTCAACATTAACATAGAATAAGAGTAAGGTCCAATGGCCAGGGGGGACAAACAAAAATCTCCAGACAGCTGGAGGAAAAATCTGTAGGGATTTCAGACCATGAGACCACCCAGTCCCCTCTGGGCATTCTACCCAACATAAATGAAACAGTCCTCTTTGGATTTAGGGTTTTCACAGAAGGACTTGATGATGGTCACGTAGACTTCTGCCTTTTAATCCATCCATCATTGTTGGAGCATCATGAAGCTTTGAATAGGTGGAGGTGGCGCAGGCCACCACCACAAAGAAACCAGGGGAAAAAAAAGAGTGTGTAGGGGTCAGTACAGATTTTGGAGCTACCATGAATAATTATGAATTGAATACAGAGTTTCAGGATTAAGTTAAATTGAAGTTATAAGAAGGCCATGTTAAAGTAAAATGTTAACAGTGTTTTAAAGTGCTCTACTGTATCAGCCTGGCGAATTCCTATTGGCAGGCTATTCCAGATTTTAGGTGCATAGCAGCAGAAGGCCTCACCACTTAAGCTTTGTTCTTGGGATTCTAAGGAGACACTCATTTGAGGATCTAAGGTTACGATTTGGAATATAAGGTGTCAGACATTCTGATATATAAGATGGGGTGAGATTATTTAAGGCTTTATAAACCATAAGCAGAATTTTTAGTCAATCCTGAATGACACAGGTAACCAGTGTAGTGACATTAAAACTGGAGAAATGTGTTCGGATTTTCTTTTCCTAATTAGGATTCTAGCAGCTGCATTCTGCACTAGTTGCAAATGATTTCTTTTTTGGGTAGTCCCTGAGAGGAGTGCATTACAGTAATCTAGTCGACTGAAAAATGTGTGCACTAATTTCTCAGCATCTTTCAAAAATGAGGTCTAACTTTTGTTGTTAGGTGGAAAAATGCTGTCCTAGTGATCTGATATGCGATTTAAAATTCAGATTAGTCAATTACCCCTAAGCTTTTTACCTCAGTCTTGACTTTTAATTCTAATGTATCCAGTTGATTTCTAATAGCCTCATTGTATCCATTGCCCTACACATTATTCACAGTGGCAAAACTCCTAGAAATATTTTTGTGGCAGGATTCTACTGACGCTGGTTTATGCCAAGAAGTTTAAAAAGAAGCTTGTTTGGGAGGGGTGATATGTATAGTGATGTATATATTGCATGTTTATTCATTGGCATGACTGTTTTGTAATTTAAGGTATTTGAATAAGCTTAACTTGAAAGGGAAATCTGAAGCTTGATCCGGTTTTGCTGGGTAAGTCATGCTGGTCTCGAGGTGACAGCTTGGTTATTGTCTAATTTACATTAACATTGGCTACTGCTAACCATTTTGACCATTTTCACACATACAATATGGTGAAAGTGGCCAACTGATCTGTTAAAAGGGTAATTTTAGCATACTGTATGTAAACTTAGTGGCAAACTTCTCTTTTGTAAAGTCTATGGCAGAAATGTGATTCAATGACTGTTGGGTTCAGTTTTTTATAACCAAGGCTGCTGCATTTAAGATTTTAAGCAAAGCTTTTTAATTCATCCACATCCTTAGTGAGGTACATGTCCACATCGAAGTGCTTTATAGCTCCATATGGATTCTTGCAATTTCATGAATTGCAATATGGCCACAATTGTTGGGCAACTCGAATGTCTCAATCTTAGAATATGCAGATGTCAAATCTGTCCAGTATTCTACTAGAAATCTCCTCTGGAAGCTACAGAGGAATGAACAGGTCACAAAGGTTTAATGTGTAGCATTTAATATTGGAGCTGGTAAACCTTGTAATGAATCATTAATGTGGAAGTAAATGCTAGCTTGTAATTGCACTTTCTGATTATGGTGCATGTATTGTAACAAATTGATCTGCCATTGAGCTTGAATACCACAGGAGTGTTATGAAATTCCCTCCCTGGTGGTTAAATCTTAAGTTTACTTTGTGGTGTGAGAAGCCATGAATTAAGATTTTTTTTTTTTTTTTTTTGAAATTGCAGACTATTGAAACTTGCACCTGGTTAAAAATTGACCATATGATTGTGTAACAAATGAGGACTGTGCCCCAACAGCTTTCAGTTTTTAAATGCAGTTGATCAATTGGTAGGTCAAAATTAGTCCGTCTAGCCTTTCATTGTAGTTGAGTGGCTCATCAGGATGTCTCACATAGAACTAGAGGGATTAAAGCTAAGGGAAGCCTTTGCTCTAAGCCTGATATGGTGTGGCTCTCCTTGCTGCCTTTAGTATGACGAGTGAATACCTGGTGACAATGTAGACAGTGGCTGGATGAGTGCATTGATGTATGTGAAATCTTACTCAGTGGTCAATAAGAAGCTACTGTTGAGATGCTATATTCATAAACGCATGCTTAAATCAGCAGGTAGTGATGCTCTGATCAGTCACTAATTGAAGTCTGTCAGATTTCCCACTACAAAAGGCATGATTGGTACATTGATCACTAATCATTTTCAACATTTCCAAATAAAGCTTCGGTAGTCTAGTTTTGCTCTGTGTGTTATGGTGGTTAAGTTAGAACCTGTCTTTGCTGTGACATTCTTGTAAATGGAGAGTAGCAAAGCAGACTTTAATATGAAGGTTATTCCTGTCTCCCCTCTAAAGTGGAGAAACTGAGGTAAAGGAATTGGGGTGGTCATGCACTTGGTGTATTGCAAGAGTAGCTTTCTCTAATGAATTTTTGTTAATTTTTTTCCTAAAACTAACCTGGTCAGAGTTTGCAAGCTTGTTTAGTTCAGCAGTTTCTATTTTCAGCTAGAAAGTCTGAAATTTCTGCTTGGTAAATAGGCTTGTTGGCTTGACAAATGTCAAGATTACTTTTTAAAGATGTTAGCCTTGTTTGTGTTATCAAGATATTTGATAGACGTGTAGGTTTTTACAGCTTTGTACAGTTTCAGTACTACATGATTAAAATGATGTATTTATAATTGCACCAAGATTTGGTAATATCTAGTTACACTATGTAGTTAATGTGTATTTTAATAAACTGTAGTGCACTTAATGATTAAAACAAGTGCATGTGTAGTTGCATCCAAGCAGTGTTTAATTGCCAATATCAGTTGGAACAGTGTATATACAGTGCCCTCCACTATTGGCACCCCTTATAATATACACTCACCTAAAGGATTAGGATCCTGTTCAATTTCTCATTAATGCAATTATCTAATCAACCAATCACATGGCAGTTGCTTCAATGCATTTAGGGGTGTGGTCCTGGTCAAGACAATCTCCTGAACTCCAAACTGAATGTCAGAATGGGAAAGAAAGGTGATTTATGCAATTTTGAGCGTGGCATGGTTGTTGGTGCCAGACGGGCCGGTCTGAGTATTTTACAATCTGCTCAGTTACTGGGATTTTCACGCACAACCATTTCTAAGGTTTACAAAGAATGGTGTGAAAAGGGAAAAACATCCAGTATGCGGCAGTCCTGTGGGCGAAAATGCCTTGTTGATGCTAGAGGTCAGAGGAGAATGGGCCGACCTGATTCAAGCTGATAGAAGAGCAACTTTGACTGAAATAACCACTCGTTACAACCGAGGTATGCAGCAAAGCATTTGTGAAGCCACAATACGCACAACCTTGAGGCGGATGGGCTACAACAGCAGAAGACCCCACCGGGTACCACTCATCTCCACTACAAATAGGAAAAAGAGGCTACAATTTGCACGAGCTCACCAAAATTGGACAGTTGAAGACTGGAAAAATGTTGCCTGGTCTGAGTCTCGATTTCTGTTGAGACATTCAAATGGTAGAGTCAGAATTTGGCGTAAACAGAATGAGAACATGGATCCATCATGCCTTGTTACCACTGTGCAGGCTGGTGGTGGTGTAATGGTGTGGGGGATGTTTTCTTGGCCCACTTTAGGCCCCTTAGTGCCAATCGGGCATCGTTTAAATGCCATGGGCTACCTGAGCATTGTTTCTGACCATGTCCATCCCTTCATGACCACCATGTACCCATCCTCTGATGGCTACTTCCAGCAGGATAATGCACCATGTCACAAAGCTCGAATCATTTCAAATTGGTTTCTTGAACATGACAATGAGTTCACTGTACTAAAATGGCCCCCACAGTCACCAGATCTCAACCCAATAGAGAATCTTTGGGCTGTGGTGGAACGGGAGCTTCGTGCCCTGGATGTGCATCCCACAAATCTCCAACTGCAAGATGCTATCCTATCAATATGGGCCAACATTTCTAAAGAATGCTTTCAGCACCTTGTTGAATCAATGCCACGTAGAATTAAGGCAGTTCTGAAGGCGAAAGGGGGTCAAACACCGTATTAGTATGGTGTTCCTAATCCTTTAGGTGAGTGCATATAGTAAGTTAGGAAAATCAGTTTAAGATCTCATCTTGCAATGAAAATGGGGAAACACCTGACTTAATTGAAACAAGTTTTCAAAGAAAAACAAAGCTCTCCTCAAATATTTTAACACATGCTGCAATTGTTGGCACCACTGCATTTAATGCTTTGTTCAACTTCCCTTTGCCAATATAACAGCATGGAGTCTTCCAACCTTTTTTATAAGGTTGGAGAATAGAGCACAGCATCGCAGATCCTCCTTTACAGAATCTCTCCAGATTATCCAGGGTCTTATGTTGTCACCTGTGCTCTGTACTCTTCTTTCTGGTGTACCTTCCAAAGCTGTTGGCATGAAGATGCTGTCTGATTCTGGAGACTTGATTACCCCAGGGTTTTTTCTTGCCCTCCTTCTCCCTGTACATGGATCCTTTTCCAGGCAAGCTTGTCAGTTCCAGTTTACTTTAATTTCCCTATCTATAGAAATTGGCTTTTTCTGGTGAATAGCTATTTTTATATAACTATTCCCTGGGTTATGAAGGGCAACAAGTCTCCCTCATTTTGATTTTGTACTTTTATTCTTTGCCTTGATGGTTGGCTCAGGAAACTTGGTTGTCTCCTCAGATTTATATCCCAGTTAATCAGGAAGCATTTGATTTCAGCTGGAAAGTTTGTGTACTCCAATGAACAATGTCCAGTTTAGAAGGGGAACCTCCCTTTATTTACATTGTTCCTCATTAATTTGAGGGTGCCAATTGTGGGGCACAGGGTTTTGTTAAATGTATTGCTTGATGGCTGTGTTTTTTCCTTTTCCTTTGATCTTGTTTCAAGTCAGTTTTTTTTTTTTGTACAAGATTACTTCAGACAACTTTTCTAACCCTTATGATTTTTTTTTTTTACAAGGGGTGCCAATTTAACATTTGTCTATATACAGTGCCCTAAGCTTTTTCCAATACATACAGAAGAAAACTGGCATTTTGTAACCAGTATCTAACACACAGAAGAAAATGCTTGCTGCTTGATATTGGCTCTAAACCTGACAGGGAATGTCTTTATCAATAGTGACAAATGAGTTAATAGTCTAAACTTAATGGCTAAGTATGTATCTACAGCAGGTTAAAAGCCTGTTAACTGGTAAATATTTATTTATGGGCTTCGTTATGAGGACTTTCAAGCTGTGCAACATGCCTTTATGATAAAAGCAATGACTCCATTCCACTATTGCTGTGTCTGTAGACTCTTGGAATGGCTATGAACTATTGGATGTTTAGGGTTCCTTTTTAAAAGGGGGTTAAATGTCTTAAATGTTTTTTGGGGCTTTTCTGGTTAATGCAGTTTGTTCCTTTTTTTGCAGATCTATGAATGTATCGTGGAATCCCCTGTTTGTTCCTTTTATGCCAAGTTAGCCGAGTCTCACAAATGGTGTAAAGTGTACAATATGCCTTTAATATGGGGTCTCGGTCTCTTTCAAATTCTTCTCCAGACAGGATGGCAGAGGGGTGTGATACCCACAGTGCATTGTGGAGGTTTTTCTGTTGTCCTTCAAGACGCATTGTGCACAATCTACTTGATTGTGTTCTTAAAATGCATGCACAGTATAATTTGCCAAGGTTAGCACCAACATGTGGAACATTTAAGCATAAATAGTTGCTGCATAGGTTTCACTGAATAACTTGCTCAGATTCAGGTTCGTCTGACTGCCCTCCTGTGAATGAGATCAGTAATAGAACTGAGTTAAATCTTTTGTGAGCAAAGTTAGCGGAGAAATGTGTAATATTGGCTGCATAGTGACCACCAATAACTACCCCTCACTGGATGGAAGTCTACAGTCCAATGACCTATTAAATTAGGTCTTTAGTTTATTACCTGAACAGTTACCATCTAAAATTTGAGCTTCTATTTTGAGCATTCTTGAGGTAGGTTGGGTGGCTCAAGTCCACCATATTTTCAAAAGTGGTGCAGGGTGTTCAAGGTCTTCATACCACTAAAATGTTCCTGAACTGCCATCACTTCCTTGTAGTTAATGTGGTGCATCAGTTTGATTAACTCCGTTTTTTAAACTTTGGTTTTAACTGGAATTTGTTGGGTAAATAGCATTTAGAGGGTCTTGTCAGTCAAGATTGAACAGTGTACTAATTCAAAATGTACATGCAATTAATGTGGTTTTATAATGCTTTAGTTTTACACGGCTCAGTCTCTTGTGTAACTGGACTGTTTTATATTGTAGGTCCTACTTTGCCATAAAGCACATCTTTAACAGACAATCTAACCTGGGCTTTTACAATACAAAATTAAATCCAGGTCCAAATGGCTTATCCCTTGCATAGAAATTTTATATTCCTACTGATATTGACTCCTAGGCACTATCCTAGTCTGTCTTTAGTTTAATAGAGCACAGACTAAATTTTCCAAACCTGACACTATCACATTTACTCAAATTTCCCCAAACCTTTTGCCTCTTTTGGTATGGTGGTGGTTCTAGAATTTCAGCATTTTTATTAACATTCTCAAAGAATTAAAATGGCTATGAAAATGCCATCACTGTGGCTTGTACATCTTGTG
The DNA here is from genome assembly GCF_016835505.1 of Polypterus senegalus. Classification (NCBI taxonomy): domain Eukaryota; kingdom Metazoa; phylum Chordata; class Cladistia; order Polypteriformes; family Polypteridae; genus Polypterus; species Polypterus senegalus. The sequence goes on from NC_053154.1 coordinate 44,902,697, forward strand.
AGGCAAGTTTGTGTTTTCTGCAGGTCTTTCAATTGTCCATTCACTTTATATAGCTGTCCCCTCAGAGCTTGGAGTTGTAAATTCTGAACATGTTTAATTTAAAATTGGTTTTGGACTGGCTTTTGAGAAAGTGGGGGGATTATTAATTGCTAAATACCTGATAAATACTGATTAATTTAAAACCTGCCTGGGGTTGGATATCAGAGGCTGCTGGAAGGTCTGAATTTTCTACAAACATTGATCTGGTTATCCTGTAATGTGACTTTCACTATTAAGTTGCATTAGTTGGCAAGATGAGGTACATTTTCCTTTATTTTCATTATAGGGTTTCTGCAAAAGGTTCATCTCTTGAATACTCGTAGCCTCATTAACTGTAGAAAATATGGCAAAAGATGACAGACACAGTGTCTTCACTTTGGCAAAACCCTTTACCACAATTGAATCTACATTTACTTCAACTTCACTGCTTAATCGTCACAATTTGTAGTCCGAGTGGTACCATTAGTCAAACCTGGAGCTGTGCTTAAGTAACTTGGTTAGGGAGGTGCTGGTCTTGTGGTTCTTTATCAAGGTTCTGGCAGAGAACTGTTACTTAAGGAATTTGTTTCTGGTGGAATTTGAATTCAAAATGTAACCGGTTTAGTAAAGTGTGGGATCTCTCCTGTAGTACTTCAGGCTGGGTTTTTTGTTTTGTTAGATGGGTCTAACTTGATTTGACAAGTATTGCAACAGGAACACCATACACTTTTATGGAAAAGAGTTGCAGACTGGTATGATGGTTGGTGGGGGATGTCAAACTACTGTTCCTGTTCAGAGGAGGGTGTCATGACTGCCCCAACTTTAAGATTATGTGAAGTCTTTCCGTAAAGTTCTGGAGCTTATAAAGATTCTTTATGCTGTTGTCACTGTGCATATGATGGTACTACTAACGGACAAATGCAATCTCTTTAATGACCTATAAAATTATACATGTCACTGCTGAACTACTCGCATCATTCAGATTTGGCCAGTAATATGTGGATACCTTTTTGGTACTTGTACCAGGAAGGAGCTAGGAATTTAAACAATTCTCTGGTACCTGTTCAAGTATCTTATTCCAGTAAAGACCCATGTTTTCTAACTAGAATAGTGGCCTGATCAGTGGATTGTTAAGCAAACCAGGAATTTTAAGAAGCTCCACTGTTGGTAAATTAAGTGTGCAAAGTGTTTTCAGTCTCTTCCAAACTAGCGTTTCCATGCAAGCTCCCACCTAAAGGCAATCTGGCCACCCACTGTGGCACAGTTTCTGTATTTAAGCTCTGCTACTTGATGCAGAGATTCACAACTTTTATTGCACAAAATGCACTACTTCCTGAAAGTATACATGGCCATATACCCCCAACCTCTGTATGCTGGTGGATACTTGTACTACATGACCATCTCTTATCAATGAAACTGCTACTCAAAGTGGTGGTGGTTGTTGTCGTCAGTGGCATCCTGTTGATGTGAAGTGCAAACTAACTTTTGTGGTTACCAAGTGCCACTTTAGAATATGCATCATCCTGCTATCGGGCCACTACAAAGCCAAACAAGGAAAAAATTTGTAGCTGGTCATGTCTTAAGCCTTCTATAACTACACCTCATGAATAAAGGAGTATTTTGGTAGGCAATGTGTAACCTATCCATTTCTTATCTTGTAGTCTAATGTATGGCTAAAGTTGACTTTTCTATTTTTGCTTTTAGTGAACACCCCTATGATGGCTAACCGGGCATAAAATGGCTGTACATCTGAAACGGAGAACCCAGCCACTGCTTGAAGAACCATTGGTGTTTGGCATTGCTAGTAAAACCTTGCTGCTGATAGCCCACAGCAGGAATCTATGAGCACTTGCGCACATCTAAAATAGTAGAACCACTTAAGTCCAGTCCTTTTTACAAGAGTCTTCACCTTTTAATGCTTACATTTAAGTGTAGAACATCCATGTGCATTAAGAGGACCACCTTCTAAGCCTTTAGGCCTGTTAATCATTAGCACACTAGAAGAGTGGTTCCCAAACTGTCCTGGACAGCCACTGTGCCTGCATATTTTTGTTCCAACCAGATTTGTAATCTGATCTGTATTCAGAAGAGCACAGCACTATGGCTTTACAAGATCTTAAATAATTTTTTGCTACTGCTTTAAGTGCTTAACTGTTTTCCTATTCCTCTCCCCTTTGTCATCTGCTCCCTTCATTGTATCCTAATAAACAAGCAAAGATGACAACCAGGAACAATACTAAATGGTAGTGGGCTTCAGTATCAGGCCCACTAGTCAATGGAAAGACAGAATAGAAAGTGGGATGAACTTATCCACAAACAAGTAACTTTTATTAATGTCACTTTTCTAATTCGTTAATGCCAAAAATGTTCACTTAATTCTGGTGCAAGTCTAATTTAAAAACAAGGTGGTTCTTGCACAAACATGCAGCTCCTTGGGGCCACCAGAATGGTTTGGGAACCACCACAGATTAATACTTGGGCACCAGATGTAGCACAAGGTCTCCTGTGTCCATCATAGATTAAAATTTGTCTCCTTAACTGTCCTTAATCTTGTAATTGTTCTGTGTAGCTCAAATTATCCTCTTCAAGAAAATTCTAAAGTTGGAACCACACTGTACTACATAGCCCACCAATAGAGGCTCCTGGTCAGAGCCCATTTAAAACAAGTCCCCCTCTAGGGTGAGTCTAAGGTGCTTGGATCATTTTTGAGCTCTCCTAAAAATCTAGATTCTCTGGCATACAAGCACAAAGGCAAAAAACAAGACAAACTGAAGTACACTGGTAATAATGCATGGGGCTAATCACTTGAGCAGGTGCAGGAGCCTATGGATGTCTGTCTCCACCCATGTCTAATCTGTTTAGTAAACATTAAGATCCAACTGTGTAGTTTTATGGTACTGTCTTTTCTTTGCTAGCCAGCATTCTTGATCTTTTCAGTTGGATAAAGGCAGCACATGTAGTATGGGAAGCTGCATTTTTTTATAGCTTTATTTTGGTATTTGATACACTGGATAGTGAGCACCCACTGCAAATGATTAAACACCTTAGCTGCTGCATAGTGGTCATCACTACCTCTCAACACCTGCATCTCCATACCAATGCCATCTGTAGGTGCTTGGAAATGCCACCAGACAGCCTTGAGCTATTCTGTAAAGCAGAGGTTCCCAAACTCGATCAAGGAGACCCACTGTGGCTGCAGGTCTTTGGTTTTTGACCCGATTCACAGTTCATGATCAATAACTGATTTTGTTTAATTAGCTGGTCTTTTCCTCTTTCTGAATGCAGAAAGTTTTTTACATTTATAAGACATTTAGAATTTTTTTCTAAAGGTAAATGCTTAACTCTTGTGTTCCTATTTTCCCCTTTTCCTGTGTAGTTTGCTCTCTATTCAGCCCGAATAGTGACAATTAACCAGCACAGCAGACACCCAGGATGATGAAAGCTGTAACAACTTCAGTGGCAGACCTGCTAATTAGTAAATCAAACAACCAGGGCACCTGGAAAAGCAGAATTAAAATTAGGTTGAAAATACTGTTAATGACTTAAACCTACATATTCTCCATATAACTGGTTGTTGCATTTAAATCTGCCAAACGGGAGCCACTGTTCTGAATGGTAGATGGCAACACAAGATCACCAGCACAATGTTCCATTGATCACATGTGACTAGTATTAGCCAGTCCATTAGAATGTCTGAAATGAGAACCAGTGTTGGTAATACAAGGTGGCTGCAAGGAAGCAAACCACATTGGAGACCTATGAAGAGATTTAGGGGGCATCTGAAGGTGCATCCTGGATGTAGAGCTTCTTGCTGTCTCTGCAATTGAGCAACATTCCTAGTACAGGTAAGACTTACTGTTCAGGGACTGAATTAGAAGCTCCAATGCAAGACATTCCTCATATCTGGTTAAATACAACTTCTGAAAGTGTAGAGAAGGAAGCAGATTGTAGATAGGCATGCTAAAATCAAAAATAGAGACCATAGGATCAAGTGTTTGAGCATTGGACTATAGCCAGAGCTTGTGCGTCTTGTACAACGTACATAGCTAGGTTTTCATCCTGGTCCTAAAGTGTGGTCCTATGCTGCACTTTGGTCAGACATGCTTGTATTTCTCTAACTTTGAAGATGGACTACCTTGCTCTTCCAAAGAAGGGATTACTAACTGGCAGTGGGTCAAAAGTAATTGCAGGCTTCTTGAACACCATTTGAAGAATACAGTTTCAACCTCTGGACTAAAATGATTACTTGTATACTGAAATGGGATTAAATTTGTACATTTAATGCACTCGTATAAGCAACTTATCTGACATTTCTACAATATTTGAAGGGCCCGATGTGCTTCAAGCTCTGACTTAACAAGAAAAGCTAAAAAGAATCTCTATCAGAACTTTTAAGTATAATACATTTAATAAACATTTGAGTTTCAAAATGGGTAAGTTGATTGAACTTGGTAGATTTTTCTTACATTTATCAGGTCTCTTTCAGTCTTTGCATCTGAAATTTATGCTTAAAGCCATTTGTACTTCAAACCTCGCAGCCTCAACCTGTGTGCAGTATGTCACTGTATCTGTTCTATCCCAATAACCTTCAGCCCTTGCTTTTAAGGTGCATGCTGCAAAGTATCTTAATTACACTAATGTGCAGTAGTTGGAAGAAAGTGGTAAGAGGGAGAACTCTAATTTGACTTATGCCAGAGGTTATTCTGCAAGTGTCTGAAATTCAAATTGTCCAGTTCACATGGTCCCATCCTTTACCATCTATAGCTATAAGGGTATCCTATGAAACTAGATGCAAACTTTCTCAAGGTTGAAATTTTCAATTTTTATTGAAGCTCGAGATAAACGCCACCTCAGACACAATACAAAAATTCAGCGTTTGCTAAAAGTGCACCATTACACTTGCTGCCATATGCCTTTATAAGGGAGTCCTACTAGTTACTGGACTCTTCTGAAAGTACTCTGTGCTAATGTGTTGGACAGGGGTGGGGTGGTGATCTTGACAGCTATTGAGACACCTGAAGACCTCAATGGTATCGGCTTGTGCAGACTGGTTAGCTAGCCCACACTCCACTGAACAATTTAACAAGCAGTGCATTTGAATATCGCATTGACTCCTTCAGGGTTTGTAAATTTTGACCAGGGCGTAACAGGTTTGTTTCAGGGGTTGTCTATTGCTGCTTTGAAAGTTTTGAAGCTTCTAAATCTTTAGATGTAGTGAAAACTTCAGCTAGAAGGAAGTGCTTCCTAATTGGAAGATTACAGCATAACCTTAACTTTGCTCATGACAGGAGCTTCCAAGCTACAGCTTGTCCCAGCCCTGTTCCCCATACAGGCAAGTGCATGGAATATTCAGTTTCTCTCCCAAAAACCTGGAACAGATTGCTGAAACTGTTTAAATGCTAGAATTTCACAAATTTATTTGCAGCCCTTCATGGAAAGTACAGACAAAGTGGTGGTGTCTTTAAATTTTGATATCAGGGTGGGATAGTCATGTTTCTGAATTTATTCGTAGGTGCAGGTGGCGTGGTATTACAATGCATACAGGTGCCAGACTAGTACCAGTGGAAAGATCATTGCCTCTATGAATCAACTATTCACTTTCTTTCACCTTCTGGCATTTGGAAAAAACCTTTATCTGCTATCCTTGACTATGTAGCTTAATACTAAATGTGAATTTATGAAGTCTACATTAAGGGGTAAAAGGTTAAACTTTGAGGAAGTTGGCTAGCAAGTATTTCATTTTATTGGCTAAATCGCAAAGACCAGGATAAAGGGGGTTTAACACTTTTTCTGTATAGTGTGGCATGCATAAGCCTATAGCCTCTCACTAAACATTTAATGACTTTTTGCATTTTGTTGGCTCTGATTCTGCAGATGAGGGTTTTGAGTGATCAGACGTGACTGCTTTCAGCTTGAAGACGCAACAGATGGGTGGAGCAGTTTTGTACTGTGGTTATATCTATCTCTGAACCTTTCCACAGCCTCTGATGGGTGATGCCTCATTTTAGCCAGCATGCCTGACGTTCATAGCTAAACTTTTTCAGACTTTCTCTAGCAAGCACAATATGACCAGAAATTTGTACTAGGGGGTCCAGACAGTTAGCCATGAATAGAATTTGGAGAGACCGACCTAACCCACCACAAGGTCGCCTTGTGGGTGTGCGGGAAGTAGGGCTGCTCAACCTCACAGGGCCAGTTATACACTTTTACTAGTATGTATGGACTGTGTAAACTTGAGTGCAAATTTAATACACCAGATTTTCTCATTACAGTAATTTTTTGCAAAATGTGGACTTTATCAAAGTATGAGAATCTATAAAAGTATAATTCATAATATGACAAATGAGACAATGTGGTGTCATGCAGAAATTAGCAGGGCCTCTTCTAGAAAAGTTCCCAAATTGCAAGTATTCGGAGTCTCAATATGCAGGATGTCCTAGTCATAACACGTCAGCCAGTTATTGTTAGCGATACATGAATTTGTACTATGGAATGTTTTCAGGTGTCCAATTTCTCTGAAGAGGGATTAAGAGTTCCTCTTGGAAGCATCTCTAATTCTTTTTATATTGAATGTTTTAATTTGACTTTCTGCACCTAGAAGTCTTAAGGTCTTGAGGTAGAACAGAAGGTTGGTACTTCACACCCCTCTTCCAGGTGCATGCATGAGTGAGTTGTATAACTTGACTGTTCTCAGACTAGATTTGTTTGCAATATCACCTTAAAGATACTCTACCTCAAGATGTAGGAATAGCAGACTTGTATTCTAAAATCTACACTCTAGGTCTAGTTATACAGTAGTTCCTGGAACAGACTAATGGTGTGGTGCATGAACTTAAACCTATGATTTGGTGTAGTATCACTGCAAGAGTTGATTTACCAAAAGACTTTCTGCAGGAAGTTTCAACTGTCTCTCCCAAATGCTAGTGATGGAGTACTCCTAATAGTCTTAATGTTTTATCCTTGCAAGTTGCTCATTTATCATTTGAGGCCAGTGGCATGGCTTCTGCTTGGCCTAGCCAGGAAATGATACCTACCTTTTTAACAGATCTTCCTTTACTTCGCAGTGTGCATTCACAAGTTTTATAAAAATCTGAACTAATGCTCCATGCTTACAGCTTTCCACACAGCAGAATGTGTTTAATTACAATAACCCTGACCCATCTATATGCAACATTTTGCAGAAACTGGTAAATAACTTTGATAAAGTAATAAAATGCAGTCAAATCTGCTAAATGACCTCTTATACACATAAAGCCTATCAGTGCTGTTAGAATTTGTGACATGACATTGTAAAGCTACCTGTTGCTGCTTGAACAGGACGGCAATATCTTGACCAAACTTCCCTCCATGTCCACTGTGCTGGAAGCCATTAATTGAAAATGGTGCAATGTTCAGTTTTTCACCTGGTGTTGGTGTACATGAAACATAACCAGCTATCGTTTTTTTTTTTTCCTGACTCAATTGTAGCATTCTTGGATGTCATCTATTAGGCCAAGATGAGTGACATTGTGCCTTGGTGGCCTAGGTCAACCAATATTTGCTTATTTTGGGGCAAAGTAACTTTGGCTGATGGCTTGTAGGTTGTGCTGTATGTGGTGGTTGGCTCATCACTAAGGTAACTGGCTGAACCCTCTTATGACCCTCATGACTTGTCATCACATGTGCCAGCTAAGGAGTACCCACTCAGAGGCTGGTGAGATCAACCCCAGTAAGACAGCAGGACCAGACAACATCCCTCGGTGGGCTCTCCAAGCATGTGCCAACAAGCTGGCTGATTGTTCTCTGCGCCATCTTCAACCTTTCCCTCAGTCAGAGCATCATTCCATCCTGCTTTAAGACTATGATCAACCTAAGCTAAAACAAATGACTACAGGCCTGTAGCACTCCAGTCATCATGAAGTGGCTTGAGTGGTGCTGGCCCACATTCAGAGCAGTATGCCTACCAGTCCAACAGTTCCACCTCGGATGCCATCGTGGCTGCACTACATTTTTCCCTCCATCTGGAGAACAGACTCCTACATCAGACTCCTAAATAACTGACTGGAGTTCATAACCATGTTTCACCTCATTCTATCTACCTCTAACAATTTTATTTGACTTGCCCATAACACACCTACCTGCACATTTGTACTTTATACATCTTTTTTTATATTTTATGCTGCCTCATATCTGCTACTTTATACATTGGTTTTGTCATTTGGTGTGGACAGCAAAGAAAATGTAATTGTACAGGGAATACTTTGCACATGACAAACTTTGAACTGGAACTTATGCCTTTCTGACTCCCTGAACACCGAGGAAGAGGAGCTACAATGCTGCACATGCTCTGGTCTGCTGAGCCGGCTCTACCAGCCAATAAAGGTCTGCAGCCTCGTGATCATTTATATACAAGGGGAATTGGCATAATCCATGTATAGTTTCAGGAAGGCAGCCTGACGGTTCATATATGGTAATTTTATACAATTGTGATTTATAGGGGTATGTTGCATAGAAATGTCCATATGCCAGGTTTTATACTTCAAATTTATGGCATACATTTTCATGTTTTTTGTGTGTACACATTTTCACACTAATTCAGTTTTATAAAGGAGAGCCGTGGTCTTTATGCCTGTGATGGACAGTTTTGGTGTTTCTGGTTGCATCTCGTGGACTACAGGAGAGGTAAAAACATGCGGTCTGTTTTTACTTAAGTCAAAGGGGAACAAGATGAAACTGAAGTGCTATCATGCAATAGGTCTACAGTCCCTTTGTTGTACTGATCTGGATCAGAGCACCAACAGTGTGGGTAGGGTTTGTGTAATTTGTACAGCTAGCTTGGGTAGGTTGCATTTCTATTTGCAAGTGTGGTCATGATACTGTATGTAGTGGGATATCGTGCCAAAATTTGCAACAGCATTTGCATGTCCATAGGCTGAATAGAAGTATCCAGCCAAGTATTCTACTTCTATACTTTACCACCCTCTTACACAGTACCTCTGTCCTTAATGGTCCTAGTTCCTCCTTATGAAAATTAGTAATTTAGATCTCATCCACAGGATGAGTCCAAATTATAAAATGGAGAAAGGCTGAAACTGCAGTTGATGTACGAGTCAAGGCTTGTATACAGTCCAGCTCACTGTGATGCCCCAAAACTGGGTAGAAAACAAATGCTGCTTAGTCCTCAACTAACATGGCTTCAACTTTTGAACGTTTGTGATAATGCTGTTAACCTCTCAATAAAACAGTTTATAATTTGCAGCAATGTAATGCTTAGGCACTTCAGAAAGTATTGTACCTGTTTTGATTAGAACTAGCACAGTATATGCATGGTGTGTATAATAAACATTAGGTACAGGAAGTATTCAGACCTTTGTTCACTCTATTGTGTTGTAAATTTTAATTTAGGTAAATCAGCTATTTTTTTTTTTCCCCTCTTTGGACAAAGTAAAAATGTTTTCCAGAAGGCTTGCAAATTCTTTTAGCAAATCTTTCTGCAAGTATTCAGAACCTTCACTATATCAGTTCAAATTTTGGTAAGGTGTCTCCTATTGGAGATATAGAGAGAGAGAGAGAGATAGATATGGTCCCTTCCCTCCATGTCAGTATATAAACCAAGCCCTTGCGTCTAAAAACTATAGAGATTGTCCACATTAGCTTTAGAAACTTGTACCCTTGCTCTGATGAATGGTTCCAAATTTTCCATTTCACATCAATAGTTGGATATCTGGCCTAACTGTAGCCAGGAAGGTGACCAGTAACCTAAGGGTTACTCTAACAGCTTCAGAAGCCCTCTGCTGAGAGGAGAACCTAGTGGATGGACAGCCATCTCCAGGTACAATATCCCTCTGGAGTTTGATCCACTTTCATTTGGAGTTTGTCAAATAACATTTTAAAGGATTTGGAGCCATAGGAAAGTCTTGTCTGACCCATTTCTCTTTTTGGGTGAATCTCTAAGCACTGTCTGAGGAGCTTCCTCACCTGCTTTATTCCATCCCCCTGGTGAAGCAAGGTGCAGGTGTTCTGCCATAGTGGGTGCTTTGCAGCATTTGGGCATGCCAAATAGAGGTCCTTAAACCTGCTTCAGTCACAAATACATATTTCAGCATTAGAGACCTGAAATTTGCAGCAAAGACCATGTTGTGGCATAGAATGTCTGAGGCCTGAATGGCCGTTTACTGGTAGTTCCCAACCAGTCTGAAATTGAGTGGATCTGTGAGGAGGAATGGAATAACCTGCTTGAAACCTGGAATGCAAAGCTTAGTGATTTGAAGCAAAGTACTGAATTAAGGGTCTGGCTATAATACTTTTCTGAACATGTAGTGTAGATTGAGTGATGGGTAAAAAAGGTAAATGTATCCATTTAAAATTGACAGCACAGAAGTGAAGGTGTCTGAATCCACTATTTGGTTACTCTTGTTTAGTGGATGGGTCACCAGCATCTATTTGTACATAAAGTGTTCCCCTTATTTTCATGCTTGTCAGACCAATTCTGTTTCTTTGACCAAAGGAAGCGGGCAATGTGGCATAACTGCTCAGTCATTTGGTTTTAAGTCACAAGGCTGCTGTGTCAATCCCCACATCCAACTTACCCTGACTAAGTCCATCTACCTGAGCTCCAGTTGTGTTAAAACAGTCCTGAGGAGGGTTTTTTTTTTTTTCTTCAAGATCTATATCAGTGTATGAAAGGAGGAGTCTAAGTACATGGATTTAATCAGTACTTGTTACAGAATGCACAGTGCCAGTACATGGTATACCTGGAAGGCTTCAAATTGGTGCCAAAGCAGTAAATTATGGAATTGTAAAACACTTTGAAGGTTTCGGTAGATTTGATTGCTAGTTCAATTTTTCTTTTCATGAGCCTGCTCAATGCTTTTGCATGATGCAGTATGCTTGTGAAATGCATCTTGCTCATTTGGAGGAGCTGCATTGTGGACTGTGTGTAAGGTTAATCTTACCTACATGCCGCTAAAATGGCCAAATAAATGCTAACAGCCAGTTGTAAGCATGTTTTCCTGATGTGCTGCAACAGACTTAAAAATAAGTGGGAAGCAAATTGTCTAAGCTGAAATGGGCAAAGCATGAAGACCATCCCTAAACCACTGGATACTCAAGACTTCAAAGTTTCAGTTCATGAGTTAAGGGTAGTCGGTATGCAATGTAGTCTGACTTTTCCTGCCATTTTACTTCAAAACAAACTTGATAGCAAAATTACTACTACCTATACAGTTCAGAAATCTTAACTGCACACACCCAGTGTTACAAATCTCGAGCCAATCGTCCATTTAAAGCATCTTGGTTCCCTATCGTGATGGTAAGATTGCATGCTATGTTCCCAATTTAACATCCTTTTGTTTACCTTAAGCACATTTTATTGAATCTTATCCTATCAAAGTTTGAAAGCTGTAGGATTGCCTGAAGTTGTTCCTAATACATCTTGAATTTAAATTGATAGTAGTTTTAAGTTGCTGTTGCATCTAAATTTGTTTAGGAAGTGAACTTTAACAGCAAGTTTAGAACATTAAGTTTGTAGACCTGGCCCAATTTTAACACTTAATTCAAATCTAGTGAATTTTAAGCATGACAGATGTTTTCACTTCTGAATTTTCAGAAATCTGCTCCCACTCCTCCTCCCTGCCCTCATGGTGGAGGTTTTAGCCAGACGTCTTGAGTGAATCAATTTGGATACATCTGCCATGTCCTACAACCCTGAAATTCCCTTCAGGTGGACATACTAGCTAGAAAGGATCTTGTAGAATCCACAAAACACACAGGGCTATCTGCCCCTTTTAGATGTTCGTTTTTAATTTACCCAGAAAATGTGAAGTATTGGTGATTTGATTCTGAAGATGTTTACCAAGATGAAAGCCCTTTGAGAACTGCGTCTTGTATAAAATATGGAAGATGTGGCAATTGTATTGATGTGTAAGTCATTGGTACGTAAATGTTTTAAATGGTTTGAGTGGAGATGCTGTATGAAGTGGCATCATAGTGTAAAAGTTGAGTAAGTTCAACACCTTAATACATGAAACCTCCAGATCTTAATTTTTGTAGGTGTTCGGATATTGTGCTAGAGGTTCAGTCCTGAGGCTCATGTGATTGCAACCTTTCATCACGACCACCTTCTGATTTTTAAGCAAGCTGTTTATGAAATGTCTTCGATTTTACTCAATTCAAAATTACTACAATGTAACGTGTGTGCACCCCAACCCAATCAGCCTCAACATTAAAACCACCTGCCTAATGTGTAGGTACCCCTTGTGCTAGCAAAACTGCTCATACCTGTCAAGGCATGGACTGTACAAGACCTCCTGAAGGTCTCCTATGGTATCTGGCCCCAACACAGTAGAACCAGATCCTCCTGAACGCCGGGTCCCAAGGTTACCCAGCAGAATATTGACAAGAGCATCATACTCTCTGCTGGCTTGCCCACTTTCCATAATGCATCCTGCTGCCATCTCTTCCCCAGGTAAATGATTCAGCAGATGTGCAAGCTGGTCCTGGTTGGGTTTAGAGTTTTAGTCCCCTTCCAGCAAGCATTAAGCCTTTAAGGATTGTGAGACTACATCCCCAACTAATACTACTTTCTAGTCTTAGTCATTTTGATCATTTAGTACCTACACCATTTTTATTAAATTGGCTTGCAATGAACATTTATGGGCACAAATGAAAATAACTTGGCTTTTTAGCATCTGATTGCTAATGGCTTTCAGAATTGTAATTTCAGGGCTCAATTCTGAACTAAACTCAAATCTGGTCTTTGGTTACTAAAACTGGCTGATAACATCCAATTTTCATTCTCATCTGGGCAAATGTCTTTAGCTTGCTTAAATATGTCAGTAAAATGAAGACCCTCTATCTGGTTCTTAGGGTTTCTTTTTGCACACTAAGGTCTAGTTTGTAAAATACATGCAGTAAAAATTCAGTTACGTTTAAACTTTCTAACACCAGGCAATATTTAGAAAATGTTGGTCTCTTTGCAGCTGGTCAGTGAATTTTTCTGTGGATTGTTTAAAAACTAACTGCTCAGACTCTGTCCAATTTCCCCTGATTTTATATCCTTTTTGTTCCTGTCAGGTTTTTAGATATCTCGTTCTCACTGCCTTCAGGTGCCATAGTGTGTTTGCTTTTTTGCCTTGGAGGTGAATGATTTGATCCGGTGAGCCATGGAAGGTATTGCCACTCCATTACAGGTTGGTTCCTTCATCATTCTCGATGCTGTGAGGCTTTGTCCATGTGTGACAATGAAACTTTGGTTCATCATTGTCCAGGAATGCATTATTTATTTTTTGCTATTTGAAGCATTTCTTGTATTAGCCTTTACAGACAGGCTAGAAGTGTCCTAAGATTAGGACTTGGTTAGTCTAGTTGTTGCTAAACTGGTCAATATGCTGTTATGATACAGGAGCCATCGTCCCCACTTAATTTGATTCATTGGTGTGAATGGCTATTTGGTCAAATGTTCCCATGCAGGCTGTCACACTCCACACCAATGCTTGTTGTACAATCTTTGTAACTGAGCAATAGTTAAACCCAGAAGCCTTTCCGCCAGTGTTGGCAAGGCAGACTGGGCACATCCCTCTTGGCAGTGTATTTTGAGATGTGTGTGCAGTTGGTATACAGCTGTTTTACTACGTTGTTAGAAAACCTTTTGTTCCAGCAGTGAATGTTGGATTTGCGTAAGCGTAAAGGGCTTCTGGAGCAGAGCTCAATTTACAAGAGTGGCATTCATTTGAAGTAAAATATTTTTAATGGATTTGTCTGCAGAGGTGTGTTTTAGCTAAAACATTATGTAAGGTTTGCTGGGGGGGGGCATCCCGCACAGCTAGTTTAAGAGACCAATTTTTATATTTGTTGCAGAACTGGAAGCATTAGAAATACTTATTTCATTCATACTTTTTGTGAAAGCTGCATTCCAAAAGAATTGGATCCATCAGAGTGACTCTCACACTTTATTGTGAGTGCTTGTGTCAGCTCTTCAGGATGCTGCAGTGACTTCCCATTTTGTGACCACTCCTCAGGCCACACTGCCTTGTGTTCCTTTCTGTACAGTCAAACCATGTCATGCTTGGTGTAAAAGGTATTGTCATTACTCCACCTTAATGTCTCTCACAGCACATCGGGAATTTGCATACAGCTTTTTCCCAGCAGTGTTGCTTCGTAAAGCAAGCGACTCCATTTCAAGAAATGCTTACGAAAAATGCATTAAACTTTCAGTGTGGCATGGGAGCATTCAGAAGTCCTTTACACCATTACCCAGCTCCAATGTGAAAATGACTGAAATGTCATTTAGGTAGACTAATTTAGTAATGAAGGGGTTAAGACCCTAGTAAGGGAAGCTAGAGGTTTACCTGGAGCAGGGGTGGGCCGAGTTGGTCCTGAAGAGCTGCAGTGGGTACAGGTTCATTTCAACCCAATTGCTTAATTAGAAACCAATCCTTGTCCATCTCTCCTTTTAATTTTATGCCTTGTTGCTCTGTAAAGTCTTGTATCGTAGGATATCCTACAAATGACTTGAAGCCTAAAAAGGATAAATTTCAGTCTGTCACGGTTTCTATTAAGCGTTTTATTAAAATCGGTGTATGATGCACACAGATGTAGATGGAGAACTGTTGGCTGCTTTGCTGTTTTACAGCTTGTTAAACAGCTGAATTCACTGTTTTAATGGCTCCTTAAGATTGAAATACTCAATTAAGGGTGGGGAACCTTAACAAGCGAGACCACTAAAATCATCAAAATGCCACTTAAGCAGTAAGTGCTTCATCAGCAATAATTCAGTTCCCTTTAAACTGGGTTGGAATAAAAAACCTGCAGCCACTGCGGCTCTCCAGGAACGACACTGCCCACCCATGAGTAGAGCATACTTGAAATGGCTTGCTGAATTCCATGGTTGGGTTAAAAAAAAAAAAAATAACAAATTGGACCAATCATGATGCAAGTATCCTGAAGTCTTTGTTCAGCATTGCCTTTGTCCTGTTGCATCTTTTAACCCACATGGGACTGCGCTCAGCCAGACAGTAAATTACTTTTTGTAGAATTTGGCATAATCTTGCAGCATCCTCAATGCAGTTTACTTTTTTAATCAGAGTAATTGTTCCCTTTCTGGAGTAATTATACTGATCCAGACCAATGTCTGTCCCTTCTCCTACATAATTATTGTTTCTTGCCTTAAGTATCTTAAGGGGTGAAGTCTAAATGTGTAATTCAACATTGGAATTGGGAAGGTGTGTTTAGTGTTTCAAGCTGGCTACTGGCAGAACATATGCATGAATGTTTATCTGTAGTTTGGGGAATCGGACTTGTTGTACGTACCAGTGGACTTCATATTTCTCCTTTATGAAAATCTCATTTTGAAGAATGTGGCAAACTGTGGTATTATAGATGGATGGATACTGTTAATCCCCAAAGGGAAATTCAAATACTCCAGCAGCAGCAGCATACTGAAACAATAGTGAAACACAATGCAGGGTGGAGACAGGTGTAACAGTCAATAACATTGTATAATGTCCACCCTCCCCGGGTGGAATTGAAGAGTCACATAGTGGGGGGAGGAACAAGCTGCTCATCTGTCTCTTGTTCAGTGGATTCTCCATGAATGACTGGAGCCTGCTTAGCACCCATTGCTCTGCCATGGATGTCAAACTGTCCAGCGCTGTGCCTACAATAGAGCCTGACATCCTCACCAGTTTGCTCAGGTGTGAGGCATCCCTCTATGCTGCCTCCCCAGCACACCATCACGTAGAAGAGGGCACTTGCCACAACCGTCTGAGAAATCTGCAGCATCTTATTGCAGATATTGAAGGATGCCAGCCTTCTAAGGAAGTATAGTGTGTGTGTGTGTGTGTGTGTGTGTATATATATATATATATAGGTATGTTCCTTGACAACTTTTAATGTGTCAAGCTGTGGCTTGAGGTATTAATTGAAAGAATGGCTAAATGTTTGGCCGTATGCCCTTTTTTTTTTGGTGTCTGTTCTTGAAAGATTAGATATGAAGAGACATGGGCATGTAGATTTAGCTGGTTGAGCTGTTGGGGCAGTGGTTCTAAACCAGGAGGCCTTTATCAGGTTTTAAAAAAAAAAAGGCATCCGTGCTGTAGCTTGATAGACAATTGAGCCAGATTTAATTGTCAGTGAACCTCCTTGGCAGTATCTGCTTCGGTTTGTGGCAAAACACAATTCGGCTACTAGTTTGTAATTAGAAAGGGACTGGGCTGCTTGCAATGATACAAAAAAAATGGAAAGGTAAATCACACTGCCACTGAAGTTTTTAGTGCGATTGTAAAGACAATCTCACAAATATGGTATGTCGATCTCACCTGTTACCAGTGGTCACTTTTTAAAGCAGACTCCCGGCCCTTCTGTTGCCACAGCCCTACACTGCTTTGTCTTATTCACTGACTTGAGCATTGTATGTGGGGAGAACACCATCTTTTCAAATGTCACAGTAACAAATGGAAATGCTCCAATGTTGAATTGGGTGGAAAACAAAGTAGTAACTAATTAGGTTTAGAATAAAATGTCTACAGTGTTTGGTATTTTAAATTTTCAGAAATGTATAGTCCAATTTATGCATAATTTTAAAAAGCAACACTTAAGCCAAGTGAGGAGCATTTGTTATATCTGCAGGAACAAATTCTCTGTTTTGTTAATGCCTATTTATACTTTTTTTTAAAAAAAAAAAAAAGCCAATTTAATTCACACACTAAAAGCACTTGCCTTAATTTTCTTCTTTAAAAGCACAGGTAGTGTAAAAGTAGCAGCAGATATGCTTTTGTTAGTAAATATAAGTTAACCCCTTATCAAAACTGCAGAAAAAGTGAAGGAATAATTGTGACCTGTGGGGTTGGGGTCCTCACATTCTTGTGATTCTCCAGAGGACCTTAAAGGAATAAGTGGAGTACCTGTGAGCTGGGGGTGAGTGGCCAAGGTAAGCGGGTTTAAAATCTGTGATACATCTGAGGAAACTTGGTGTTTGGTCAATTGGACGTTTTTCCATATCTTGAAGTGGAGGTTTGATTTCCTTAGCCTAAATTACCCTTTATTGGTGAAAACGCCATCGCCCCAACAGTCTAAAGTATTATGTGGATTTGGTAAAAATGTTATGAGCAGCTCACTAAATTGTTATAGTATACTAAGTGAATAGGTATGTTGGGGTTTTTTTCCCAGCCTGTAAAGTAACTTGACTGCTAGAAGTTTGAACTTTTGTTGTCTGAAACTCTCATTGGTTCCACCCAGTGTGCATGCTCAGCCCAGAACTGTCAATGAGCAGGTTAACTACCATCTTGCATCATCCCTGTGCTCCATTAAAGGTTTCTAGCTAAGCTGAATATCAAACTTTAGCAACTTTCCATGGTCTAGTTTTCATGTCTCTAAACTGGCCTTAATTGTATTTACAAGAATATAGATTCAGGGAAACTTTCCTAGTAGATGTATAAAGAGAATTGAAATCAAATATTTGAAGCTAGTGGAGAGCTTTGTTATCAGCTTATCTAGTTTTGTCCCAATATCTGCATAACTTTTTTAACCCCTTAACCTCCCCTTCAACTATGACTTGGTAGTTGCAGATTCCTACATCCCTTGCTAAGGCATCCATTAAAGGAGTTTCTTCAATATCCACTGGCATTCTTTGATACATGATTTAGTATAACGGACACGTTTGATTTCTGAAGACCTGGTAAAAGTCCCCAATTATGCCTCTTGCCCAAAGATTTTTTGTATATTCCATTTTATACAATATGGTCATTGGTTCAGGGATGTTTGTGCTGCTTTGTAGGCTAGATACACCTGGCGCTTGTTTCCGCTTCACTGTACCTATACTTGAGATTGTGTTTTAAAACAAACCCCTACAATCCTTTATTCTGTTTCTTGCAGGAGGTCTTAAAGTGTCATTTTTTTGTATGTTGATGGCTGTATAGGGGTGCATGTTTGGATACAAGCGTTTCCCTGGGACAGTACCACTACCAGGCTTTAAGGAATCTGCAGTAACCGTCTAAGAACCTGTCTCCATGTAGAGTCTTTTTTATTGTGTTGTCTATGCCAACTGTTTAAAACCTTCACATATGGCAAACAGTTAACATTTAGGGATCTCCTAATGTGTAATGTTCTAGGTCTGACTACACTTGCTGCAAAACCTTACGATCCCTTAAACTTCCCATATCTCAGATTTAAAGGTATTTGTGTTTTTTAATTTCTTTCTTGCTATTCAAGATAGGTATCATATTATTCCTATTTATTGCTTGAGAATTCTTTAATGATATGGTTAAGTATAGTACATCTTGCTATAAATTTGTCCAGTAATGATTGGGCAGCTTTTAAAGACCCCACTTTTAAAGCTGTATTTTTATATATATGTGTGTGTGTGTGTGTGTGTGTGTGTGTGTGTGTGTGTGTGTATATTTATTTATTTTATTTTTTTTTTTTGTTAAATGGTTTTCTGGGCTGGAGCCACTCGTGGTAGCACACCTAAATGAGTAGAGGTGGGATGGAGGTTGTATTTATAATGTACAAATGTAAGCTGAAATGTGAGGACTAGACTGCTGTCATGATCCATTTTAAGTAATTCTTGAACTTTCAAAGGCAGCTGTTGACCTGTATTTAAATGGTGTAGTTTGAAATCTACAGTGGTATAAAATGTTAGTGAGTCCTTGTGCATTATTTGAAAGCATCCGAATGTCAAAGTGCCAAATTCTATACACAGCTGCAGCTTTGGTTAAAATGGGGTGTGTTCAGACTGGGAATGCTGGTTAGGGCTGAGGACCTGCAGCTTCAGGGCCCTCCACTGGGTTCCTAAGTAGATCTCTGCTTAGTTTTCTGTCTGGTTAGACTTCTCCAACACTCTTGCTTACTCTTCTAACCAAAAGACCTGCCCCTATCTGTCTAGTACTGAATTCTTCTTCTGTGGTGTTCAAATATAAATCTTTCCATATATACAGTTTTAATTAAAAATGGATGAGCATTTGAACTTGGATTTTTTTAAAAGCAAGCTCAATGTATCATTACCCTAGTATATTCTAATACAATAGTTTAAAATGAAATGGTTACCCATCAGGTCAGAAAGGGTTGCAAGCTATTAGGACAATTTCTCCTCAACCAGATTTCATCACACATTTAGTGTTCATTAAATGACTAACGGTGTGCTTTTTTCGTAAATGAGAGATTAAGTGTCTTTTAATAAAGTCCTCTGATTTGTGTTTTCAGCCTACTAGATATTTGTAAAACAACGTGCCTAGAAAACAAGCATTTTTGAGAAGGTTTTGCATATTAAGGTCATGGCAGAACACTCTATAGGAGATGATCTAGGACAGCTCGCCAAGCCTCAGTGCCCACTCACATGCAGGTCCAGTCTCCATCTTGCCCACAGGCCCAGTTTAAATGTATCGGTTAACTGAAGCAGGGCCATGTACAGTGCTTCAGTTTAGGATTCAAACTCTGGATGACCAGGCAAACCACTGTTCTGGTGGTTAAAAAAAAAAAAATCTGCCCATTTGACCTTTTGTCAGAAAAGGTGCCTACAAATAAAATGTATTAAAATTAACTAACCACATGGACACTGAATAGGCAAAAACAGATTATAAACAAGTAAAATACAAAAGTTAATCGGACAGAGCAATTGTAATCAAGACAAAAAGCAGTCTTAAATTTAAGTTTAGATTTGAAAAGTGAAAAATGATTCAATATTTCTAAGCTCAGATGGTAATGAGTTCCAAAGCTGGGGAGCAGAGCAATGATGCTGTGCTCCCCTTAGTGGTAAGACTGACGAAGGTGACAGTCAAGTGGATGAAGGAAGAGAATCGAAGGGTATGGGTGGGAATGTGGGTAGTGAGCGAGGGGTGAATAAGATTAATGTTACGCAAGTGGAAATATGCAGAACGGGAGATGTTGTTGTGGGACTGAAAGGATAAAGTACTGTCAAGGTTGTATTGACTTCAAGGTTCCAGCCAGCACAGGTACTTGCTGTCCTCGCCAGTGCCGTTATACTGAGTAGTTTGTCTTCTAGCTTAAATCCTTTGTCCAATATTTTACAACCAACTAGGGGTTCCCTCAACCGGACACTTAGTGTGTCTACTGCTCACGTTGTGAAGTGGGGGGCTGAATGCACCCCAAGGTGATAGTCACTCCTTTAAAAACCCCTCTTAAATGGTGACACAATGGGAAACTTTTATAACCTCCCTTTGCTCGATCAGCTGTTGGCTTGCTGCCGTGCCATGTGATCTGCATCTCTCTCTGCTTCGAACATTCAAAAGCCTGTACAGCAGCTGTCTTATTTCTGGCCCCAGGCATGGTTAAATCTTTTGGCACAGTCTAGACTCATGATGCGAGTTGTGATTTTTAGTTTTATAATTTTAAAGACAATGTGAATCTAAACATCACATTAAAGTTTGAAAATCTGTACCAAACATGTATGCAAGTTTTAAAATAAGCCTGATTTTTAAAGTGTGAAACGTGACATGTCTGGCTGCTGTTTAAACCCCCTGCTTCAGCAAACTTGTTGCGTTATTCATTGCTTTGCCTAAATTTTGTGTAAACGTTCTGGATAGATGTATAGGAGGTTGTAGAACTTGTAAGGTGACAAGTTGGCTTTCATTCTGTGGAAGATGGTGGTCTTCAGGTAGGACAAGGTAAAGTTTAGCTACTTTCAATAAACTCTGGAGTTCTACTTCAGTTCGGAAGGAATCTTCTGGTTACATCAGTTATTACGTACTCTTCTGTATGCTTGCAAAACATGCAAGTAGTACTTATGCCCTCAAGTTCAGATTTTTCGGGGTAGCTGTTCTCAAAAGATCATGATGGTTTATAATGAAACAAGATTATAACAATCGCCTATTTGTTTATAGATGGCTAACGGGTGCTTATAAAGAGTACTTAGTGTTCATTCTCTGGTCTCCTTTATACTAGTGCCAGTATGATGAGACAAATAAATACATCAGACAGTAAACCTACAGTGATACAAGCAGTACACTGAAGTTTTATATCTCGGCATGGTGCATCAGTTTAACCTACAATCCAGTAATCCACAATGCACTTAACATTTTATTTTTAAATGTTCTCCTCACCATACCCCCCACCCTTCCCAAACATAATGGACTAACTAGACCCCCCACCACCCCCAGTTGGAAGAATCCATCAGGCCTCTCCATCCAAGCTGGGAGCTAATTTCCAAATGTAGAAACACACACAAGCAATAGTTTGTTCTGTTAGATGGATCAATACCTCTGTTTGTGAGAGACTGTCTTAAGAGCTGCATCTTGTGCTTTCATCTGTAGCAGACCTGTTATTGCTGTAAGAGCTGTGTGTAAGTGTTAGCAAGTGGCCTGAGGGTGGCTTTTAGTAGAAACACAAATGTCAACCGCAAACTATTAGTGTTTAGTGCAGTTATTAAATGGACTTTATTTGTCCTTTAGGAGGCTAAAAGCCACACTTAAAACGTGCAAATTGCCCAGCTGTCATGCAGCTCCTTTGTGCGACTACAGTCAAGTGAACTAACAAATGTTTAGAGGATACAACTTAATGCATTAGACTAAGCCTACCAAAAATCCATCAGGATGACCGTTTCCATGCTCCAGGAGATGCCATTTCCTATTCTGTGCATGCAGTCGGAGTGCCTGTTGATGCGTCAATTCAGTGTCCTTTAACATAAGAATTAAAGGACTTTTAAACATTTCTTTTGATCATGCCACATTTTGTTTACTGTGTGAAGGATTCTGTAAGTACCCACATAGATGGAATACCTGGTGAGCAACTAAGTGTGTGTTTGTAAAACTTGTCAACTTAACTGAAGTATAGCATTTTATGAAGATTTTCAGTTTGGATTGGAGTGTATTGATTGTGGTCATCCTTTTAATAAGACTTTAATTCTGAGCATATAGGAAGAGGGCTTAGTCAGATTGTGGGTCACTTGATTAAACTTGTGGTTGACAAATCTCATTTTAAGATATTCTTTAAAATCTGAAGTACTATTTGACTTAAGTGGTTCCTGAAGTACAAATTTAACTGTACTGTTGCCTCTCATACATGTGTACAGTAGCTGTCATTTACTTCCATCTTGAATCTTCAGCTTTGAGGCAACTGTCAAGAAGTGTACAAGTACCCAGACTCCATTAATATATCTTTTTTTGTTTATGTGCAGACTTAAACTGAAAACAAGTTCTGATTACTTAAGTACTCATGTTGGAAACCTGCATGGGATTTACTTTCCTCATTTTTGTACTTCAGGGTTTGCCAGGAGTTTCCACTTTATTGCTTCCAGAGCTTTTTCAATTTTGTATTTTTATTTGAAAAATTAAGCCTACTATTTTCAATGGTTATTTTGTCTGCTACATTCAAACCACTTTTCTTTTCCCTCCATTATAGGTGTGCCAATGCTTTCAGTGCAGCCCAAAGGCAAACAGAAGGGGTGCGCTGGCTGTAACAGGAAGATAAAGGATCGGTACTTGCTGAAGGCACTTGATAAATACTGGCATGAAGACTGTCTAAAGTGTGCCTGCTGTGACTGTCGGCTTGGAGAGGTGGGCTCCACACTGTATACGAAGGCAAACCTTATTCTGTGTCGCAGAGATTATTTAAGGTAAGAAAATGCCATCTTACTATTTATCATAATGGTGACAACCAGATTTATATAGGGGTACCAAGAGTGCTTCTGCTTTAAGATTTGGGTTGTGTGCACCTTTTGACTTGAATAAAGACATCACCCCAGTATACAATATCAGTACTTAAATATTTACCCAATCTCTCTAAGCAGGCAAGTGGTGGCTGTGAGGCTAGTGATGTGCGCCGGTAATCTGAAGGTTGCCGGTTCAAATCCATAAATGCCAGAAATGATTCCGCTCAGTTGGGCCCTTGAGCAAGGCCCTTAACCTGCTATTGCTCTGTCCTGGGTATCGCATTAGCCTGCATCCAGCTTGGGGGTGGGTGGCACACTTGGCACTTTAGCCTACTTTATTTCTTTATTAAAAGCTCACTTTTCTGCTTGTGTGATGCTGAGTTGTCACCTGTTGCAGGGCTCTGCTTGGGTTGTAATTTTGGGATGCTGAGATGGCTTGTGGGGTGTCTGGCAAGATTCTCATGGTGATTTGGATGCAAGTATTACAGTATACAGGCAGTGTTGTGGTTAGTGCTTCATTCATATGCTGTTAGACAGGCAGTAAATTTCCAAGTTAACTAATTTAAGGCTCCAAGTCCAGTAACTCTGAGAAATAAGGAGTGATGTCCCTGGCCTTTTATCATTAGTCGCGTGGATTTAAAAAAAACCCTGATCAGACATTTTGTGGTCTAATTGTATTTGGGTTCAAGATTCACATTTAATGTTTTAGTTTGCACTTTATGTGCACAATTTTGTTTTAATTGCTCTTTGTGGATCAAGTAACAAATCAACATCAACTTTGCACTTCTTGGTCTAGTCGAACTGAATTCACATGAATACTAAAGTGGGAAGGTGAAATGTCCCTGAGTGGAGCTCCAAAAGCGCTCTCAGAACAATAGCTAGTCCATTAGCTTTAATCTTTAACCTGCACCTGCTTCTGTGGCATTGTGCCATTTTAGTTGACCGAAGCATCATTGATAGTAAACCGCTTGACATGTCTATGCATTTTGTTCCTGCAAATCAATGAAAGTGATCATATGAAATACCTTGTTTTTGCTCTCCGACTCTGCCTTAAAATCCCTGAAGGCTAAAAAAACAATCCTGGCACACCTTTAAATCTCCATTTCTCCATCACTGTCTTTTTTTTTTTGTTTTGTACATGTGCTGATCAGCACAAGCAGCCTGCTGTCCCATCCCCTGCCTTGACATAGCTCAGCTTGGGCAAAAAACTCTCCAGCTCAAGCCAATGCTTTATCTGCGTGTGAGGTTCCTGGAGTTGTACAGGGTAAATAATGCAGTATATTTGGAATACATGCATTTCATTTGTGTTCCATGTCTACAAAGATCTGGGTAAGTATAGGATGAAAGGAAATGTGAGGTAAGACGTATCTTTGATCGGTGGTACAGAGTTCTGAGCAGATGTCGGCCACCGCACCAACTGTGGTCATCACTACTCTTGTGAAAATAATGGAGATAAATGCCATCAACTCAAAGGGAGAGAGAGGCAAGTTCATTGTACCACATGAAGTAAAACTGAGCAATAAGTGTTAACTTTTACAGGTAGCCAAAATTTACAGTGTTAGACTTAAATGTGTGTGTTATAGTAATAGCAGCAGCTCAATACTCGGTGTGTTCTTGAATGGTGCAGAAGAACTGCTGCCTTAACCCAAAAAGGTACTTGGTTTGAATCTCGACACTCCAACTTCCTGTCAATTGACATTTGAGCTTGGGTTTTTAACTCATTGACTGCAACATGTAATTTTTTTTTCCCTTTGGAATAAAAGTTCATGTGCTTTGATATTTGGACTAAAGTCTTCACACATTATTCACTTATTCACTTCTAGTCATTGGTAAAATGGGGGGGTAAGAGTCTGCTTTAGGTATGTGTTCAGCATTTCTCACATTTCCTTTCATCATACATACCCAGATCTGTTTAGACATGAAATGCATGTATTCCAAATGTACTGTGTTTATCCTACACAACTCCAGGCGCCACACATACACAGATCTTTGGCTTGTGCTTAGGGACCCTTTTGCCCCCAAGGTAAGCATCAAAGCAGGGGATAGGACAGCAGGCTGCTTGTACTGATCAGCACATTTATTAAACCAGATACTGATATGGGGAGATGCGAAGGGATTTAAGGAGGGCTTCAGGGATTCTAGTGTTTAATCTGCAGCAATGTGCCTTCAATGACATGGAGCACTGATTAGTTAATGGGTTCATTCAGTTCTACATTTGTGGATGTGTTCTTTTTAGTTACTTTGAGCAGACTGGAATTGAAACATTTCATTGTGGTTTTCCAAGCCAAAAGAGCATATTCAGACCTGGCCAGTTCAAGGATTGTAGTTGGCTTGTTGCCTTTAGCATAGTGTTTTTTTTTTTTGCTTTTTTTTTTCTCCCTGAACCCCATTAAATTTCTACCAGGGTAGACATTGGTTCCCCATGGCCAGACTGAAGTAAAATTCATAGATTTCAGTAATTCTGTTAAAATCAATGATTTCAAAGAAATGACTGGTGGGAGAAGACTACATTCAGTGCTGAACACAAGTTTGTGATCTCTGACAGCTTCTGTTAAAACTGTCAAACTGCCTTTCTTTGCTATTGGTGTGCAATTGGATGAAGAGTAGAATGGTCTGCAAATTTTTAGAAATGAGTTTCTAAATTATGGTAGGCAGTCTGACCTACTCACTAATGCATTTAATTTTAAGTAGTGTAGAGTCAGTAGTGGATACTGGAAATCCAAGTTCCTTTGGATGCTATTCACTTACCTACTTTGTAGATTTTACATTCCTGATTTAGGAAATGGGGTCTTCTGATTTGGCTTAATATATCCCTCTATTTTTTCATCCCCTCCCATTGCTTGATTCATTCCAGTTTCAGGATTGGCAGCTCATTGAGAAAAGGGTATTAAACCTACTGTGGTCTATGGCCAGCTTGTCATCCCGGCCAATACCCCCAGGCTGCCAGATGGAGCCCTCCCTGCAGCATGGAGGTGCACAAAAGACCAGCAGGGAATCTTGGACAATGGAGTTTTCATCCACAGCCCTGCTGGATATCCCAGGGGCAGCTAGATGGAGCTGCAGGGAGGAGCAATGAATATCATTTGCCCTATGCCCCAGAAGTACTTCCGAGTCACATAGACAAGGGGAATGACGTGCTTCTGGGCTGAAAGTTTTGATCTGACCTGGAAGTGCTAAGAAGTCCCATGGACGGAGGGTTAAGAAGCACTTCCGGGTCACAAACTATAAAAGGACTGTGGGAGCTCCCAGATGCTGTGCTGAGCTGAGTGGCAGGGTGGCAACTCATCTGGGAGTGGTGAATTTATTGTAGTGGTGGTTGGTTTTATTGTACGAGTATTGTGGAGGAGAGGGTGCTTTGTGCACTGTTGCATGAGAATAAAGTCAACATTTGGCCTTATCTGGTGTCTGGAGTCTTGGACAGGGGTTCAAGGGAGTGATACTGCCCCTTATCTGTCACACTACACAAGCAGTATACCATCTCAATCCCAGGTCACTAAACTGCAACTAGAAGTTTATAAAAGCAAGTATTGCTAATAAACCTTTTAACAGACTTCAAATTTAATAGCTAGAACAACAAGGATGGACTTTTAAACATTAAAGCCCTTAATATTTAACACTTCTCGGTGTTGAGACAATATTGGGAGGAGCTGCTGAGCACCAGACAGAGTAATGGGAAATCCTAATCACTACAAAGTATTTTAAATAAAGTTGATTTTGTTTGAATATACTGTCAAGCTTGAGTCACAAAGATGTTGCACAGGAGAGTAGAGAAGGATTTCAGAGGAGTAAACTTTATTGTACTGGCAGATACAAACAAGACCCTTACAGAGGCAGTCTGCGCTCACATAAAAACAGCTGTCAAACGTGACTGCTCAGCCCCCGAGTCAAGACCAAAAAGTCTTCCTAAGTGGGTACAGCAGCGACCAGAGCAGAGGGGGGAGAGGTCAGGAGAGTGACATTATGGCGGGCACGGCTGTCTTAAATGTTCAAAGCTCTCGCACGGCCATCCTGCACAGCGGGGAAGAGTAAGTTTCCCATTAACTGTTTTTAAGGAGTTTCTGAAGAGCAGTGGTGGTCACGATACATTTATAAAGTTGAGAGAGTAAAGTAAACCAACCTTTTGGCGTTTTGGAGTGAATTTACAGATCTTCTGGAGAAGGTAGTGGATGATTGTACAATCTAACCAGTTTGGTTAAATGCCAGGGTGTACATTGCTCAGACACAATGGTCATGTGCAATGTCCTGCTTGTCCATATTAAATTTTAAAGAACTCCCGGCTTGCGAAATATTGAAAAGTGCAGCTGATTAGCAGCCCCATGGTCTTTGCTTAAAATCCCAGCATAGTCCCTAGCTGGTTTTTCCATGTTTCTCACATTGGGACACTCCAGGAAGATGTTCCTACCTTCCACATTCCAAATGTACACAAGTTGGAATGCTGATAGGCCCAGGTCAGCCTCTACCTGGGGTTGGTTCAGACTCTTAAGGTGCATCAAACTTGAAGAATCTCCACAGAAAATGGATGGACAACAGTGTGATAGGTTTGTGATGAAAAAATGTTTCCTGACTTTGACGTTTTGTGTTCTAAAGGTTTCTCCTGGCTTTTTAATTGGGCACAGCCTAAACAGACCTAGAGATGACGGGTTTGAGTAAACAGTCGCTTAGGGACCTTTGCCTTACCGGACCACCGTTTCATCCTCTTCCAGGATCTTATGAATGTCATTTAAAACCTTTGACCTTCTAAACTGATTTGTGTGTATCTGCTATAAACCACCCCAATGAACCTAAAGTAAACTCTTTGAAGAGCAAGATTACAACCATGTGAATGCAAATTGCCTCATTAGCAAGGAATTAGGATCTAGGATTGTACCCTCATTAACAAAGCATCCATGTGCCAAGAATGGCATACAGGAGATACTGAGCAGAACTCTTATGATGCACTGTTTTAGCTTTTTTTTTTTTTTTAGGCTCTTTGGGACCACTGGGAACTGTGCAGCTTGCAGCAAACTGATCCCGGCTTTTGAAATGGTGATGAGAGCTAGAGAGAATGTTTACCATTTGGACTGTTTTGCCTGTCAGCTTTGTAATCAAAGGTAGGTGTACACATTTTGAATTCCTAAACCCCATTTTTTGCTAATTTCATTGCTAAAAATTCCACACCCCCTCCCCAGTAAGTCTGGGAGCAGTAAATTTCCTCAGTTTTACTAGATAAGGGGTGTAAAGCATTGGACTGAAATCCCCACAATACACCAAAACCTATTTAAGGCAGATTATCAAATATTCAAACTGCCTTCAGCAGGGAGCACACTGGGACAAGTTGGATTTGAGTGCAATGCTTGCCAAGCACCTCTTACAAACTCAGTCTTGCTATTATGGACAAACCTTTGTTCAATGGGCAATATCCTATGTCTTAGACTTGCTTCTCTTACTGGTGAAATTAGATTAGTTCCTTTATTACAATTTACTGTTCTGGAAGTGAAGTTGAGCTTGTTCAGAAAATGTTTTTGCAACATTCTATAGCAGTGGTGGGCAATGTTGGTCCTGGAGGGCTGCCGTGGCTACAGGTTTTCCTTCCAACCCCACTGCTTAATTAGAAACCCATCCTTAGCAGTCTTGCACCTTATCTAATTTTGTGGCTTGTTTGTCTGCAATGTAAGTGGCTTATCATATTCTCCCCCCACCCACAAGGATATCTAAATGATTTGAAGCCTAAAACAGAATTTTCAGTCTAACTTTTTCTATTACATGTTCTATTAAATCACTGTATGATGAGCACACAGACGTAAATGAAAAGTTAGATGGAGATCTGCTGGCTACTTTGTTTTAATGGCTCCTTAATTTTAAAATGACAATGAATGCAGCAGTTTAAGATCGAAATAAGCAATTGAGGGTGGGGAACCTTAACAAGACCACTAAAATAAGCAAAATGTCACTTAAGCAATAAGTGTTTCATCAATTTTTATTAAGAAACTGAGTTGGAACAAAAACCTGTAGCCACTGCAGCTCTCCAGGACCGACCTTGCCCACCCATGTTCTATACCTTTTTATTGATCAGTTAGCCTGACTCTGCTTTATTTTGCAGCACACTTCCTCCCTTGGATAGGATTTTCAGCATTCTTTTTAAATCTTCCTTACAGGTTTTGCGTAGGAGACAAATTTTTCCTGAAGAACAACATGATTCTTTGTCAGATGGACTATGAGGAAGGACAGCTGAATGGAAGCTTTGAAACACAAGTTCAGTAGCTGCTGTCCCACCTGCTGAAGCTCCATGCTGATGGATGGATGTTCTGCTGCACTTCACATTGGAGAGCGTCTGTCTGCTTGCTTGCAATACTTTTTCAATCCTTTTATTGGTGCAGAGAGACTGTATTGTAAATGTTCATTTTTTGGCATTTTAGCCGCTCCTTACCCCCTCCCCAAACACTGAGCAGTTAGATGTACAGTTGTGCCTGCTTAGCTGAGCACTCCGTTGCCTGTATGGTTTTTGTGATTTTTAGTTTTTTCCCTTTGCAGAGGGTTGCTGGGAGGGTCTGTACAGTCTGTTTTCTGTATATATAAACGGGAACATTTATTTTATGAAAATGTAATGCAATTTTATTACTAGTGTGAAATTAAAGATTCTTAAATGTTTGAAGCTTTTTGTCTTAATGATCGATTACTAACTTATGCATAATTGCATTGCCTTCTAGTAATTAAGAGGCTTTATATTGAAGTATTTAGAGTCTTGAAGGTGAATTCTGGAAATATTAGCAGATGGAGGAATACTCCATTCAATTTTTTGTTTACCCTGTTTGTAGTAAAGGCCAATTAACATTTTAATGTTTTCATAACCGGGTGTATGGTGTCAAACACTGGACAATGTCTCAAATGGTTTTTCAAATGGTTTGGAGTCCTTGAACCAGCACTATTATCACTCATGACCTGTGGCAGTTCCTAGAAGATAATTGAACTTTGTAATTGAAAGTTAACAAGGTAAACCTGTGTAAGGATTAACTAACCAAGAGGTAACAGCAGAGGAACACATTCTTATGGAGAACAATTGTCAACATATGCTGAAGAGCTGGTACAAATGATGCAGAATATCTTAAACAGGCAGTTCTAGTTACCATTTTATTTGACAAGGTAGTTTAACTTTTTAAACTTTTTTTTTTTTGTGACATGGTCAGGATAGGACTACAACTTCACATGTGGATTGTGACTTGAGTGATGCAAAAAAGAGTTTCAATGAGTTGGTCACCATAGACTTGCGTTCTATCAAACTTGTTCTGCATGAAAATGAGAATTTCTGCGATCACTAAATAGTGCAAGTGAAATGTTTGGTCAAAAATATGCATAGCAGTAACCAGCTTGAGGTCATTTTATAGGGCTGTGGCAGTGCTGCTCCTGTTCCTCCTTCCACAAATGAGCGGATACCAGTCCTGCTGCTGGGTTGATGTCCTTCTATGGCCCTGCCCAGCTCTCCTCGTACAACAGCCTGTCTCCTTGTATCTCCATGCTCTTTAGACTGTCGAGAGACCCAGCGAACCTTGCTTGGATGTGCTATCCTGGAGGAACTGCACTACCTGTGCAACCTGAATCTGCTGCAGGTAGCGCTTCATGCTACCAATTGTGATGAGGACACTAGCAAAATCTAAAACTAGAGAAGACCTGGTCAGGAAGGATATGGGGAGAGCAATCGCCTGTGGCCACCACCTGTAAAACCATTCTCTTTTGGATGTGTCTTGTGCTTTCCCCTCTAGTACCCCTGTTACATTTTCATTTGATTCACAATTACATAGGCTTCCAAATTAAACAGATTAATATGCCTGAAGCTTAACGGATTTGATCTTGGACTGTGGTGATCAAGTGCTTAATTTTTTGAGTAGTATGTGTTGAGAGATATATACCTTGAATTCTTCACTGGACCAAATGGATTGGGGGAAAAGCAGCTTTCATTTGTCTAAGTGGGCTCTTGCTTTGGAATTCATTGTGGGATAGATGTTCAGTCTTTTCTGTAGTGGATGGGTGTCTGCAGAGCTGAGGTGATCTCTTCAAATTTAGATACTTGAAGGCAACTCCAAAAGGGTGATGGGCTCTGTGTGAGGTTAGGTGTTGCCTTATTTTGTATATTACCAAAATGTCTTATCTGTGCCATGTTCAGTGTTGGCAACATTTATTACTAAAGTAAAACCTTAAATGAATGATGGTCATAGTCTGGTAAATTCAGACTAGTTCATACTTTAACACTAGGTTTAACTAAGTATAAATGTAGATGGGGAAGCCTGTGTAACAGTCAGGTGAAATGGGCTATGGATTACTATTTTTAACTAGCATACAATGTTTGTTTTGGGGCACATTAATTTAGACCAAGAGTTCCCAAACTTTTTTTTCCACCCAAAGACCCCTTTACCAAAAACTTTTAAAACTGTTGACCCCCTAGTCATTTCCTTAAATTTTGTATAGTACTCGATAGTAAATATTTCACTATCAAACTTCATTTTAATCACTTGTAATTGATTGAAAAAGAGGACTACAGAATATGGCATTATCTTGTGCAACATTTAATATTGAAACCACTAATGAAAATTAAAGCAAAAGTTTTTTTACATTTTTGACATTTATGAAATATGTAAATTCAAAATTAAGCACAAATAGTCCAAGCTGTACTGTATGCATTTCTCTTGGTTCAGTCATATCTGAAAAACATTTTTTACAGCCCCATGAAACTAATGTACGTACTTGAAGCAATTTTGTTCAAACTCTAAACAGTGTCCTGATTTTTCTTTTTCATAGTACTGCTCAAATTATATTCAAAGTTCAAATCACATAAGTACGTGTCACAAACGAACCAATTGTGCTTTATGAAAGCATGACCGTACAAGACTAATTCTGCTAATATTGAATATCTGTCATCCCACCGCGAGCAAGTGTAGACATGCACCAGTTTTTCATGTCTGCACTTTGATACGTTCAGACAATGCACAGACATGTTTGTGCTACATGCATTCTTACGTGTGACTTTTAATGACACATTTTACCTTTTCGTTTGGTATATAATGTGTTTCAAGTGTGTTTTGAATTTTACTAAATCAGGTACCTATTGGAATCATATTTTAAAGTAACAAATGGCAGTAGTAAGGGGTGAAATTTTTGGTGTTGAACCCCAAATGTTTTATTGAAATTATCAACCCCTAAAAAGTTCAAATCGACCCCTTTGGGAACTCTTGATTTAGACCATTAGGATTAATTAAATCCTGCTCCTCAAAGGCTACAGTGGCCACAGGTGTGTTTCAGACCATTTTAACATCAGTCTTGTTTAATCTAATTTTTCTCATACTTTACTCTAGCCCACTGTCTTGGAAGTTTGTGACTTTCATTTAAAAATCCATAAAGCTCACACTGCTGCCATGCTTAATTTTAGATTTAGGTACATGGTCAAGCAAAAAGTACAATTTCAATTGCTTTTATGATAAGGTGTTTAAATACAGGACTAAACTCTTTAACCTGTCTGTATGAAGTCTGAAAAGCATCTAAACCTGGAGTTCTGAACCTCTTCAGTCCACTATGCTCTTCCTGGATAATGCTACAAGTGAATTTCCAATTTAATAATTGTAAGGAGAAATATGTAAGGGTAAGGTGTGTTTCTTAATGGTTGATCTTCAAGGATTTCGCACCATCTGTGCACAGAGGGGTGCCAAGTGCTTTTAAAAGGATTGTGACTCTGGAATGTGTAGTTGCCCCTTTCCACAGGCTCACCTTATGATTTTGACTTCCTCTGTAGTCCAGTTCAATAGTCATCTAGGCACTGCCACAGGTCTTGAGTTATCGTAACATTGCTGGTCCGTGGACCTCACTAAAACATCCAAACAATAGCAGCAAATGGGGCTGGGGTATAAGGGGCAGGGGCTTAATCAGTGCAAGCTTATGGCCCACATTTACTGGGAATTCCAAGTTGAAAAATTGCAAGCCCCTGGTCTTCATCAGGAATGGGGTTCAGCGGCTTACACACAATTCTCAGCGCAAGGTAAACGCATGTGATCCATTCATTGCTGCCCCAGACATCTAACGGCATCACAGACCTGTAATTGCTTACTTGTGCACAGGGGTCCTCCATTACAGTCCTGGAGGGCTGCAGTGGCTGCAGGTTTTTGCTCCATCCCAACTACTTAAACTCTTATTGTTCAAGTAACACTTCTGCTTCACTTTTGTTTTGCTCATTAAGATTTTGAACCCTTATTGCTTATTTTAGTCTTAAACGGCTTCATTCGGTTTTAATGGCTCCTAATTCGCAATAACATGCGAACGAGACCAGCCTTTTGCCATTTAGCTTGTTACCATTTACACCCGTGTGTATTTATCATGCACTATTGGATTTAAATACTTGGAAGGAAAGTGAAGAGAAAAAAGTGAAGGACTGAGAATTACTCCTCCATTTTAGCCTTAGAATGAGGAAGAAAATCTAGGATTCGAGAATTGCCTGACATAGCAGAGTCAAAGCACTAACAAGCCATGAAATTATCGACAAATTGTTCTCTAAGCAACCGGGTTAGAACAAAAAACCTGCAGCCACTCCGGCCCTCCAGGACTGTGATTGAGGACCCCTGCTCCTGAACAATAGGCCTCTAAATCTGGTGGTGTCTACAGTAGGCAGGAATGGTGACAAATTGGAGGTACATTCTTTTCTTACTATTAACACTTCCGCATTTTATTTTGGCCGCCTTTGGTTAAGGCTAAGCAGCTGTTAAGTTTAAAGTACCTTTTGTACATTTCATACTTGGAGTGGTTCAGGCATTTCAACACATCTAAATATAAAACTGAAGCTTATTCAAGTATCTCAGTGTTTAGGTGTCCTACAGTCAGTGAGTACATTTTATAAGAATTGGTGCTTTTGTAGCTTAAAACACTGGTAACTTCACTTACCTCAATCTTAAATCCTAAATTCTACCTTTATGCTGGTGTCCCCTTTTAAGTCTGGAAATGACTGCACTTGTCTCATTCTTTAGTGTTGTGATGGGCAGGGCACCTCCATAATGGAAGGACCAGGGGAGCTGAATACCTCCCCTGGAGAGTTGGATGGAAGCTCCCCCAGGGTTGCAATAGTTTCTCTGATTCCCACAATTTTACATGGGAGTTGGAGTTCAGCACAGCCCTGTTGGGTTCGGTGGGTGCCACCAATTGGTGTTGCAGGAGCGACAGAGCCCTACTGCATCGGGCATTCACCACACCTCGGGAGTACGTCCGGATCATGCTGATGTGTCACCTGAAGTGGTCCTGTGTAGAGCATAAAAGGGACTGCCTTGTTTCATTCAGGGAGTCAAAGAAGGAGGAGGTAGGGAGTAGAGGTTGAGAAGACAGAGAGGGAACTAAAAGAGCAAGCGAGCGAGCCGTGTGTTTTGCTGTGCTTTATTGATGTACTCTGCTGAGCAGGTGGGAAACCAGGGAAGCGTTTCCCACTGAAATAAAAGCAATGTGTGTTGCTGGGCTTGTGCCTGCTGTCTGTCTGTGTCGGGTCTGGGAAGCTGGTGCACCGTTTGGTGGTCACAGTGTACACACTGGGTTTACTTAAGTAGCAGGCCAAAAATAAGCACTGAGCAATTCCATAGCTGAACTGAATGTTTTTTAATTTGTAAAGATAAGCAGCTGGGGCCTCATGTATAAAAATTTGCTTAAATTATATATTAAAATTTTACTTCTGCTGAAATGCCAAAATGGTGTACTGTATGCACAAAAAAGTAGGATTTATAAAACCATACATACACCACATATATGGCCTAAAAATGTCTTGTTTTGAATATTCATCATCTAATCACCATGTAGATGGCGCCATTACTACAAACCATGGGAGACTACAGAAAATGAAATTTCAGTAAATTTGGAGTTAATGCTAACTGAAATAGATTTCAAAAACTTTGTCTGTCTCTCTGCGGGAATCGCAAATAAAAGAGAAAACCAAGAACTGGAGCAAGTGATGGCAGCTAAATGGAGAGAGCAATAAAAAATAAAATCATTTTGTCCGGTAAATGTCACTGATGTATTCACTGTCTGCTTTAAAAGCAGGACATTGACAGTACTGTATGGCGGATTGGTGCATAGCAGCCCACGTCAAGTCATAGATATAATTAGGAAGCTACCCAGATACATCCAATTTCCTTATGGTCAGTATGACGAGGTCAAGATCAAAATGCAATTTGCAGCAATAGCTGATTGTCCTAATAAAATCAGTGCAACATACCGCACACATGTTGCGATAAAGGCACCATCATGGAATGTTTACGCAATTTCATTCAAGTAATATGTACAGTAACTAATATGTGATGTCTGACTAACATTGTTCTGAGGTGGCCCGGCTTGACCCACAATTCCTTTAGTTTATTAAATAGTACTGTGGGAAGCAGACCTCCAGTTCATGCTTCCCACAGTACTATTTACCTTCTTGCTAAGGCACAAAGCATACCCTTTTTATAGACCCTACATGCTAACATCAAGCATATGCATCAGACATTATTACAAACATTGAAGACAGCTGTATAGAGAGAACATGCCACTTAACTGTGATATAATTCGTTCAAGAACATCGGAGTGTGACTGACGCATCATTAAAATCCATAATGAAAGGAGAATTTCTGTCCACTCCATTGTCCTGCCTCCTGGAGCTGCTAAAATGCCAACACCAAGGACTTGTGGATAGTCAAAGTTTTCCAAAATGTTATGCCAATATTCATACCAAGGTCATTTTTATAAAGTCCATCTTTTGGGTAGGAACGTTTTCAAGCCTAACCAAAATGCATACATGAGGCCCCAGGTACATTTTGACTTTAATTCTCCCTCTCCGCCGACCAGTGTGAATCAGCATGTGGGACTTGGTGCTTACAGATCATTGTCTGTGCTTATAAGGTATGTCCCACACACCAACGAAAGCCATGAGGGATGCTAATCTGTGCTTGAATATCTCCACGAACGGTTTAGCTATAACTGCTATAAAACCCCAAAAAATGGCAATGGCCTTAGTCTGCAGCAGTCCACCTCACTTAAGTTTAACGTACTTAGAAGCATGGAGCTGCTTACTGCCGGAGTCAAGTTTGTGTAAATTATCAAAACTAGCATCACCTGTTTTTTTTTAAAGCACAGTTTGGTCTGCTTTTATTAATTGACGTCTCAAAAGCAAAGCTTAAAGTAACATTTTATGGTTGTGTATTTAAATCTTAACATGGCAGAAGACATGATTAACTTTCTTTACTTTTCACATATTAACTTTTGTCTATTAAACAGTTTTCAGAAAGGCACCATGTCTGCTTTATAAACCAACCAATGCAAAAATGTAACCAGCTCTGCTGGGAGTAGACAACTTGAGAATTTAAGTCAGTGAAGTAGTAGGTAGTAGTTCAAATACACCCTGAAGGCTTACTTTAAAAGAAAAAGGCCAGATTAACATCTGTAGCTGGGAGATCCAGGATATCGAACAACAACAACATTTATTTATATAGCACATTTTCATATTAATGATGTAGCTCAAAGTGCTTTACATAATGAAGAAAAGATAAAAAAAGACAGAATTAATAAGAAAATTAAATTAGGGCACACTAATTAACATAGAATTAAAGTAAGGTCCGATGGCCAGGCAGAACAGAAAAAACAAAAAAAACTCCAGACAGCTCGAGAAAAAAAAAAAAAATCTGCAGGGGTTCTGAGGCCACGAGACCACCCAGCCCCCTCTAGGCATTCTACCTAACATAAATGACCTCAATCAGTCCTCATGGTATTCAGGGTTCACATGAAAGAACTTGATGATGAGGGTCATGTGGACTTCTGGCCTTTAATCCATCAATGTTGGGACGTCACGGTGCTTTGATTAGGTGGTGATGGCGCAGATCACCACCACAGAAAACCAGAAAGAGAAAAGCAGAGAAAGTAGGGGTTAGTACAGGGTTTGGAGCCGCCAAGAATGATAATGATAATTAAATGCATAGACAGAGTATCAGGATTAAACTAAAATGAAGCTATGAGAAAGCCATGTTGATGTAATGTGTTTTTAGCAGTTTTTTTTATAGTGCTCCACAGTATTAGCCTGGCATATTTCTATCAGTAAGCTGTTCCAGATTTTAGGTGCATAACAGCAGAAGGCCACCTCACCATTTCTTTTACGTTTAACTGTCAGAATAATATGCAGACACTCATTTGAAGATCTAAGGTTACGATTTGGGGTGTAAGATGAAAGACATTCTGAAATATAGGATCGAGCGAGATTATTTAAGGCTTTGTAAACCATAAGCAGTATTTTAAAGTCATTTCTAAATGGCACAGGTAACCAGTGTAGTGACATCAAAACTGGAGAGATGTGCTCAGATTTTCTTTTCCTTGTTAGGATTCTAGCAGCTGCATTCTGCATGAGTTACAATCGATTTATGTCTTTTTTTGGTGGTCCTGAGAGGAGTGCATTACAGTAAACTAGCCGACTGAAAACAAAAGCATGAACTAATTTCTCAGCATCTTGCAATGTTATAAGAGGTCTAACTTTTGTGATATTTCGTAAGTGAAAAATGCTGTCCTTGCAATCTGATTAATATGTGATTTAAAATTCAGGTCAGAGTCACAAGTTACCCCTAAATTCTTTACCTACGTCTTGACTTTTAATCCTAATACATCAAGTTTATTTCTAATAACCTCATTATATCCATTTTTGCCAATCACTAAAATTTCTGTTTTCTCCTTATTTAGTTTGAGAAAATTACTACTCATCCATTCAGAAACACAAGTAAGACATTGGGTCAGTGAATCAAGAGTGTTAGGGTCGTCAGGCGCTTTTGATAAATAAAGCTGTGTGGAATGTCTAAGGTCCATCAAGCATCACTTTATTTTGAGACCTACAGCTTCTCAGAGGCAGACAAATGAAGATAAACCAGGTTGTGGAAGAAACCACCAAATGGGGCCTCTTTTATAAAGCTTGCGTATGCATAAAATAGGCTCAAAATGTGCGTATGGAACTTCTCATGCTAACATCGGAATTTTTAAAAGAAAACAACAACAAACAACATCAACTCTGAGCCATACATTTATAACCTGTCATTGAAACTGGGAAATGATGACACTCTTGGACATGCGGGAGATTACAGCGAAACCAGCTAAATGACAACATGTGCATATAATACGAGGGACGTTCAGAAAGTTTCCGCACTTTTTTTAAATTCTATTTATTAAGAATTTTAAAAACAAATTACATCACTTTTCTACATTGTCACCTTCCTTTGTGATGCAATTTTTCCAGTGTCGTACCAACATTTTAATGCCATCAACAAAAAAAGTTTTTGATTGAGTGCATAGCCACTCATGCACTGCTGCTTTCACATCAGGGTTCTTTCTTTATTCCTTGTGGTCGTGGCTGTAGCTGGACGTCCAGAGTGCTCTGCATTCGTCACACTAGTACAGCCATTTTTGAACATTTCAATCCACTCATAGACGACTCTACAAGAGAGAACTTTATCCTAATACTGAGCACACATGCAGACAGTGCCGGATTAAGGTAGGTGTTATTGATGCTGCAGCATTAGGCTCATTCCTGAAATAGGCCCAGATGAGAATGTTCTGGAACCTGAACAGTTTTCCTTTGCTATATTAACCTCAAAATAATTCTTAGAATGAAATTTGGAGTCCGACTTTCGGACGCCTGGACACAGCGTTACTTATTATACAGTTACTATTGTTCTTTGCGCTGTGACGTAACTATAACGTTTTTGTTTTTATTGTTAACCGAAGATTTCAAGTTAATGCTATCAATTTTATGTTAAACAGTTTACTTAGTAATTTAGCTGCGTTTTTTGCAATATTGTTCGGTAAGTGCCACATAGTAAATTTTTCACCTTGAAAGTTAGTTGTACAGTAAAAATCAATGGCTATTTAAATGGTTATCTGTAAAGGTAAAACTAAAAGCCGGCCTGTGGACCCAGCATGGATGTTTAGAATTTATAAAATCCTCAACAGGATTCTTGTCTATTATGAAATTTAAATTGTGGACAAATTTTTACCCTCAAGAGCCTGAGCTGAGTCACTTTGACCCAATGTCTCAAATTCATTTTACACAAATTCAAATGAATTTTTTCTTATTCTGTTTTGTAAGAGAATTGCGAAATTTAGTGTATTTCATTGTCAGGTTTTCTGCATTAAGTGCAATTTTCAGACAATTGCTATTGAATGTTGATGTTACATAGTTTGATGTTAATCTCGAGTTGTTACGATACTACGTCATTATTATTATTCATATTCAATAAAGGCTGGCTGGTTGCGTCGCAAGCAATTAAGGCTCCTTGGTTGGTCTGAGTGCGTATGTACCGTGAGTGTCGAATGTACATGCATCAATGCCGAGAAAAAATAGGTCTTTTTTGCATTGCAGCATCAGGCCCAATTTCGTCTTAATCTGGCCCTGCATGCAGAGATGAATTTGTGCTTCTGGCACATCTTCTGCTCACAAAAGCATATGACAGAACACTTTTCTTCTTTGGTGTAATTTATAAGTTTTGTAGACTTCTTTACCACAGAGTGACAATTCTTATACTAAACTGTAAGGGCAGCCGGCTTGCCTGACAGAACTAGTCATTTTCATACTCCCAGACACGACCAATTACTACTCTTCCTGCCTTCACCATTTCCAACTGAAATATAAAAGTGCGGAAACTTTTTGAACATCCCTCATAATTCATAACATTGAGTCATTATTAAACTATAAAACCTCAAAAGTGTTGAATATAAAATATAATAGTAATAATAATATTTTATTTCCCTTTTCCCTTCGCTATGTATTTGCACTGAAAAACTTTTTTGTTTTGTCGTCAGTTTATATTGACTAACTGTTATTACTTCTTGGGGAACTGGCTGACAATTCAGCTGTATCTCTCTCCTTCATGCCCGCTGTGCTGGATGCCTTCAGCTGACTGAGGAGGTGCTACATACATATGGTGTGATTGTATATACTGTACATACAATATAGCATGTTTTTAACCAACATAAAAAGGCAATTTGCAGCAGCGCCTGATTCTCCTTATATAATTGGAGCAATTAACTGCACTCATATTGCAATAAAGGCACCCACAGAAATGTTGGCATCTTACGCCTTTCCCAGACCCCCAGAACACAGAGGACAGGTAATATAATGAATGCTGGGTATGATCTTGCGTGCACAGGCGGATGCTCGTGAATACAGGAGGTGGGGTCTCTATTCGTCAGGAAAGTGGCTGCTCTACTAGCCCAGGAACGTCATCGGCATTGCGATTCTATGTGTATGAGGCTGATTAGCATCAAGTCATGTTAGTGAACACAAATTAACAAGATGATTGTGATTTATAAAAGTTAATTTCATAGAAATGTGTGTACTCCAGATTTTATAAATCTGACTTTTTTAGAGTATGCTTTTTCCTGTTTTTGGCTCCCATATATTTTCATGATCAAATCCACACAAAGTTTTTTTATTTTAGGTCTCTGGTTCCCACTGTCCTAGTATTGGCAGATTTCGGAATTGGAATC
This sequence comes from Polypterus senegalus, assembly GCF_016835505.1. NCBI lineage: Eukaryota > Metazoa > Chordata > Cladistia > Polypteriformes > Polypteridae > Polypterus > Polypterus senegalus. Next base: position 44,942,781 of record NC_053154.1, read on the forward strand.
CCCAGCCAACTAAGGTTAAACATAATCTTGATGGGTGTCATTCATGTTTTCGCTGCTGATACTGAAATAAAAGGTTGTGTCTATGTAACAATCAATTTCTTTAATCTAAGTCAGTCACCGCTTCCCAGACCTATTCCGGCAGCAGTAAGTGCAACACTTTCATAAGCCTGCATAATAAACAAAGCTTCGTATCCTGCTGGGCTTTATTTCGTGTATTTGCCTTGTCCAGCATCCACAAGTGAATACATATTTAAAATGAAAATTATGGAATGGGAAAAGAATAAGCAAGCAACACAATGAGTTTACTTTGAAGTAAAGTGTTAAATGATAGAGCTTTGATTCATAAGGCAAAAAAGGTGATGGTGTCAAATCCAAAGCCTGGATATTGTGTGCAGTTTGCACTTTTAACCCTGATCCTATACCCTCCACATTAGCTACTTGTGACAGGTCATGTCACGATTTTGGCTGGAGAGATTAAGGATCACTTACCTTGTTTTTGTTGAAGTAGTGCAAGAGCTCCAGTATGCTTGCTGCTTTGTGGCTGCACAGGTTTATTTGCCTGATACAATCGTTTTGGTAAGTGTAAAGCTTAAGTTTAAATTAAGTTCATAGACACGCTGCCGCTAAATATTCGCAGGCAAATCCACAACTTAATACCGGGAAGGCCTATTAAACATCTTAGATTCACGAGTACTGATTTGGGTAGTGAACACTTCGATGAATGAAACCTGTTATCTTTACAACAGTTGACAAACACAGAATATAACTTGAAAATAACACATCCTCCAAATATGAACCTGATTAAAAGAAATAATGATAATCAAATCCTTGATGACAGCAACACTCATAATAGTCTCAAAACAATTACATTGACAATCATGTTACGTTATTTTTAAAATGTTTCCTTTTCTTTTTCGTAACTTCTTTAAAACACTACTTTTCCGGTGCGAAGCGCGGGTATTTTGCTAGTAATGTAATATCACTGAACGCTAGCAACTGGCGCACTGACGCTCGTGGGCAGTCGTGGCTTTGTCTTGAGAGAGGTAAACAAGGGTAGCGCGCGGTGTTCTAGCACACGAGTCATGTTCCAAACAAACGTCGTACAGGCCAAGGGCACCTCGGGGCAAGCAAGGACAGCTGTAAAGGAAATAAAAAGGAGATGGCATGAGTAGAGTGTCATAAATGTTACAGATGGCTCTGAGTAAAACAGGTTTACCAAGTGGAACTAACCAGAAAGAGAACAGAGGAGTGACTTGGAGTTGGATGCAGGCGCAAGGGTAATGACTTGGGGAGTGTTCTAGTTAGGGGGGCACAAGTGTGGCCAGTGTTGCTGTGTACTTCCTAATTGGAGGAGCAAGATGTGTTTGTCAGGGATTGGTGACGATAACCCTGTGACAATATAAAAAGGCATTGCCATATGGGCGAGAGACAGAGAGTAAGTAAGTTCTATTGAGCAGAGGGAGCTGCATTGGAAACCACTAAGTTAGAGAGTGGGCTTATTTTGGGAATCACTGAACTCATTGATTTTTGTGTAATTCTTTCATTGGGAGATCCTTTTTCTGATTCTTGATTTCTTAATGTTCATGAAGAAAGAGTAATTTTTTGTGAATTACAGTAAATAAAATCTCAATGGTTTATTTTCACTTTTACCCAGTGATCAGTGTCTCTGTGTCTCTGTCACTGATCAGTCTCAGGCATGAACTACGAGATACTCAGGGTTCAAGGTCGTGCCCTGTTGTGGGTATCCCACCATTAGAGATGCCAATAAACCCAACATGTTTTTTGAGTTTGGAAATAAACCAGCATGTCCACCAGTAGAGTGAAGTGATTGAGAGAACCATAAGCTATCACATAGGAATAAACCCCAAGGCCCAAGCACTGTGAGATGGTATCATCACTGACTCTTCTACTATATCATCTGTTTGTCCATTACTTCATATAAAGATTAACTTTTCATAATCCACTAATTCTTGTATTGAGCATCACTGACAACTTCAAGTATGCAGAACAAATGTTGACTTTAGTCAAGAACTCATTAGATGTTCTATCTAAACTCAGTGCCGCCTGTTTGTGTGCAGTGGAGTTTGTTCTTACTATCTGTATAACATCCTTGTATGGCAACTGCTTAGCTCAGGATCACAGAGTGTTGCGACGGTGGCACAGAATATCACTGGCATCAGCTGCCTTCTGTTCAGGACATTTATAATCTCCACATTTACTTTGAATGACAAGTGTTATTAGAGACATCTGCAGTCACTTTCCCTCTCCTACATTTTGCCAATTGGTACAGGATCATTAGCACTCACATCTTTAGATTCATTTGGTTTTGAATCCAATGGTCATTAGGCAACTGAAAAGCCACTTATACTGACAAATACATGATTGTTTCTCTGATATACAGTATCTTTTATGTACAACATGTGTTGCAGTCAGCCTGTGTTGTTGGAATATTTTTGTCTGTTTTTAGTATTATATACTGTAGCTAGTTTGTGAGAGACACACAAGTTAGAATTTTTATTGTACTACGTGCACATGAAAAGCATGAGCATGAACTTGACCTTTTTTTGTTTGGTTTTGGAGGGAAAAAAATCATAGAGTAAAAAAAAAACGCACTTTAATATAATTATCATCATGCTCTTTGTATGTACAGGACAAAGTTACATTGGCCATTCAGGCGGGTTAAGAAACTTGTTCAGAGTCACACAATAGTCACTGGTAAGGAGTGAACCAGAAACCTTTTGACACCATCTGCGCACACTGAATTATTGTTTCGATTTGTGAAGTACCTTGTGATATGTTCTGTCAAGTGTGCTAAATCTCCTTAGAACAGTTGACCATGAAACATACCAACAAAACACAAATGCACACGCTTAAGAAATAGGTTGTGAGAACAGAAAGGGAAATCTGAGCTGTCATCAGATATCTACAGAAGCAGAGGCGCTGGTGAGCCTTCTTGATTGGAGATGAAATGTGATGTGTCCACTTTAGATTTCTTGGATTGACTATCACCAATGAGATGAAGCTTCTCAACCTCTGAACAAAATATCCTCTGACACAGATGTCAGTGTGGTTTGCCTTCTGCTTTCTAAAGCCTACGACCAGCTCCTTGGTTTTTTGATGTTAAATGTGAAATTTTTATACTGGGAGCACTGGGTCAGCAGGTAGACCTCCTCTGTGTAAGCTGCCTCACCATTGTTTGTGATCAGGCCTATGGTGGTGGTGTCATCAGAAAATTTAATGATGAATTTGGGGCTGAGTCTGACTACACAATCAGGTGAACAAGCAGTACAGAAGAGGGATCAGCACACTTCCCAGTGGAGTGTCTGTGCTGAGGGTCAGCATGGAGGATGTGATGCTACCAATCTGCAGGTCTTATGGTTAACAAGTCCAAAATCCAGTTTGCAGATAGTGGCACTAAGTCCTAAATTGAGGGGTTTGGTGGTTAGCCTTGCTGGTATAACATTGTTAAATGCTGAGGTGTACTCTGGAAACAGGACTCTGCTGTAGTAGTTTTTATTGCCCACAGGTCTGTTAACTCTTTTAGGGCGGATGTCGACTTTTGTCGACAGGAGGGTTCAGGCGAATGTCGACTAAAGTCGACATCCAGGGATAGAGGGCGATAATCAGCTGTTAATGGCGACAAATTTCAATGTCACGACACAGGCATTCCCTCTGTGCTTGGAGGAATGCTAGACTCGTTGACTTGGCAACTAATCCTAGCGTGTGCGTGAGTTGCAAAATGTAAACAATGGCAAGATGGCATCGACATGTGCAGCAACAGACAATTGAAAAGTAGGCACCAAAGCAACACGTATTGTAAGCAGTGCAATGTGCAATGACTGAAATTGGCTGCTTTGAGCGAGATCAGACTTTACAGGACTTTGCTGTGTAAAATGTATGTGATATGTATGTGAAATCATAGAGTATGCAGGCTCATACAACATGCAAGACAGTAACATTTGTCAAAAGTAAATATTTTTTGTTGATTTGATATGTTAAACAATTTCTTTGTGTTCTTTTTTAAAAAATGTTAGTTTTTGAAAAAATATTCAGCCCTGGGAGATAAGAAACAAAAAAAAAATTAGCCATAAAAGAGTTAAGGAGATAATTGACTGAAATAATGGAATACTATACTGCCAATAAAAGATATAACCAAACTTCTATACATACAATTGAAAAAATGTTGTCATTTCAATAAAACCTTGCCCTGTTAAAACGACCAAGCCATTTGACAATGTTCCAGGATATACAGCTTGGCAAATGAATTTTTAGACAATATTCATTTGAATACGATTACAATTCTTGTGAGTGAAGGTGTTTTATTTTTTTTCACGGCCGAAGGCTATAATACCGCCTTATCTATTTAAATGCACAATAGCTGGATTTAAATGGTAGCCTCCTCCTTTTAAATTAGGACAATTTGCATTAAAAACTATTTAAGGTCTGAATGCAAGCCCAGTTACATTCACCTTCTTTGCAAATCGTGTTTGACTTTGAAGTGCTAATTTTCAAACTTAACCAATCTGTCTGCAGTGCTTTGAAACCGATCCCTTAAGCTGCTGCAGCCAATAATAACAATAAAAAATTAGATCTTTATGTCATGAATACTAAATGCTTAAAAGTTTTTCCTCCTTTGATAATCATGTTATAAGTAATTTACATATTTCATTTACGGAGTTGTGGAAAATAATTTTGGTTGCTGTTGATTTGTACCTCGCATGCCCAGATTGTCATGAGTGTCTGACCTGCATTAAAGCACATCACTGCATAGCTCTTCAGTGCTCAGCTATTATAAGCTAAACACATGATGGCCATAACCACGACTCCTCTCTTTATGGGTCTGGCGCCAGGCAATTTGTTTTGTTCAACTGGAAGTATTTTTTTTCTATTCGCCAGTAAGTGTTTGATTTAATTTGCTTATTTCTGTTGCACTTTAGTAACATATTGAATGGGAATCTCACCAAAAGGTGCTATATTGAATAAAATGTTAAAGGAGCCTATGACAGCTTTTTCCAAAATGTGAACAAAAGAAGTATACAATCAATACATAAAAAGAAGCAAATAATAATAAAAACAATAAGTGGCACAATGATTTGACTTGCAATATATTGGTATGTCCACTGTTAGCTTTTTGCAATCAGAATAGATAGATAGATAGATAGATAGATAGATAGATAGATAGATAGATAGATAGATAGATAGATAGATCCAGGCGTGAGGAGTCCTTCTTCTTTATACTGCCTCCCCAGCACACCACCGCGTAGAAGAGGGCACTCGCCGCAACCGTCTGGTAGAACATCTGCAGCATCTTATTGAAGATGTTGAAGGACGCCAACCTTCTAAGGAAGTATAGTCAGCTCTGACCTTTCTTACACAGAGCATCAGTATTGGCAGTCCAGTCCAATTTATCATCGAGCTGCACTTCCAGGTATTTATAGGTCTGTACCCTCTGTACACAGTCTCCTCTGATGATCACTGGGTCCATGAGGGGCCTGGGCTTCCTAAAATCCACCACCAGTTCCTTGGTCTTACTGGTGTTCAGGTGTAAGTGGTTTAAGTCGCACCATTTAACAAAGTCTTTGATTAGCTTCCTGTACTCCTCCTCCTGCCCTCTTCTGATGCAGCCCACAATAGCAGTGTCATCAGTGAACTTTTGCACGTGGCAGGACTCCGAGTCGTATTGGAAGTCTAATGTATATAGGCTGAACAGGACCGGAGAAAGTACAATCCCCTGAGGCACTCCTGTGTTACTGACCACAATGTCAGACCTGCAGTTCCCAAGATGCACATATTGAGGTCTGTCTGTAAGATAGTAAACGATCCATGCCACCAGGTGTGAGTCTACTCCCTTCTCAGTCAGCTTGTCCTTAAGGAGCAGAGGTTGGATGGTGTTGAAGGCGCTAGAGAAGTCCAAAAACATAATTCTTACAGCACCACTGCCTCTGTCCAAGTGGGACAGGGATTGGTGTAGCATATAGATGATTTAAAAGAAGTTATGCTTATTTTAGAAGACAACTGGAGACAACTAAAGTTCTATCTATCTATCTATCTATCTATCTATCTATCTATCTATCTATCTATCTATCTATCTATAGTATAACTAATATATAGTTTAACAATTAATCCACCAGTCTAAATGCCCTCATTTTTATTTTGCCTTTCAAAATGTAATTGGAAGACTGCTTACCATTGGCACACATGCATGTCAGTGGATTATCCTCTGGGCTCTTCTGAGGCATGTACTTCCACCCCGAGTTAAGAGAGGGTGCTGGCACTCACCTTATCTTAACCATTATATATCCTGTGGTTCCTGGAAGGAGACTTCACTCATTACGAGAACACACTGTATAATGGAGCTACTTCGCACTGTGACTCTGGGAAACTTTATCAGCCAAGAAAGTTTCCTTGAGTTTAATTTTCATCTGTTCAGCACCATCATGCACACATTTTGTTTGAACTATTGTTTTAAGTAAACAGGGACAACCGGGTTGGTGTCCAAACATTTCATCATGTGGACATGCAGTTCCTTCCCAAGACCACATTTTGAAATTAATATTATAAACCAAATAATGAACAGTACAAAGAATACAGAAATATAGGCATAAACATCCCCATCTTCAAATGGATGTGCTATGAAAAGGATCATAACAGTTGAGATTTTTGAGCTCTTTTGAGACTCTCCCCATGCTGAAACGCAGTTGTTCAGTCTGTTGAGGGTTGCTTATCCATTGCTGAGGCAACCGCAGGTTCAGACACCACTGAGGCACTTGCAAGTTTGCAGCATTCCCAATGGTTGATGTGGGGAACATCCTAGCCCGGCCACTGACCCGGCCCCATCACTGTTTGTTTACTGTGGTCTGTGTGTATTGAAGTTGTTGCTCCTTTTTGATATAAATACCCTGATTGTTCCTGTTTTGATGGGGAAAAAAGTTGGTTTTCTTGAAGCCTTCAGACTCAGTGTCTTCCCTCGGTTGCAAGACAGTGACTCGTGTCACATTGATTAAGTGATAAATACTTTCTGCATATTTTGCCAGTATTTTGTTTTGATTTTTAATTAATACTTAATATTTTGAAGCTGTTCCAGCAGCCATTTTGTGTTTTGTTTACTTTATATTCTGACAGAGATTTGTTTGTTTTCCAAGCAGTCACAACTGATTGTTATAGTGATAGTGCTGGGGTCACAATACTCATAGCGGTGTGATTTCATTTTTGAGCATCTACAGGTTGTGACTGCACAAGACTGTCGGTGTCCACGTTTGTAGGCAAATCTACTGTGAATCATTGAAGCAAACTACTATCTCCCTCTTTTGGTGGTTTTTGACTCATGTACAGCTTTATACTTTGTTTTCTATCTTCATCTATAGCAATTTGTTATTAAGTGTGCTATTATTAGACAGAGGCGACAAAAATGTTGGCTGCACATATAGATTAAAGAAGATCAGTTCTCAAAAATGTGACGAAATTGTGTCCACCCTATACTTGAAAGTCCACATGAACAGAGCTTCATGGACAGTCACATGCAGGGTGAGTGAGGAGTTTCTAAAGGTGAAAATAAAAAGCCTAAAAAAAGGAACAAAACTTGGGCAGAGCAGAAAGATACGTTTCACTGATTTTCTATCCTAGATTTCCATTGCATTATCTGTGAAGACCAGAATTCAGGGGTATTTAGTTTAAAACCTTCATAGCTTTGCATTAGGGAAAAAAAATAAACTGGACACAAATCAGTAGCCAAAGCCAAATAACAACTAATCTGTCTTAATCAGGACTTGTGCAGAAACATTTTGAACAAACAATGAATTGTTTTTTCTTAATGTATTTTAGTGGTTGGTTCAACTGAACTAGAGTGAAACACAAACAAGTGAAATTAGACACATTAGGACAAAACAGTTGATTTTCTTTTTAATTAAATGGGAGCAATATTACTTAATAATGTATCACCTATAGTTCAAGAAGTAAGAGTCCAATGAGGTAAAATTCCAAAAAAATCAATTAATACAAATTAATCTTATAATGCAAACTCAATGTTCTATGTGCTCAAACACAACACAACTATAAGCACTAGACACACAGCAACAACACTGAATACTTACCTTTTCTGGAAAACACCATGAAATGTATACAAGCAATCGACATTTAAACATTTATATTTTTTCTTAATTCTAATTTGTATTTTCTTAAAGGGTTCAGACACAGATCATGGCTCAGGTTATCGATTTTGGTTAAAGCAGAAGAACCTGATGTATTCATGTCACTGGGATGACATAAACACACCAAATGCCACCACATCATTTCAAGAAGACACAATGCAAGAAATGTAACTGCCAAATATCTACTGTAAAGCAACATGAACAGGCTCAGCAGCTGTTCAAAAAGTTATATTAAATTAGAGTGTCCGGCCTTACCTTAAATACTGAGCCCAACAAGACCAATTTGATATGAGCAAGTGAATCATTTCTGAAGGTGGGTCATCTATAGCTAAAGGTCTTCTAAACTACCTTTATTTACAATATACTTGGAAGTTAGCCTGGCTAGTATGTTGTGATAACAGTGTATGCTCTGGAGTAAACCACAATCATGACTTTACATGTGCATCAGTCTAGAAATTCACTCTGTGGTGTCGCCGGCTAAGTGCTGCTTGATATCTATGAACCAGGGACTTTTGGATTACCAGAAAAGCCCTTGCATCTCACCAAGCCATAAAATGAGAACTCTCTCCATTTTGCAGGTAGAAACGCTTTTAAGCTATAAGTGGCAAACCTCCATGTGTGTGGCATCAAGGCTTTTGTGTCTCCCAAACCTCCACTGTCATCCATAACTGGAATAATACACTCCTCCCTCTACAGAGCAAATCTGGGTCACAGAACCATTTGTCTCAGTCTGTGAATTTCCTATCTTTTGTTGCAACACATTTCTCCTCACCAGCAGAGAACCATTGATCTTTGGGTTACAAAGAAGCTCTTGTATCTCGTTGAGCAATGGATGGACAACTCCTCAAACTCTGCAGAGGGGGCAGCTTCCATGTGTTCAACGTCAGGCTGAGATCTCTCTCCCTCTCAGATTTCTGATAATATCATGTACTTTGACTATTATAACATACTAGCTCTGCTCGTGAAACAGGACAAACTTTAAAAATCAATAAAAAAAAAAGGTATTGCTAGCTAAGCGGAGGCAAGGTACGCTTCAAAACACAAAGGTAGATTGACTCCACACTCCTGTTGTCATGCTTCCCCAGGCTCGTAGCCTCTCTCGTATTAGTGCAAATATATCGCTCCTGCAAGTGAACTATGATTCTTAGTGTGATGAGAGAATTTGCAAAATCAACCAGAATGTACAAGCAAATCATAGAAAAAATCTAAATCATTAAATAGTTCTCTTGTTTGCTAGCTAAGTGGAGGTAAGGTACACACCCCAGGGCTGGTGTGTGAGTGAGGAGGTCCCTGTCTCTCAGACTCATCCAAATAAATCGGTACTGCAAGCGAACTATGATACTTAGCGCAATGAGAGAAGTTGCAAAATCAACCACAATGTTCAAGCAAATTATAAAAAAAAACCCAATGTAAATTCATTAAGGTAACTGAAAAGTGGACAGACATGCAGGCAGACAGACAGATGTTGGATTTTATACATATAGAGATGTAATGAGTGTTAAAAAACTGTTAAGGACAACCCACGTTGTGGCTTGAGCATATGCCATGTGTTTATAAGGCCACAGAACTGTCAGTTATTACCCGTAGACAATCCCTGCTTGATGGTACTTTGACCAGAGAGGAGCTGAGAAGCTATCGGTTGCATTCCATTTCTTAAGCTGGACACATACACACCCTGAGCGTCCACACGAGCTACAGCCAGCTAGGAAAACAACTATGAGCCTGGAAGAACATGTTCACACCAACATGTCATCCAGTCGCGTGTACTGTAAACAACTTTCCAGTGTTTGCAAATTGGAACAGTAGCTTGCTTAAGGAAGAGGAACTTCTGTAGGAACACCACTATTACTCATGTGTGCCCCCTGACTAGAAAAATACCAGTTCAGTGCTGCAAGTTGGTGCAGGATGACTTTGAAAATCAGAAGAGCCAGGATCAACACTCTCCACAATGGTTTCCTCTCATCTTTCATATAAGTGAAAGTCTTCACCAGTAAATCTTCCTGTATGGTTTTGGATCCTTTTAATAAACGTAGGTAGGCACTTTTAAGAGTTAACTAGCAGTCCTGTTCCACAAAATTGGAAAGACCTTGGTGCTGGTCAACATATCAAATGGACATCATTTTAAGAAAATGAAAGATTTCAAAGGTATTTGTTAAAGTTGATTTTAAACCTAACTGGAAGCAAGTCTTGTGGTTTAAGAACAAGAATGACATAGATGAATTATTAGTTCTAGCTATAATCCTGAATGCTGTGTTTTTTAATTAAATGTACAGTAGAAATTTGAACAGCCTGGTTATAAATAAAAAATCAAAGACTTTGTTAAATGGTGTGACTCAAACCACTTACACCTGAACATCATCAAGACCAAGGAACTGGTGGTGGATTTTAGGAGGCCCAGGCCCCTCAAGGACCCCATGATCATCATAGGTGACTGTGTGCAGAGGGTGCAGCTGGTTGATAAATTGGACTGGACTGCCAATACTGATGCTCTGTGTAAGAAAGATCAGAGCCGACTATACTTCCTTAGAAGGTTGGCATCCTTCAACATCTGCAATAAGATACTGCAGATGTTCTACCAGACGTTTGTGGCAAGTGCCCTTTTCCATGCGATGGTGTGCTGGGGAGGCAGCATAAAGATGAAGGATACCTCACACCTGGACAAACTTGTTAGGAAGGCAGGCTCTATTGTAGGAATGAAGTTGGACAGTTTAACATCTGTGGCAGAGCGACAGGCACTGAGCAGGCTGCTGTCAATCATGAAGAATCCACTGAACAGTGTCATCTCCAGACAGAGGAGCAGCTTCAGCGACAGACTGCTGTCACCGTCCTGCTCCACTGACAGACTGAGGAGATCGTTCCTCCCCCACACTATGCGACTCTCCAATTCCACCCCGGGGTAAACGTTAAAATTATTCAAAATTATTGTTTGTTTTACCTGTATTTTTATTACTCTAAAATTTAATATTGTTTTTTGTATCAGTATGCTGCTGCTGGATTATGTGAATTTCCCCTTGGGATTAATAAAGTATCTATCTATCTATCTATCTATCTATATATCTATCTATCTATCTAAATATTACAATGTCAGATCTACTTGAATTAAATGAATGGACCAACAAGATCTTGCAAATCGTCAATTCACCTTAATTTTACAATACTTTTAATTTGGAGAACCCAGGTTTTAGGAAGTGTGGCAATATAATGCCTGAAGAATAAACCTATGTTAAACATATCTGTTAGCTTTAGCCAAACTAAAATGTAGAAGTTTTCAGTTAGTACTCTTTAGCAGTGCTATTTCATGTGCAGAATTGCCACCTCCTAAAAAGAAAGTTATTTTTTTTCCAAAATTTTAAAGAAAAAATGTTGAAGTAACTGCTGTAGTGAGTTAAAACAATAGAGTAGAGTATTAAAGCACTCTTTATATATGTATATTTCTTCTTTGTGTCTATATTGCATCCCTTCTAGTCATGTTATATTTGCAACTAGTGTCTGTAATAGATGTATACTTAATAAGAATATATTGATCTGAAAATAAAAGAAAGTACTATCATTCACTTTACTACATTATGTCAGACACCATCAAGTTTATTTTGTAGCTTGCACCAAAATGCATGAGATCAGCAGTACCTGGGAGTAGTTGTCTACTTGATTCAGAGAGGAACAGGGACAAATTCTGAAACATTCCTGAGGCCAATATCAAGCTCTACTTCAGCCGTCATGTACATTTTTGTAGCATGGCCACAAAGAAATAATATTTTGTCTCAACCCCAGAAAAGTGTGATCTGTGTCTTCATGTACATATCGTCAATATCACTTTATATGTCAGTGTGTGTCAGTTCCTTATCCGGTGGTGTATAATGGATAAATCATTGATTTTGCTTTTGCCACCTAATATTTATACTTGTGATCATACTGCTCATTGTTTTCATAGTGGAACTTGGCATTTAAATCAATGACCTGAGAAACTGCACGTGCCTTTGAAAAACATGAAAACCAGGATTGCACGTCATATGCTACAACTTTCACTTAACAGCTGATAGTGAAAAGTTTTTGAAAATTTTGGTACAGACATGCCCACTTGGTATTCCCTAGTATCATAAGCCTGATAGTCACCCTCCAGGTTCTTCCCAGGTATGTAATTCCCCTATAGGCTGAGAGGGGGTGCTGCTGCTAGCTGTGTCATCTTTGTTTCCCTCCACAATGTTGAGAAACTGCTCAGTGAGGGCAACTGACTCCGTCCCTTCAAGTCACAGGACCATAAAAGCCCAGCAGGAGGTGTCACTTGTTGACTGGAGACCAGAAGAGATGGAGTGCCTACAAATGCAGAGCCAAGCAATAAAGGGAGCCCTTGTTAGGCAGTAATTTTGGTAGTCAGAATGCCAGAGGGTGGTATTTTTGTTTGCATTCAAGCTTTATAGTGCTGTTTCATGTATAATTTGAAAATAAACGGGAAAAGCCTAGTTGCTGCTCCAACATTTATTTTGTATTTCGACCCATAATTCCTTTAGATGAGAAACCAAGTAATAACTATCAAAATGCAAGAAGGAAAAAGAACAGCAGTGACATTTGCTGAGTATCAAGCACATTACTAAAGCTAATGAAGTGATAAAGAATGAAAACAAATAATAAGACAAGACACTGAATGACAAAGACTAGCAAGCAAGGGACTTAGACAGTGTACAGACTTGGGCATGTTTGTGGTAGATGAAATTTAATGTAAGTAAATGTAAAGCATTACATGTACAAATAAAAATGTTAGGTCTGAATACAAAGTGGGAGGTCTGAAAATGAAAATGATACATTATGAGAAGGGTTTAGGAGTTGTAGTAGACTTGACACTGTCATCTGCAGACCGTGTTCAGAAGCCATTAAGAAGGCAAACAGAATGTTAGGTTATATTAGCACCCTGATGTGTAGAGTACAAGTCCAAGGAGGTGATGCTCAAGCTTTATAATGCACTGGTGGGGCCTTATCTGGAATACTGTGTGCAGTGTTGGTCTTCTGGCTACAAAAAGGACGGAGCACCTCTAGAAAGGGTCCAGAGAAGAGCGACTAGGCTGACTCCAGGGCTACAGGGGATGAATTATGAGGAAAGATTAAAAGAGCTGAGCCTTTACAGTTTAAGCAAAAGAAGGTTAAGAGGAGACATGATAGATAGATAGATAGATAGATAGATAGATAGATAGATAGATAGATAGATAGATCGATAGATAATCTGTCTATCTACACTTAGAATAAGCTACCAAGTCATGGGGTCGACAGTAGGACAACTTGACTTGATGTTGTTTTGGGAGAATTAAATGAATAGGACTGGTGACCTTTTCAGGTTGAATGGTCTGTTCTCATCTAGATTGTCCTAATGTTCAAAAAAGACATAATCCTGAATACAGAGCAATTGAGCAGCAGATACACTCAATGGCTCATAGGCATACAACACAAAGCTCAGGATACACAATGCAAGAATGAGAAAGGGGACCTTAGTATTTAATAAAGTGTAAGCAATGAAATTCTAAAAATATTTCATTTCTACCAATAACTTTGATACATACACACACATGCATAGCATGTATGAAACTAAATTGTACAAATGATTTTAAATTAACTATGAATAAAAAAACTCAGTTACTTTTTACATATATACTGACATCAATCACTAAATCAAAACTTAATATCCATCCATCAATTATCCAACACGCTATATCCTAAGTACAGGGTCACAGGGGTATGCTGGAGCCAATCCCAGCCAACACAGGGCGCAAGGCAGGAACAAATCCTGGGCAGGGTGCCAGCCCACCGCAGGGCACACACACACATACCCACACACCAATTTGAAAATCATATTATTAATTCAGTGGCATTTCACATGAATTTATGTGAAGTACAACATTAAAAATGACACATTAATGTTTATTATGAAGAAATTGTTAAAGCACACTTCCGGTTTTGCCCCAGAAGATGTCACTTCCATACCAACAGAAGAGCCCACCTCCTAATGACCTCATTTCCAGGTCCAGTCACAAGATCCCTCCTCTTCCTGCTTTTCAACTTTATATCCGCCATGTTTCCTAACCTGTTCAGTTCTGTTTTGGAGTCTTGTCTGTAAAGACAATTTTTTCTCAACCTTTTTGCATTTGCAGCCAATTCTCAAGTATATGAGAGGCTGCCCCAAACCTCTTTGTTGTGTCAAGCCTTGATTATTTACCACAATGCTTATTCCTAAACAGTCCCTCAAACTGATGTTTACTCGATTTTTTGGGCCTCTTTAATAATTCACTTTTGATAAAATCATCTGTTAAATTGATACATGTATATTCACACATAAGATGGAGTTTGCAACATGAATATTTACAGAATCAGCCATTCTTAAGTTTAATATATTATTAATTTAAAAGTTTCTATAGAAGTATGTTTTCATTTAGACACTAAGTATATGTATATACTAAGTATATATAAGAAAATGTATAATCCCAAACTAAAAACTTAAAATTCTACAAAAATTTTAATACAATAAAATGTGTAACATTTAAGAAAAATGGTTTACTTTCTTTAGCCAGTATAATAATTTGATAGCGCACAATAATATTCCTTATTTATCTAAAGAAGATTAATCAGCATTCATTTTAAACAAGTATATATTGATGATTTATTAGATGGTATATCTATTTATATATGAAAGTGACTGTATTCTGATTTTGATCATTACTTTTAACACTTTGAGGGCTGAATATTTTTTCGAAAAAACTCAGTTTTCTGAAAAGTACACAATGCATTAGTTTCACACATAAATCAAGATTGCTGTTGGCGCCTGTTCGGCATCCCTGGCAGCAGTGGCTGTGCAGGGGGGGCTCGATGGCCAGCAGGAATGCATGGCGGGCTGGCTACCTCTTTGTCTTTGCACAGCATCTGGGCAACAGTGGCAGTCGGAGTGTGACGCAATATAGTTTGTACCTCCTGTCATCATAAGTGGTGGTCCTCCTAGGCGAACGCTGCTGTAGGCATATCAGCTACACAAATGTATTCAGCACCACAATCCCCTGGGGACCGATAGGCTGATTCTGGTACCTCACTTTCGTTATCCATCTCCAGATCACTTGCATCAAACTCAGAGTCGAAAAAGTCAGAGTCCGATTCAACGATAATACATAAAACGTCCATGGAGTATTTTGCTTTGCACATTTGCTTTAGTCTCCCCAGATGTCAATGCCATTTTAAGTTTGCTCTTTGCTACTCCTGCATGTCAAATCAACAAAGCTAACTTTCCTTCAACCAAAGAGCTGTTTTGTCACAGTTAATAGCCCATTACAATCCTCTACCCCTGAATTTTGACAAAAGTCAACATCAGTCCTGAAAGAGTTAATAAAAGGCAGAACTTTGTTGGATTTGATGAACAGAAGGAGCTCTCAAAAAAATGAAACAGCTGTTAAGAACAGGCTTTTTTGTGTGTGCAGACCATCATTTTAATATAATTCCACCCTCAAAGTAACATCTTTTCGGCTCTCAAGCATATCAGATGTAGTTCTTAATGAGTGCTTAATGAAAGAAATGATAACAAAACTGGAACTGAATCCAAAAAAGAGAAGTAGGCAAGAACAAGGCCTTTTGTAATGGGGTCAGTAGTAGCTGCTGTAACAACAGATCATTATGTAACATGGTTATTAATGAAAACGTATCTATTTTTCTTTTATTGTATCAAAAGAATAGGACATTTTAACTAGTTGTGTATATTCAGCAAATAGACCAAACGTTCCCTTAAGCACAAGTATAAATGGCTATTCAAAGAAAATCTAATGCCAGCCACTAGAAACTTGGTCAGCTTTGGGTTACAGTTAGTTATATACTGTATGGTGATGGCAAAAAGAGACACATTTTTCAAATTGAATAAACTCTAGTTATAACTTGTATACATTCACAACAGGTTCTCGATGTGTTTTATTCATTTGACCAGTAATCAAACTTATGCAGTACTAAACCCAATGAAACTTAAGATAGGCACTTTACCCAGCCAGATCCAGGGGCAGGTCACCTTTAAAAAGATGTTAAGTCACAGCAAAACAAAGGCCAGATTTTAAGAATGTGTTCTGGATATTCCATAATGCAAAGGGAGAAGGTCACTCACAGGTATGGCATGTGCAGTATTGCCAGACTCTATGGACTAATTTGCTTCACTTAGTCCCAAATGCAGTGTTTCAGTAGACTAGCAGAACAGCTGGCTGGTCAAGATCAGGTCTTCTTCAAGTGTCCAGACCAAAGTAGGATGAACACATCAGATTGATCTAGCGAGAAAATGTTTCAGATCTGTCAGTATTGCAGCTTAAGATGCCAGGAGACACAATAGCAATGAGGGTTATGCTCCATGGTGACCTGTCATAGACCCTCTGCTTACACCTCCTGGACATCACCACTGACTGTACTGGACCAGACAAAGGCTTTGATGGATTCTTCAGAAGTGGCATTAAATTCTCTTCATGGATGAGATGCACAGAATGGAGACTATAATGTGCAGACAGAGAGAAAAAAGGTATGCTGATGCCCCGGTCTAAGAAACTGAGCCCTGATATGGAACTAGTCATCATGCAGGCCATGCCCCTCAACTTACTGGGGAGGCTGAATGAGATATTTTATGTAAATAACATTGTGCAGCAAATCATTGTTTCCCTACCATGACACTCATCAAGAAAAGGGGATAAGAAAATAAGATGAGGTCATTGTTCCCTGTTGAAGGAAAAAATAATTTGACCCGACGGATATAATGATTCTTCGTGTTTTAGAATTTATGGACCTCTTGTTTCAGCTGCTTTTTAAACAGCTGTTTCTCAGTATGATTTTTTGAAGTGCATCAAACACATCATCATCTGAGTTTACAGATATTCTAAAAACAAACTTTCATGTGTGTGTGTAGTTTAAGAGAGTTTAAGAGCTTTAGATTTCCCAATTCCTGATTTTAGTGCTTGATCTCCTTACAATGATTCTTTGATTAGCGATTTGTTTATGATGAATGATAGGACAGTTCTCTGTTCTCAGTTTTGGCTTTGGTCAATGTCTCCACACCCGCTCAGCCCCATTTCTCAAGACAGCCTTTTTTTTCATAAGATGTAACAACAGTCGGGCAATTCCAGGGCCCACATATCTGTTGTGGTCACATCTCTCCTGAAGAATCCTGGTGTGCAGGTGCTGTCTCTAAACCCCACCTACCTTAGGAATGTCCTGGTTCACAACATTCAGTGATGTGGCCCTCTGCTTGTCAATGGTCAGTCATTCTGCCTGGTTCTTCAGTAGGAATGGGGTAATATCATACAACTGCAGACTCAGAGGCTTGTTGGCTCTAAGTGGCAGAGGTGTAGATTAGTGGCAGCTGCAAGAGAGAGCCACAGAAAATACTGAAGGACTCCAAGATGACTGTTGTTCATGTTGTAATCATCTTTCTATTATTTTGCTGTTGTACTGCTTTTGTTTCCTATTATTCTCATGTGTTTATTATTATATCTAAAACATTTTAGCTGAACAAAGAATGTTGCCCATCCATCCATTTTCTAACCCGCTGAATCCAAATACAGGGTCACGGGAGTCTGCTGGAGCCAATCCCAGCCAACACAGGGCACAAGGCAGGAACCAATCCTGGGCAGGGTGCCAACCCACCGCAGGACACACACAAACACACCCACACACCAAGCACACACTAGGGCCAATTCAGAATCGCCAACCCACCTAACCTGCATGTCTTTGGATTGTGGGAGGAAACCGGAGCGCCCGGAGGAAACCCACGCAGACACGGGGAGAACATGCAAACTCCACGCAGGGAGGACCCGGGAAGTGAACCCGGGTCTCCCAAAGAATGTTGCCTTTCTTTTTATTCATCATTATATAATAGCAATCATAATTTAAAACTTTGAGCTTTGATATCAATAATACTAATTTGAAGTTTAAAATGTATTATTCAGTGTCAAGCTAGTGTTGATCAAATTCCTTGCATAGTTTAAAAGTCACAAGTTGTTTCATTGACATTAGTACCACAACTTTAAATGAGCTGATTCTTCTTCACATAAACAGGATCACCAAGGCATTCAATGATTCTTCCTGCCGCACATATCGCTAGATATCTGTAGCTGCTGTGTTTACTAAATTTAAGATAGAGATGTATTGATTTAGATTACTGTATTGTTATTGATGTTTCCAAGGGGGAATTGAATGGCTTCTATTCAAGGTATAGGGTAACCAAATCAGAATTTTTTAATCTCAACTTAAATTCTGACAAATCAAGGAAATTTATTCTTAAGATATACAGTGCATCCAGAAAGTATTCACAGCGCATCACTTTTTCCACATTTTGTTATGTTACAGCCTTATTCCAAAATGGATTAAATTCATTTTTTTTCCTCAGAATTTTCATCCAGGATGTCTCTGTACATTGCTGCAGTCATCTTTCCCTTTATCCTGACTAGTCTCCCAGTTCCTGCCGCTGAAAAACATCCCCACAGCATGATACTGCCACCACCATGCTTCACTGTAGGGAGGGTATTGGCCTGGTGATGAGCAGTGCCTGGTTTCCTCCAAACGTGACGCCTGGCATTCACACCAAAGAGTTCAATCTTTGTCTCATCAGACCAGAGAATTTTGTTTCTCATGGTCTAAGAGTCCTTCAGGTGCCTTTCGGCAAACTCCAGGCGGGCTGCCATGTGCCTTTTAATAAGGAGTGGCTTCCATCTGGCCACTCTACCATACTGGCTTGATTGGTGGATTGCTGCAGAGATGGTTGTCCTTCTGGAAGGTTCTCCTCTCTCCACACAGGACCTCTGGAGCTCTGACAGAGTGACCATCAGGTTCTTGATCACCTCCCTGACTAAGGCCCTTCTCCCCCGATCGCTCAGTTTAGATGGCCAGCCAGCTCTAGGAAGAATCCTGGTGGTTTTGAACTTCTTCCACTTACAAATGATGGAGGCCACTGTGCTTATTGGGACCTTTAAAGCAGCAGAAATTTTTCTGTAACCTTCCACAGATTTGTGCCTCGAGACAATCCTGTCTCGGAGGTCTACAGACAATTCCTTTGACTTCATGCTTGTTTTGTGCTCTGACATGAACTGTCAACTGTGGGACCATCTATAGACAGGCGTGTGCCTTTCCAAATCATGTCCAATCAACTGAATTTACCACAGGTGGACTCGAATTAAGCTGCAGAAACATCTCAAGGATGATCAGGGGAAACAGGATGCACCTGAGCTCAATACTTATGTACATGTGCTTTCTCAATTTTTTTTTTTTAATTTGCAAAAACCTCAAGTAAACTTTTTTCATGTTGTCATTATGGGGTGTTGTGTGTAGAATTCTGAGGAAAAAATGAATTTAATCCATTTTGGAATAAGGCTGTAACATAACAAAATGTGGAAAAAGTGATGCACTGTGAAAACTTTCCGGATGCACTGTATAACTCACTAGTGAGATTTCATCTGGAATATATTGTGCAGTTCTGGTCTCAGAATTACAAAAAATAAGACATAACAACATTGGAGAAAGTCTAGAGCAGAGCTGCTGTGATGTATGACCCTTGAGAATAGACTGATGAAGTAGAATCTTTTCAGTTTAGGTAAATGAAGGTTAAGTGGAGATGGGATATACAGTATGTATGGAAAAAAATGAAGTAAATTATTGCAATGGATTCCATCTAGCAGTAAATAAAAACACAGGACACAGATGGAAGTTTGTTAAGGGAACATTTTACACAAATGTTAGAAAGAATTTCTTAACACAATGTCACGCACGTGTACTTAGGGGACAGCTTAAGGGCTCTGGTAATGGTAATAACCCACCACTCCAGGGATGGTGCTATGTAATAATGTCTCTTCTCTTACTCCCTCTACAGACAGGGAGATTGATGGCTTTGCCACAACTGAAATCACTTCCGGTGTCAGTCCACCTGGACTCGCCTCTTCCTGACAGAAGTCCTCAGAGCTGGAAGATCTGCCATCTTAGATCAGTTCTGTCCTGAACTCATGGCTGAAAGACGTTTTTTGCGTGTTCTCCTTTTGTTTTGACTCAATCAAGTATACAGAGTTATCAGGGTGGTACCCCAACTTTTTATCATAGTCTTGTTTTTCTCTCACAAAAGATAACCATAGACACATGAAGTGAGTTGCCTCATAGTATGGTAGACTGTGATAGACATTCAAAATTAGTTTCAAAAGGGATTGGCTGTTCTAGCCAAAATGGATACTTTATGAAAATTTTTGTTTGGTTATTATGAAGAAGTGGATCCAAATGCGGAGAGGGTACTCAGGGAGATGCTGCTTCTTTGAGTACATCCATATGAAAAAAGACAGTAAAAAGTTTGTTTCCTAGAGAGGCCATTTAAAGCAAACAGTGTGAAAAGACCATGGAAGTAATCTTTCTAAGCTGGGTGCTTGTAATCCATTTACATGTGGCCTGCAGTGCCTCCTCTGATCTTTTTGTGTGACCTCCATTTTCTTTTCACCATTAACTCAATTGTGGCAACATTAAGAAATAGTATGCAGGACTCAAAAATGAAAAGGTGAGAACTTTGTTTAACAGTTGAGGTCAAGAGAGACCAATCATAAAGCAATAGTTTGACTCATTGTAAGAATCCAAGTACAGTAAATCTCAGAAAATGAAGAAACATGTCTGAGGATTTTAAAAGGAATTTTCTTATTAGAGGTATATATATACGATTAGAGGAATAAGGTTACATTTTATAGCTCACCCCTTTTCTGGGGGATGGGTGAGGTTGAGGGGGTTTGGTGACAGAATTGTTGACTCCATTGCTGAAACCAATACCCGTCCTTTCGAAGCCACAGGTACGTCCTTGATTTTCCATAGCTCTCATCTGCTTCCACTGCATGCATATTTATGCCACTGACCTGGGATCAGTTTGAACACTATCATTTGCTGATCCAAGCCAGGATCCCTAAGAACATTTGCCTAGGGCAGCACACCCAGGCTAATGGATTTTAGCAGCGGAGAAGTGCCTCCCAAGTGCCTTCAGGTAGGTCTGTCTATCTGCACCCCTTCTTCCATTTTCTTCACCTGCTCCTTTCAAGGATTGGTACTGACCTCAATTATTCCCCCATGTAGCATGTATTTAATGTCTATCCATTTATAGTCAGATTTTTAATCTCTAAGATATTGTTTACTATTATTGTGATATATTGGATATACTGGGCAAAATATTTGCTAATTTATAAAAATAGTAAAATAACTACAGTAGGCATGAAAAAACCAAGCACTACTGTGCTATAAGAATGTGTTCTACCATATGCATAATTTCATCGACAGACAATGATTGTTACATGAAGAGGGGTTGCATAATGATTTCCACAGCACAACTTGTGCATGACCCACATCTTGTTTTGTTATAAAGGAGCTTAGTTCTCAGTGGATTTGTTTATCGAGGTGTAACTGTAAATGGTTGCAATTCAAATGATATGAGAAATGAGAAATATTAAAGAGATGCAACAGATGTAGTAATAACTAGTAAAAATATAAATGAACTGATGGTGCAAAAAAGGAATTAATAGCTTGAATGGATAATTTGCTTGTTTTTGCGCATCTTGCAGAATTGCTGGTGAAGTGTTGAGGTTTCAACTTTACATCTCACTGTGGCCCAGCTAGCATAAGTCAGTAATACTAATTATTCAACGCAGACTGTGCACAACAATGTGGCTATTGATGACTTGATTATCATACTATAAATGATTGAATGAATGAATGAGTTTGAAATATATTGAAAGTTAGAGTTTGTTCAAATCCAGCATTATGGGCAATCTGTTGAAAGTTTTTATACATGCTTTGGAACTGGGAAAGTGACCCCACCAGACAGGTACAGAATGTAATTGCTTTTATTCTTAGATGGTAATGGTAAATGGCTTGAAGATGAAAGGTTTCTAGCCATATTGGAAAAGGATGTTTAGCTGTAAACAGTTTGGAGTGTTTTTCGACTTGGACAAACATCCCATCATTTAGGAATGACTTCAACGCTGGATAAAATATGGCTCAGAGGGACAAAGTTCTGTAGCTGCATTTGTGAGATTTATTTTTTAAAAACTCTTTATGTGTTTTTGTGTGTGGACATCCTGCATAAGCCAGAAAATGACCTAATATTTTGTACCTGATGGTGATATTTTGTTGAGAGCCAAGTTGGCATTTGGGCTGCCTGTCACAATTTATAAATACAGCATTAACATTTCCCCCATTATGCGAAGAAAATGTAATTATTGTAATCGGCCTTGAATCTGAGGGCTGTATTATAGAAAATAGATCTGAGCAATGAAAATGGACCTTGGTAATGGAGTAGCCTTGAATTCCACTTCATTTATCACTCTAATGGATGTCAAGATGACCTCAATCAAATATTTGTTTTGCAGTTTTCTGGACAAGACGAGATTTTTTATATGTTAAAATACTTGCTGTGAATGGCTTCTTATGAAACCATCTTTCTCTTAGCATTATTGGCAAAGGTTGGTGTAAAAATATTTCTGAATACCCATGTTTTCTATCAGTTTCACATGCCCCTCGACTTTACAATAAATTGCTTTTGTAATCAGCTTTTTGAAAAGCTTATTTGTGGCTTGTTTGGAGTATATTGTGAGTCCCTGAATGAAAATAAAATTGGATTTCATTAGATTCACGCCATTTTCTTTCAAGAAGATAATCTATACTGTAAGCATTGTACACTGCATGAGTATATTTTTTTCAACACTTTCTTCGTAATCATAATAAGTTTAGCTGTTCTGCTTTTTGTGCGTCTAAAGAGAAATATATGAAATTGTAATTCACTGACTTTGTAATAATATTGTGTGGATATATAACACACACAGGCACACACACACACACACAGGGAAGAGTGAGAGTGATAAGCAGTTTCCACTGTCTTAAAATATGATCAGGGTTACTTTGAAGAATAAAGACTGATTCAAGCCTGAAGCTCCCAATCTATATCATAATCTTGTGAGTTTTGAATACAATGAACTCTTCTGCCTTAGAGGATAAGAGGTTTCTGGATATTTAATGACTCCATATTATAAAACTGCAAAGCATAAGCAATCATAAAGAATGGATGCAATTTAACATATGCATGATTTTCAGAGATATAACTGAAGCACCATAATGCAGTATCAAGAGCTATGTTCTAATTTTCTGGGAAGCTAACAGATCATTTTGTGTTTTATAATCAATCACTCACAGATTCAGCACGAGTACTGGAGTTTAATTAAATAATCATTTAAAAGGAAAGTAATTTGCACTTTGCATCTAATTAAATAATAAGTACACTACAGTGTTTTAAAAACTAGTCTGCAGCCTTTTGTATTTGTTCAATTTAAGTGATTCATCTTATCTAATAAGAAATTGTATAATGCAACACTTATCTGTCCAGAGCACAGCATGAGCAGTAATGCAAAAATAGTGTATTATGTTTCATTTCTCAAAAAGAGTATAATATCGGACAGGCAAGCGGTGGAGCTCAGTGTTTCGCTGATTTTATTACAAGGGTTTTGTTCTTCTTTTTACCTGAAAAACTTTCTTTCATAAAAGTCCTTTTACTTATTTAATTTCGGACTGAAATAATTCCCACTGTATTGACGTATTTTAAACATAACATTTCATTCTTCACACAATTGGACCATTTCTCAAGTTTTTATTTCTAGTATCCTCCAGCTTGATTATCTATCATAACATGTGGCACTGTGATGCAGTGGTTACTGCTGCGGCCTCACAGATTCAGGAACATGGGTTCAGTTCTTGGCCTAGGTTACTGTGTTGTGTGGAGTTGGCACCTTGTGTTCAGGTTTGCTTTCTCTGAATATTCTGGCTTGCTACGCCGTCCCAAAGAATCACTGTTTGGGATGCCCAGCCTCACTACTATGGTCTAGGGTAGTGTTGCACTTTAGTATACAACAATTTTGAGTGCAAAGTCATTCATAACAACCAACTGGCAGAAGCATTCAAGGTCGAGCCAAAATATTTTGCATCCTCTCATCTCATATTTTCCTTTTTGGGTTACGCACAGAAGACAAAGGATATGATGAACACTCACTGCAATGCTGGAAGACTTGGATAATGCAGATGACATTGCTCTGCTATTAAGCTGGCACCAAGACACTCAGCAGAAGACTGAAACTTAGCCAAAATAGCAAGTGCCATAGGCCTTAGTTTTAATATGCAGAAAACACATGTACAGTAATGAGGAAGAAAACCAGAGTGGAGGACAAAATTATAGTGAATTGTAGACCACTAGAAGAGGTGAAAGAGTTTGTGTACCTGAGCAGTAAGGTTTCAATGAATGGCAACTGTAAACCAGAAATTAACAACAGAATTTGCAAAGCATATCAAGTGTTTGGCATGCTCAAGAACATGTGGAGATCCACCAACCTGAGTATTCACACACCATCCTTCTATATAGCTCAGAATGCTTGTAGTCCAAAACCTACAAAGAAAGAAAACTTGAAGTATTCCAGACTAAGTCCCTGCACTAAATACTGAGGATCTTCTGGCCAAACACCATCTCAAACTAAGACCTCTGAAGCAGTACTGAAATGGGAACTATCTCATACATTGTCCAATTGCATCAGAATAGATGGCTGGATTGAAAACCATCCAACATCCGGTAATGGACAGCCCTCTGTTGGACAATGATAAGGAAAAGAAACTGTGGCAGCCCCCAGGGATTCACCCCTAATGGATTACAACAGATCACAAACCTTTGAAAAAAAGGAGATTGGTACTATAGGTGTGAGGAGAGCTGTTGTATGCTCTTTTTGAAATTTTGTTCTTTACCAGTGGTCCTTGCCCACTAAAGGCCAATCTTAAAAATTACAAATTTCAAACAAAAGCATGCAGGGTATTGTTTTAGATTATTTCAAGGTCAGTGTTATGATGTAATTATTGATTTTTGATGCTTTACTAGGGCCTAGTCCTCTATCAGAGGTTGAAAAATTACTAATTTCTATTGCATTCTATATATATATATATATATATATATATATATATATATATATATATATTATATTTAACTTTTAAACATTTAATGTTAATTTTTCAAATCCATGTGGAATTCCATCATAATGCAACTCATGGAAGCAGAAAAATATAAAAACAACTTGCTGCTGGAAGAGGTGTTGACAAGGCCAACAGTGGGTACAGTACTTACCCTGTGGTCTGAGCATGGATCCCTATACTCCAGTACAGTGACAGGGACACTGTGCTGTATAAATTGCAACGTCCTTTGGATGAGATATAAAATCAAGGTCCTGACTCTCTTTAGTAATATAAGATACCTGGGCATCATTCATAAAGAGTAGGGTGTATCCTGATGTCCTGGGTAAGTTGCTCACCATGATTCAGGCATCCTGGCCCACTTAATCATCCCTGATTTCCAATTGGCTAACTACATCTCAAACATCACCACCTAACAGCTTATGTGTGGTGAGAGTACTGGTGTAAAATGGCTGCCATCACATCACCCATTGGTGCACATTGGTTATGGCTGAAAAGGTTTCCTACTCACTATTTAAAGCATTTTCAGTAGTGAGAAAAGGGCTATAAATGTAAAGAATTATTATTATTATTATTATTACTACTACTACAAGAGGGAATAGTGTGGCCTGCAGGAGAAGCACAAGGTAAATGAGAGAAGACAGAGAAGGAAACAGTGGCATTCTTCAAGGTTGTGACACTGAATTGGGAGTCAGCTGAACAGGAAAGTCAGTCAGGTTGGGAAGCGACTAAAAAGAAAAAGATGTCCCTCATGGTCTTAAAGGGGGGTTGTAATTCAGGTGATAGTAGCAAGGTTGGTGCATCAGTAGCACTAAGTGCTGTATAAGATGTCACACCAAGACTGACCAGTAATTTCAATCATCAGTACATGAACTCATGCTGCTCTTCCCTGCTTGGCTGTGGTTGTTGCAATAATTCAAATAAATTAAATGTGGTCTGTGTTGTTTTGTCAATATTTTTGCGGGGAAAAAACATTAATTTTGTATTTTGCATTCATTCATTCTCCACGCTTATCTGATGTCAAGTCGCAGGGGCAACACTCATAGCAGTGAGACCCACACTTCCTTTTCCCCATTCACACTTGCCAACTCATACTGTGGGATCCCAAGGAGTTCACAGGCCATCTGGGAGATACAATCCTCCCAGAGAGCCCTGGGTATTTCCCAGGGTCTCCTCACAGCTGATCATGCTCATAAAATCTTCACTGCAAGGCATTCAGAAGGCATCTGCATCAAATGCCCATATCACCTCAATTGGCTCCTCTCGATGCATTGGGTCAGCAGTTCTACTCCAAGCCTCTCTCTCTAAGGGAGAGCCACCCTGTGGAGGAAGATTATTTTGGCCACTTGTACCCACAATCTCATTCTTTCGGTCATGACACAAAGATTCCGACCATAGGAGAAGGTAGGGACATAGATCAACTGGTAAATCACGAGCTTCGCCTTCTGACTCTGCTCCTTCTTCACCACTAAAGATTGGTATAGCAAATGTATAATTGCACTCGCCGCCCCAATCTGTCTATCAATCTCTATTCATTATTTGCTTTGCCATTGTTTTGTATCGGTACTCAAATGCAAAAGCTGGTATTTGTACCAAAGTCAAAATTTTGACATTGATCCAACACTAATCTAATGTGAGTGAGTGAGTGTACTGTGCAGTGGATTGACTGCTGTTTTGATCATCAACTGATTAAAAAGGCATTACCATTGTGGTGAGTGGCCAGGTCAGGCCAGGACGCCCCTTCCACATCTGTTCAGATAGTGCCTCAGTCTCCCGAAGGGCTCCATGGGAGATGGAGTTCTCCACAGCCCTGTTGGGATCTGGGATGGCCGCCCGGGGGTGCTACATGGGTCCCTGAGCCGGCCTGGACAACTCTACAGCCCCGCTGAACCCCCGGAAGTGCAATCAAAAACAGGTGATTAGGCACCTGGAGCACTTTCCGGGTGGGCTATAAAAAAGGCCAGTAACCACCACTCAGAATCGGGAGGAAGAGGACGAGGTTGCCAGGGAGGAGTGGTGGTACCAAACGGGAGAGTTGTGAATTACTTTGAGTGATTTGGGACTGTGTTGTGGTTGGGGGGTTCATGGGGAAGACGTGCCCTCCAGGTGAAGAAAATAAAAGTCTTTGTGTCTTTTAACACGTGCCTTACTGTGAGTCTATGCCGGGTCGGGCACTATACAGAGTCCAGTTCACACCATCCAAGATACTCTCCGTTGTCAAACATCTTAGTTCAACAATTAATTAATGGACAGATATTGTTGGGGTCCATTTGTGTTATTTGGATGTAAAACCCTTTTTCCTGTGTCTTTACATGTATTTGTTATATAATTAGTACTTTGTAAAGTTTGTGTTTGTATCTATTTGTTAACACTCAGTAAAGAGTGCTATTCAAAAATAAATTGAATTGATCTGATGGAATAACAGTAGTAGGTAGCCGGCAAAATATAAAACAGTGTTCTCTGATTCTTTACTACTTTCCACTGCTGTCATCCATACGCAGGGGCTAAGGCAGGGGTGGGCAGTGTCAGTCCTTAAGGGCTGCAGGTTTTCGTTCCAACCCTATTGCTTACTTAGAAACCAATCCTTGCCAATCTCAGACCTTATTTAATTTTATAGCTTTTCCTTTTCAAGCATCTCAATCTATCACATTTTCCTCTTAAGTGTTTTTTAAACCAAATAATGCATGTTGAATTCACACAGGTGTAAATGGAAACAAGTTAAATGGAGAATTACTGGCTCTTTTGTCATTTGCATCTTATTGCTAATAAAGAGCTATTAAAAAAAGTGAATACAACTATTTAAGAATAAAATAAGCAATCAAGATTGAAGAACCGCAATTAGCCAGGCCACTAAAATGAAGCAAAAAAAATGTCACTTGAGCAATAAGTGCTTCATCAGCAATAATTGACTTCACATTAAGAAAATGGGTCAGTGCAAAAACCTGCAGCCACTGCAGCCCTCCAGGATTGGCGCTGTTCACCCCTGGGCTAAGGACATGGTTCATGTTGCTTACACAGATAAATGTTCCTGTCAACAGAATTTTCCTTTATAAATTTAAGTATTTTGATTTATCCATGCTTTATTTAAATATCATGATGCCCTGAGAGCCTGCAGCAATGGAATCTTTCTTTACTCAGCACATTGATAGTCATAACCACGGGTGGATTAGGGTGAGTTAGGACACAACAACAATTTATGAGGTGCAAAACACAATATTAAAATCTTACAAAATAAATAATTGTCAATACAAATTAAATGCATGAGCAAGAGATAAAATCCCAATAAACAGGTAAAAAATACAGGGATAAAATCAAAGTAAGAATTTTCTTTCTTCTGTTTAATCCCCAGTGCTTCTCCCTTTCTTATGGTTCCCCTGCTCACCAATCAGGTTTACGCATTAGGGAGGAGACCCCAGAAAATGCGGTCCACATTCTGGCTCTTGTCAAATTCATTTTGTTTGGCATCCACTTGGACTCACCAAACCCGGGTCCATCTTCCTCTAACCTCATTAGCCACCGCAGGACTCTGAACACTCAATCACTCCTGCTTCACAGTTCAACAGGAGCAATCCGTCCCTGGAGTGATGCTTTACTAACAGCTTCCCTTCCTTTCTGAAGCCCTGGTCCAGTCTAATTCTCCTTTCTCTCTAGTCCTTGATTTTCTTCCTTTCTCTACTTTTCCTTTTCCTACCCTAATTTTTTTTATACTTCTTAATGAGCTCATGCACATGAACAAGCAATCAGCCAACCCTCATATTAAGCACTCCATGGCTTTCTTTCCAAACACACACCTACACTCATGAAGTCTGAGCTGCACCCTTTTCGAACACCTTGCACCCACTCTGCTCCTATGATCACGCCACAGACCCCAGGAACGCGTCACTACAAATATATTTTATAATTTGAACGAGATAATTAGGATAAATACTGAGGTCAGTCTCTGAAAGAATATAAAACAAACTTCAAACAATTCACAGAAGCATCTACGTGTTGTTAAATGAAAAGAGAAAACACCTCATAGATTACTGGCAGAGCACTTCTTACTTTTTATTTATTTTTATTTAATCCTAACTTTAACTTCTTCAGAAATATTATTTTTATTTGGTGGAAAGGATTTGATTTCTTGACAATCACTAACTAGGTTACAAAGGTAAGCAATCATCTGAATCTAGGTCAAGGCAGATTTAATTTTTAAGTCTTTGTTTGCTTAATTAATTTTTTAGATGTTAATACTTTAACAGAGTCATCTGTACATCTGTGGCAATACATTTTGTCCTTTCCACTACTGGCGTATTGTTGGAAAAAGAAGGCACTGATAATTAAATTTCAATTGAATCATAATGAACAGAACAAGATCTTTTCCCCAGAAAGCATCTTTCTCTTATTACCTAAAGCATATTCCTTTAATGTCTGTCATTGAGGTAACATCATCAAATGACTTTGGAAAATCTTGTCACATTGGAAATTTAATTATGTTCCCAGGAAAGTCACATGAAGCATTTTTATAAGATTAAAAGAAGGCTCAAATGATGAAAGTGGGCATAAAGCCCAAAGGGAAGAAAACAAGTAAATTGAAATCTGCTGAAGTTACTGAGTGCTTGAATCCAGTAGCATTTGTGTGTGTGTGTGTTGTTGATGGTGCCTCCCTCCCAGCTTTCATACCCGTGCTGTCTCGACTGTTGCCACGTTCCTGACCAAGTATGCTCTCACTTCAAGCTGTACAAATGAAGGATTTATGGAGAATTCAAATTTCAAATCACATAAAACATTTTTATTATATCAATTACACTTTAGAGCACTCCAGCAGAAATTGAAAAACATGCAAACAGAGGAAGTGGCAGATGCTATTTTATAGCAATTGCCTGAATAAGTAAGTCCTTTTGGTAATTTGTTAATCTAGAGCAGAAGCCAAAGCCTGCAGGCAGTACTGTCCAAAAAACTTAGCTGTTTGATTAGTTTTACTGTTGGAAACATACACACATTGCACATGTGCCTTTAGACATCTTCTTCATCATGTAGTTAGAGAACTGAATTGTTTTCAATGAGGTGCATCTCTTGACTACAGGGCATTTACTGCTCCGACACTCTCCTAAAGCTGCAGCTCTTTATCGTTGAGCATATGGAGGTAGTTCAGATGATCACAGTGCCCCAAGTGGCTGGTAAAGTGAACCCAACAGATTCCTTCAATTTACATATTGTTTCCATGGAGACTGAGGTGGGTGATTTGTATGTCCTAATAATCTTTAGAAGCATGTGGATTCCTGGTAGAGTGAGCCATGTGAAATTAATCTAAGGGGAGATCCAACAAATAATATTCCTTTAAAGGTCTCTCTCACGGCAGTTAAATCTAAGAGAACCTCTCTTCAAACAGAAAGATCAGGACCCATTCCTGCAGCTAGAACTGAGAGGGGTGTTTCTTCATGAGCACCTGGTTGATCACATCCCCAAAAAACTGAACACAGCCACTGCAAAGTGAAGGACGAGGATCAGGTACAATGTCAGTTGGGAGACTGGCAAACGTTGGACTGACTCACGCATGCTAGGCGTTGGCAATGGAAACTGGCTTTTAGGATGTGGACTGTAATTTCTGAGGTGGTGAAAAAAAGCACATAGATGTACTAGGGCTTTCCTCTATGCACAGCAATGTCTTTGAAATCAGACCTCTCCATCAAAGGTGGCGTCTCTCTCCTCTGCTATGGTACATTAATTAATTGTTGAACTGTGCCATAAGACAATATAGAGTATCTTGGAAGGCAATGCCTTTTTCATCACAGGGGATCAAAGTAGCAGGCAGTCAGTCCACTGCACTAGACTAGTTTTGGATCAATGCTACAATTTTGATTTTGGTACCAATACCAACTTTCGCACTTCACTACCAATACCAAATGATACCAAAGCAAAAAACAGATAGCTTGGAAAAGGGACGGCGAGATCGACAAATGGATTGGGGTGGCAAATGCAGTTATGTGATCGCTATATCGATCTGTAGTGGTTAAGAAGGAGCAGAGTCAGAAAGCAAAATTCTTGATTTACCAGTGTTTAGGCTGGCCCGGACACAGACAGGCAGACAGGTTCATGTCACCCACAAACACGTTTATTTACACTATATACAGTTCAAAGTGCACCACAAACCCTCAAAGTCCCCAAAGTCCTGGCCACACAATGCCTTCTTCAGACCGTCTCCTCTCTTCTCCAGTTCAGTCCACTCCACTCCCGACTCTCGCCACTGAATGAAGGGAGGCGGCCCCTTTTATTATCACCTGGATATTCTCCAGGTGGGTTTCGGCAATCTTCCACAGACACACACCCGTGTGGCGGAAGTGCCGGCTGCAACCCTGGAAGCACGCCAGGTGTCCCTGCTCCTCTTCCCCAAAGCACTTCCTGGTGTGGCGGACGTGCTAAGGTCCAGGGCTCCAAAGGCATGGGGGTGCCCCCTGGTGGCAAACACGGGTCCCTACAGGGTGGAGTTTCAAAGCTCTGTACCCGTGGCCCCCAAAGGAGCCAGGGTGGTCGCCCCCAGATGGTCTGGGGAAGGCGCAAGCCCTCCTCCGGTCCTCCTGGGAGTCCTGGCTGGGTCGCCACCCCAGCCACCTCTGACACCAGTCAATCTACATCCATACTGTCACCTACGGTCATGAGCTTTCGGTAACGATCGAAGGAGTGAGATTGCAGGTACAACCATCCAAAATGAGCTTTCTCCACAGGGTAGCTGGACTCTACCTTAGAGATATGATGAGAAGTGCAAACATCTGGGAGAGGCTTGGAGTAGAGCCGCTGATCATCCTCATTGGGATGAGGCAACTGAGGTGGTCTAGGCATCTGATACGGATGCCTCCCAGTTGATGTTTTTGAAAAGGTGGCGAAGAAGGTTTGTTTAATCTACCAAGGCGTCATAATTTTCCACACTATGCTTGGGTACTGAAAATGTATCTTCATTCACAATTGAAAATTTGATTCAGTCGAAGTAATCAAGACTTGTTCTGATTGTGTTTCTTTGTACTCAAACATTAAGTATATTCAAGTGATTGCAAGAGTTTGACAGTCATGACCTTGAATGCTTTTATAACTGTTTAGTGCATGGTGTGGAGACACACTGGGATGTCAGTCGAGTCCATTCAGTGCGGGTGCTGGGCTCTGCCTAAGGGTATAGTTTGCCATCTCTTCTGTTCATGGTTGTCTTGTCCTCATCAGAGTGATCTTGGGCACACACTGGAATGGTTCACAACTAAGTGTGATGTGGCTAGGATGAGAATTAGCCCAAAACCGGTTTATTGCCGAAGGATATTGTATCTAAAGGATTTAAAAAACTGTGGTATAAACAGCCTGTAAAGTTAATGATGTGGGAAAATGGTGCAGTGTCCTCAAAGTAAGATCAAACAGTGATTGCAGAGCACTAGGTCAAATGCAATCTTAATATATAATTTTTCATGGCGGATCTACAGAGCATACATTTGTGAAGCTAAAAGATTTAAAAGAAAGCCTGCTGGTGTTTAAATTATTGATTTGTTAGCAGAACCTGTCTTGTTTGTAAAAAAATAAATGGAGAACCAAATTAATTTTCTATCTTACAGATATTAAAAAATGGTTTGGAGATTCATGGAATGACTACTAGCTTAAAAATAAACATACAACCCTACAGACAGAAATATTAGAGTTTTTCGGACTCCCTAAAAAAAGAATAAATTGTGATTTTTTTTAGTTCTCAATGCGGAGAGACAGTCTACATCCTTACTCAGCTGGGCAACCCTTGGGATGGAAGGACCAGGAGAGAGAGCATGCACAAGGCATTATCTTCCCCCAGAGAGATAGATGGCTGCCCCCCTAGGTTGTAATGGTGCCTCGGATTCCCAAAGGGGCAGCATGGGGACATGGGAATTCTTCGACTCAGCCCTGTTCGGTTTCATGGGTGCTGCCAGGGGCTGATGCAGGGACTGGGGAGCTCTACTTCATGGGGTATGCGTCTCACCCGGAAGTGCTTTTGGACCACGCCCATGGGGCACCAGAAATACTCACAAGCGGGAGAAAAAATGAGCTGCTTACCTCACCAGGATTTGCCAGAGTCAGGTGGAAGGTGGACGAAGCTTGCAAGGAGGAGTGGAGAAAGCAGTGACTGAGAGAAAAAAAGACGAAAAGTTGCGTTTTGTGCTTATTGCATATACTTGCTATATCTCACATCTGTGTGCCTGTTTTGTCATAATACTAGAGATCTGATAGCAGCCACGAGAAAGCAAGTCTTACTTCAAATGGCTGAAAGGCTAATGCCGCTAGCATAGGCAATGAGAGATATGAGAGATATGAGGTCAGTCTAAGAGGACAAAGTGGAATGTGATGTCCGAACAGGTATCTTTCATACTTTGCATAGCATGTGAACACAGTATATGCCAACACTTTGAGTTACTGACTCTTTTCACTGATCTGTAAAATCTGTGACCGCAATACAAAATAATCTGCTTGAATACAGTGAGCCAAAATGCTGCATCTTAAGTTCTACAAATCACAATGCTACAATCTCTTTGCAGGACCTACAAGGGAGAATGAAATAAATGATAAATATGTTTGTAAAAGTACACCATTTTAATTGTAACGTCTTGGATATCATAATACAAAGTATTTAAAAGGAGAATGACACTATTAAGGTAACTACATTCAGTAACACAACTATCAGCAGATGTTATAAGGAGGTCCTTGTTTTTTGCATAACTCCCAGAATTGAACATAACTAACAAACCCTCATCTGAGTACAGCAGCAGGAGTACTGAACGAGATGATTGCTTCTCCCACATTCATGACATTGCCAACCTTGCTTTAGACAAACTTAAGGTGTCAGAGCATTAAAGACTAATGCTGCCTGGTGCCATCTGTCTGATATCTTAACCGTTTCTTCCGTGTGCACATTTTCATTGTATGTAAAAATGTATTATATTGTAGATTCAACAGACATCTAAGGTGAAAACAAATGAAAGCTGTCAAATGAGTTTTTAAAGTGGATTTAAAGTCTGTAGGTAGCTCTGGAATTAGAAAACACAAATACGAGGGTTAGGCATATCGGGGAGTGTACCATCAAAGACAAAGCACAAACAAACTGAAATAACTCAATCATGCTGCACATTGGTCTAATATTTTGATAGGCTTGGGGGATTGTATCATTGTGGACTGTCTGTTTACACTTTTTGTTTCATATATGCCATTCAAAGTTTTCAGGAAAAAATAAGCAGATGATCAGAAGCTTGTGGTTGCACAGTCTAGAATTACAGAACAGAGTATTCTTTTTGTTATATAATCCCTCAGCAATCATAGTAAATTAAGTCTGAGTCTGAGTGTTGCAAACAAAAAATACACACAACAATTGGCTTTAAAACTGAACATTAAGTTGAATGCTTAACGTTTGAAGACTTTGCTGACAATGACTGGCAGATTCAGAGAAAGAACAAACTTCAAATCCAGAATCTCTCTGTTTTGAATGGAAAAGCTTTACAAA
Organism: Polypterus senegalus; assembly: GCF_016835505.1. NCBI lineage: Eukaryota > Metazoa > Chordata > Cladistia > Polypteriformes > Polypteridae > Polypterus > Polypterus senegalus. The sequence goes on from NC_053154.1 coordinate 44,977,404, forward strand.
AATTACTGATTACATTTTCTCCCTGGAATATAAAAGTTTCTACTTGAAATGGTTAGGGGTATATGCAGAATTCTTTAATGATGTAGTCAAAATGTAGAAACATTTTGCCATAGGCTGTATAGTAAATTTCATTTGAAAGTAAAGTATGAACATGACCATAGAACTGAGGGCCACTCTGTTTGGCATCTATGGCATGACAGTCCAAACTGCAAAAACAAGACTTAATGAAAGAAATAAGAGCCCCACCAAACCCCCCACTCCTACAGCTGTGTTGCTACAGTGGTGATCAGACCTATAGAACGAATTACAACTTCCTTAATTTCTAAATCAGCGCTTATGCCTATTTGGAGTAATTCTAACTGGAATAGAAGGGGAGCTTTTAAGCATATTTCATAATTTAAATATATTCTGATGCACTGTAGCAGTACTATATGATTAATATTGTCATAAATGTATTTTGTGCTGAGTCCAATCTTTCGTAGCGTTCTTTTGTTTACATATTCTGTGTGCATGTAAATATGCTCCCCTGGAAAAAAAGGAGATGGATAACACTGAGGAACTGTGGTCCCTCATTATAGTTGTTCCTGTCAATTCCATCACCTGCATCCGATCATTTGCTATTTAAAAGAAAGGACAGAAAGAAAAAAAGAGATAACAGCCCATTCTACTAGACCGCCAATTCACTACAGAGCCAAGAAAACGCAGCGATCCAAATCATTCACCCCTTTGTCTCCCTGCCACTTTCAATGTTCGACAACAATCTTTGCACCGCAAAATTCAAGGGTTCTGGATTATGCCACGTATCGAGGATAAGCATGGTGTGACTGTTTCTTGTTGTTTGGGGAGAGAAGTAAGCCATCATTATCATCTGTGTAATTTCCGTAGGACAATTTTTCCAGCTGAACCAGGTTCACAAACATTATCGATTTTCCATTAAATCTTCTGGACTTTTATGTGCGTTTCGTGCTTTCTGTGTGTCTTAGTGAGTTTGTGTTCAGTGTGGGGTCAAGGGAGGGTTTGTATTGTATATTAACTTTGTGCTGCACCTTTTCTTTTTATTAGTATTTTCCACTGGACACTTTTGGGGTTGAATGTTATGTCAGGGATGATTGGGCCATGATATATATATTGTTTGGAGTTTGTTCATTTCATTTTTTTTTATTATTATTAATATGTACTCACTTTATTGTTTTGCATATGGTTTGTTTTTTGGCTTATTTTGATCGTTGATTGGGGGAAGTTTATTTGGAAAAAGTACAGCTTGATGGGTCTAACGTCCTCAACTTGCCAGGCCATAGGTCTTGGTGGTGTAGCTGCCAGTTTTGGAGAGTGAGTCGGCCATTACAGCACAATATAAAAATGTAAATGAGAAATTAGAAGAAGAACTCCCAGTTATTGGTGTTAATCTGGCAGCTGGTGCTAATTTCCTTATTATCTAACGCCCTATTTATCTGGCAACACTGATGATGATTACTTTGCAAAATGTCAAGTCACTCTATGATGACTGAAACCCTACGACAGCAGGTTGTCCAAATGAAGGCCAAAGGGATAATCCTTTCAGCCATTGCGAGAGATGTTGGTCATTCCAAGCCTGTGATTTCTAGAATATTGCAGCTTTACAATAACTCTAATTCATTCAGGTCCCCCAGAAATGCTGGTTGTCCATGTAAGACAAATGCATGAGAGGACAGGATAATGCAGAGACTCTCAATGGGGAATCGGTTCAACACTGCAGTTGGAATTGCTTGCCAGTTCAGTTCTGAACAGATTAAGGGTCTGCCTCGGCATACGGTATCTCGATGTTTAAAACAATTTAAACTGAAAGCCCACTCTGCAGTGACCAAGCCTCTTATCAGCAGAAAGAATTCAAAGGCTAGACTAACCTTTGATGAGGAACACGTTGTGTGGACAGAGGAGAACTGGTCAAGAGTTCACTTTAGTGATGTGAGCAAGTTTAATTTATTTGGGTCTGTTGGGAAACATTATGTTTGGCATCAAACGGGGGAAAGACTGAACCCAAAGTGCATAAAAAAGACTGTTAAATTTGGAGGCAAAAGCATCCTGGTTTGGGGCCTCTTATACACCTAAATGTTGGATGACTGCAAATGTTTATCAGAATTTCCTTCAGCAACTTGGGATTCCTTCCCTTTGAGCATCTGCCAATCAGCCCGCAATATTCATGTAAGACACTGCACACTGCAAAACGGGTAAAGCAGTTCCTTGAAGCTAACAACATTGTCATAATGAAATGGCCAGGTCAGAATCTGGATATAAACTTGATCAAGAATTTCTGGAAAGTCCTTGGTGACAAACATATGGCTAAGGAACTGAGTACAGTCACCGAAATGTGGAAGACACTGGAAGAAGATTGGACAAAGATCAAACCAGAGCAGTGTGAGAAACTAGTGATGTCCTGGGGCCTCTACACTTCTTACTAATTATTGAAAGCTGTAACCCTCTAAAAAATTTAGTTGTAATCTTCTTTTGTGCTACAGTGATTACTATTCTCTAATCTTGATCATTGTGTTTTCAGTGAAAAGGTTTTTGTTGAAGTGCCTTGATTATTTTGTAAAACATGCTAGTAGAACAGTAATTTATCCACAGCTAATATTCCTTCAGATTTTGAGCAATGAAGATTAGCAATATTTCAGAAAAAGCAAGCGTTCATAAATTCTTCTCTAATTTTGATCACCACTGTATAATGTGTGGGGAATTGGGATACATAGTTCTGAATTGCCTGCATCCTGGGGAAACAATGAAATGTTCTTTGGCTCAATTTTAAGGGGCATTGACATAGTGAAAAGGGTGCGAGGCCTCCAAAAGACCTACAAAGCAGGGCAGGAACTTTCACAGGCCTACACAGAAGAGGCTTAACCCGAGGCAGCCAGTCCTCAATTACTACCTGTAGGCTTCAGCCTAAGCAGGCCCCAAAAGTGGAGAGCTGGCTTGAAGTTTCAAAAATAGTAAGACGGTCCAAATATGAAAATGTCTTGCAACTGTAGGAAAAGTGAAAATGAATTTTAACTTGTTTACCCCCAGGGACGGTAATCTAATACAGGTAATGGAGTGTAGAATCTCTGTTTCACCTTCTGTCTGGGATACCAGAAATATAAATAAATCTGTACAATTTCTGAACAAGTTTCATAAATCGGCTAAAGTCACACTTTCACTTTCTCTGTTATGATTTGAAACGTGGCCGGAGGCTTATTTTCATAAATAAATGAGAAGTGTCAGTGCCACATGGGTTGGATGGGCATCCCGACCAGAAAAGGGGATGGTTCTGTACCCGGCTGGAAGGCTCTGAGCAGACAGATTGTCATCCCGGCCAGGAGTGAAGAAGGAACTACACCCAGAAGAGATGGCCAGAAGGGACAGACGGACAGCCCAACAATTGTAAAAGATGCCACACGGGAAATATTACACATCTACGGCATGAGATGGCAGCAGCCCTCCATATCGGTGCCCATTTGGGAACCAGCAGGGAATGCTGGGAGATGCATTCCGGCAACACAGCCCTGTTGGGGACCATGGATGCTGCAAGGGGGTGCTGTTAGGAGATGTGCTCCCCAATTTATGGGACTTCTGTATGACCTGGAAGTAATTCCATCATGGTGTGGCCCTGGCACTGAAAATACCCCACACTCCCTTATCCAGTTGAGTCTGAGTTGGGAGGATGTAAAGCAACAGTCGACTGAAGGAGGGCATTGCAGTGATGAGAAGTATTGTGGAGAGAGGGAGAGAGAAAACCTTTGAAATTTTGCTTGTGCTACTTTGGATGTATTGTGTGGAATAAACCATTTGAACCATTTTATCATTTGAACCCAGGACTCTTTGTGTGTTTGAATCTGTATCTATATCAATATGGATAGACAAACAACTTTAAAAAACATCACAAAATTAAAAATTTGAAAGCTTAAGTTACTTATCTTATGTAACTTATCAATTCTATCTCTAGGCTTAGATAGAACTTTTTTCTCTTATAGGAAAAGGCACACAACTTATGAATCCTGATTTTTGATTTCATTGAGGCTAAGATGGGTAAGTTCTCCGGCTGGTTAGGAAGTTTTTATAAAGGAACGACACAGCCATTGTTGTACCATTACCCACCTGCAAAGAAAAATGTAAGTTTTCAATTTATGAAGAAAATAGTCTCAAGAAACTTACACTTCACCAAATGCGTTTTAAATAGGAAAAGTTGGTAATTGAAAAAATTGTAAAAAAAAAATGTTTTGCTACATAATGTAGTATTCTTTAATTTTATGGCGTCAGGACATAAGTGAAATACATAAAAGTAGATTGCAGATTAAACTTTTGTACATTTATTCTAAATACACTTTCAATTAGTGCATTGAACCCATTCAGGTCCCACTGCCTCAACAGAAACAAAAAGAAAGCAAACTATCAACAGCAAAGTTAAAAGATTAGTAAAACAGCACAAACATTTACACTGAATGGAGCCACACCTATATTAATAAAAGACGTTCTTCCCTTCTCATTGTCTACCAGAGCCTCATGCATACTCTTAAAACAGTATATGAACTGAAAAGCTCAATTTTAGAAGGAAATTTTTATACAGCCAGGTATTGTGGAAAAAAATAAATACTAATGCACTGAAGTTGTTCATGTTGTGTATTGCACTGCAACAAATTATAAGACAATCATTAACTAAAATAAATTAAAATAAACCCTTCAGGCTCTCCGCCTAGTAAGGGGAAAAGATGTATTTTGTATACGAGTGGGGTATAAAACCATCATCATCTTTGACATTGACTTTCCTTAATGAAAGCATGTCCACCAGAATGTAGAATTAAATAAATAAAACAATAACATTCACATTATTTTGCAAAAGAACTTTATAGTACTTTATTTTTGGAGGTTGGACCCACATGCTCTTACACTTTTCAAAGTAAACTGTAATGTCATAACACAATTCCTCATGAGGAACAGTGGCCACCTGAGTGCCTTTTAAGCTCCTGCAGTAACCATTGTATTTTTAACCAATAGAAATCAGCCATGCAGCTTCTTTAGCACAACAAGGGCTTTAGGATTTAGTTGTGAGAACACGTAATCTAAAATATGTGAGTTAGCATTTTTCAATACGATATAACAAACTCAGCTGTCAATCGTTTTATTTTTCAAAATTAAAAAGAGACATTTAGTATCATTGAATCCTAATATAAACGCTAAAAAACAGCTTTTTGCCCTGAATTCAGTCTCCTTTAAAAGCATACTGCTGTTTCCACATTTTTGCAGTCCTTATACTGTGGAGAAGAAGTGGGAAGCCTAATAATATGCTTTAAACCTGTCTGTCTCCAGCCGTTTTTAGGTTTCCTAAAGTGGTTGTTTCAATAAGACTTGAATGTTCACAGAGCTGTGTGCCTTCAAATAAAATTGATTTCAGTAAATTCTGACCTGAAATCTATCAGAGCTAAAAGAATTTAAAGGTCACACACATAATAAGTTCCAGGGGTCTCAGTCCAATAGCGGTCCTTTTCTCTAGTAGGAATGCTGTTATGTAGAAATAATTGAGTAATCTGCAGACCATTTGATGCAATAGGCAGATAGGTTAGTAATGTTTATAAACTGCTGACTGCTGTTGAATTGCACTCACTGGGCTCAACCATAGAATTAATGTACGCAGGAGACCAAAGCAAAGATGTCCTTTCTCTGTTTCATTAACAAAGGGAGCTTGTCTCCTACATATTAAGTAGGAAAAACACTCTATTTACCTGCCATTTCCAACTAGCCAGTATAACCACAGGACCCAGTATGAATCTCAGAATTGTAACTTTACTTTGCATGATTCATCTTACATCTTGTATTTTCTGAAAGTGCACCGTGTACTTTTTTACATTCTGCAGTAGCTGAAAATAACCATTTTTATGTTGCTATAAGAAACAAACGATGTACATCTCATTCTTATTGCTTTTGTTTAATTTTCCTAAAACATGTTGAATATTTTATACTAAATTATAGTAGTATAGTAGTATATTATACTACTAAATAATTTTGTCATGGGATGATCTAATGTGGTATTTGGCATTTTTCAAGCCAAAGTTATTTCTTCACAAAAATGGTATATATGCATTTGCCATGCAAAATTGTGTTCTAAAGTTAAGCTTTTTTTAATAAAAAAAAAATATCTTGCCCACACTGATGCTTTACAATGGAGGCAATGGAGCATGGCATGGCAAGCCTAAAAACGTACCGATGAAGAAGTAAAAGTTTCGATATAAGAAAACAAGCCTTCCGTGTTTCGAATGAGCGTTTGTGACAACAAAAGGGATATGGAAATAATCGTTTCACTGGTAGTATTTTTCTCGTGATAAGGGTATTTTCCCATTCACTTGTGTAACTTTTAACAGAAATACAAAAGTAAATCAAAATAAAACCAACCACATGGCACGAAAAGCTTATCATAATTTGGTCTTTCGAGAGGTAACCATGTCCCAGAAGGTGAAAGGTTGTTGTGCGGGAAAACTAAGTGCTCAGCTATCCCGCACAGCTGGTCTTCTTTTAAAAATGTGGAATCTTATAATATTGTTTTTTTTGTTCAAAAATGGCATGTATAGACTGTTTTGCAAAAAAAAAAAAATGGGGGTATTTCATAACTTAGGGTTAGGGTTAAAATTTTTCCTCTGTTCCCCGTAGCCTCCACTGCAAAGTGCCAGTGCGGGAAATATATATTTTTAAATTTATAGAACACAATTTCATGCGGCAAATGCATATGCTCCACGTTTGCGAAGAAATACTAAGCTTATCATTTAAGACAAGTCTAAAATTTGCTGTCCAGAGGGAGAGGACTGACCCAATGATTCTGAAAGTGAAACTGTCTAATATGGGGGACTGATTTCCTCTTGAACTTACTCTCTCTGATTAAAGTGGCTTTCCAACAATTGCAAAGTAATACACCATTCCCATTTTCCTGCCACCATTCCCCTGTTACCAGGGACTTTCTAAACAGGGCCTCAATAAAAATGCCATTTGAATCATAACAAAGCAAAATAATTTACATTAATGGTGGGGGCTACATTAAAAGTCAATTGTGCTCACTTTATGTTTAGAAATGTTGTGTTTGTCTGAACTTTTTCCCTTATATTTAAATTTAGCCAAAGAAGTGTTTCATTCTGCAAACTAAGGATGTCCCCAACAGCAATGCATAATATTTTCTGGAGGTGGGGATTTTCTGTCTTCGAGTTCCAGGTTATGAAAGTTAAAAAATGAGAAAATGAAAAAAGAATGCATCATAAAATATAGGGTTGCAATCATTCACTGAAAAGAACAAAATCCCATTACTTTTCACCCAGTTCCACACAGCAGTGAGTTGTATCGAGATTTTTCGATGTCCACCACCCACAGTCGTCTCTCTGTTTTCCTGGGCTCACTGATGACGTTGCTTTGGTTTACATTGCAGAATACTCAGAATAAACTGTCGTATCTGCCTTCATTTGATCATTTGGGTTTCCCAACTCCCATTCATTTTTCTTTCCCTGCAAGTTCTATGTCTAATGGAGTGTGTGCCTCAATGTGGTTGTTTGTTCTTCGTTTTGTGTTCATGTTTTGTAGTCGAAGCAAGTTAGGTTGGCGAATGATTTTTCTTTATTACTGTACATATTTGCATTTATTTTGGGCCTGGGGGATTCTATGTGTATTTAATATTTCAGCATTTTAATATATTCACTTTACATTTACTAAAACCTTTTGACTCATTTATGTTTTTTAGTTTGTTGACTGGGGAATTTGTGTAGTGGTCAGGTGGGGCATTTAAAGGAAAGAAGAGGTTGGCATAGTCAAGTTCAGACTTCAATCCTTCTTTATGGGAGTGTGTGACTTGCCATCATCCAAGCATGAGCTGTTACGGGATGTTAGATAGGACAACACAAATATCCTATTCACAGAGTGTCTACTGAGTTTGCAAAGCCATCAACATAATGCTGAAAGTTTTTTTTTTCTTTGCTTGAGTACCAAGTCTCTCCCTAAAGCCTTCAGTTAGATGTCAAAGCTAGTACACCTCACAATGTCAGGCTCTGCTCCAGAGGGTCATTTAACTGTGTCAAGCGTTTAAGCCATTAGGCTTCACTAGAACGTGCATTGAGACAACAAGGCAATTGGCTTAGGCAGATCTTTAGTAAGAGAAGCCCACATTTAAATTTTATTTTTAGGGAAATTGAGGTTGTTGGGAAAGTGAATTGAAAAATACACACAGATTGCGTTGAACTCTCCATGTTGCTAAAGCCTATGAGGCAACACTCAGAATGTAGTGCTTAAAAATATTTCTTTGGCTCCTATACAATTTTTTCTGTTTGTTTGTTTGATGGTTCAAATTAATTTTGTAAGCGATTCAAAATGTGATACCTATCCTGAATCTGCAAAATCTATACAAATTAATTCATCAGATAGATGTGACCTAATAGACTAACATGTATATTAGCATTATGATGATTTCAAATTGTTTTCAGTGCAGGATGTCTGTGAATTGGTAAGCTCACAATGGCCAGAGCTGAGACATGGAATCAGCACATGCCAAATGTGCCTGGAAATCTCTTGCGGAGAAATAAGAGTTCGAGGGACTTGACATTGTGGAAAAGACACAACAATTGGGCTGTATTAACATTTCTCTGTAGAAACAAGATGTTTTCACTGAATTACAGTAAACACATTCTTATTTTGGAGTAGATCTATATTTGAACCACCAGCTCACCATGTGGTTTACACTGATGGTGACAGCATAGTTGAGATTTTACTATGCAATCCCATAAACTATAACCACTGTGAAATGAGTATACACAATAAATTATGAAGAGATGGGGAATCTGAAGGTGATCCTTAAATAACTGAAGTAATTTGTTAATGAGGTGATGTCTTCTCAACTGATTAACTCCAAGATGGCAGACGAGGCGGTTTTTAGGATTGGAGAGAGGAAGAGGTGGGCAGGAGAGTTGAAGAGGTTAGGAAGTGATATCATTGATGTTAAGTCTGTCAATCGTTCATTTTGAAGAGGGAGGAAAAGAAAAGGCATTAAGTGACAGGGCCATCACATAGCACAGAGTGAAATTACTACTTGACAAGCCCTGAAGTTGTCTCCCAAATTTTTGCTTGATACACCATATAGATTATATTTAAGCCATTGACCTAAATTGGCTAGCCTAGTAAAATTACAAAATTCAATAAAATCGAAGCATAATGATTACTTGTAAACATTTACTCAGGATTCCTATTTACCTGAACCTGACTAAAGGCAAAGAAATCAATCACCATCTAATCAGTGCGCAACATCAGTTTTCCCAGAGAGACACGAGCAATGGAGAACTTGTTTAGTGTGCCACGAGCAAATGTGAAGAGTGTTATCACTCACGTCATTGACGATGGTGAACAATAAAGGATGGGAATTGTGCAGTTTTAATGCCAGTCTTAATATAATCCCATTTGAGAGATGCTTACACTTGGAACTAAATAAGTCTGTAGCAAGTTATTCAATGTATACTGTTGCAGTAACGTTGCTGTGTTGATTGTTTAATTTTACTTTACCATGGCTACCTATGCTGTGCCATTGTAAGTATTATTATATTTAATATAATTTCTGTAGTTGCTGCTGCTGGATTATTTTCTGTGTTGTAGCTTATCATTTTTTTTTCTGTTGCCTTATTCCTCAATGTTTATGACAGACTGGTGCCCATGCACATTGCACTGTATATATATTGATTGTGTCAATCTGTAAAATTTGATTAATTTCAAGAATTTGTTTAAAGTGATTTATAAATTAAGTATTTCATTTTACATTTTTTTCCAAAAATAATATATATACTATATTTATATTCTTTTATCTGATGTTCAGAATATGCAATGTTTTGTGAAGCCGAGACATCAATACATATTGTATGTGAATTAGGTGCATCATCTATTGCCTCTACCAAGGATATATAGGGGCTGTGGAAAACAGCACCAAAAAAGCATCTTGCCTTATGTGACATTAGGTAGCACGTCAGCTTTGCTGTCAGCTATACTGTTGGAATTTTAGGACTTTATTATACCACACACTCCCTAGCATTTCAGATTATCCCCCTTACCATTTTGATCTGGAGCCAGGGCTGTGTGCAATGCATTCTTTTTAGAGACCTTCTGCCATTGTCACAGACTGCAGATTGGCCACAAAATGTCTGCCCCCTATAGTAAATGTCAGATAGGGAAAAAGACACATAGGTGCTGCAGTACTAACACAATTAAGACTGGAAAAGTGGTGATATTTGGAGGACCATACCTTTAGTCCTACAAAGTAAAAAATGAACATTTTGTTAAATACGACACCACAAAGCACAGAATGGCCTCTTTTTTCATTACCTTTTCCAACGTACTCATGACAACACAACATAAGCATCTTTCAAAGCTTTCTTAAAAATATCATTATAAAACAGAAAAGAAATGCCACCGACTCACTCATTATTCACATTACCAAAATCCTTGTTAAGCGTTTACCATATAACTCATAGTGAAGAATATATAAACTGCTCAAAAAAATTAAAGGAACACTTTGAAAACACATCAGATCTCAATGGGAAAAAGAAATCCTCCTGGATATCTATACTGATATAGACTGGGTAATGTGTTAGGAACGAAAGGATGCCACATCGTTTGATGGAAATGAAAATGATCAACCTACAGAGCCCTGAATTCAAAGACGCCCCAAAAATCAGAGTGAAAAAATTATGTGGCAGGCTAGTCCATTTTGCCAAAATTTAATTGCAGCAACTCAAAATTGTACGCAGCACTTTGTATGGCCCCTGTGTTCTTGTATACATGCCTGACAACATCGGTGCATGCTTCTAATGAGATGACAGATGGTGTTGTGGGGGATCTCCTCCCAGATCTGGAACAGGGCATCACTGAGCTCCTGGACAGTCTGAGGTGCAACCTGGTGGCATTGGATGGACCAAAACATAATGTCCCAGAGGTGTTCTATTGGATTTAGGTCAGGAAAGTGTGGTGGCCAGTCAATGGTATCAATTCCTTCATCCTCCAGGAACTGCCTGCATACTCTCACCACATGAGGCCAGGAATTGTCGTGCACCAGGAGCCACTGTACCAGCATAGGGTCTGACAATGGGTCCAAGGATTTCATCCTGATACCTAATGGCAGCCAAGGTGCCTTTGTCAAGCCTGTAGCGGTCTGTGTGACACTCCATGGATATGCCTCCCCAGACAATCATTAACCCACCACCAAACTGCTCATGCTGAATGATGTTATAGGCAGCATAATGTTCTCCATGGCTTCTCCAGACCCTTTCACTTCTGTCACGTGCTCAGGGTGAACCTGCTGTCATCTGTAAAAAGCACAGGGCACCAGTGGTGCATCTGCCAATTCTGGTATTCTATGGCGAATGCCAATCGAGCTGCATGCTGCTGGGCAGTGAGCTCAGGGCCCATTAGAGGACATGGGGCCCTTGGGTCACCCTCATGAAGTCTTTCTGGTTGTTTGGTCAGAGACATTCACACCAGTGGCCTGCTGGAGGTCATTTTGTAGGGCTCTGGCAGTGCTCATCCTGTTCCTCCTTGCCCAAAGGAGCAGATACTGGTCCTGCTGATGGGTTATGGACCTTCTATGGCCCTCTCCAGCTCTCCTAGAGTAACTGCTTGTCTCCTAGAATCTCCTCCATGCCCTTGAGACTGTGCAGGGAGACACAGCAAACCTTCTGGCAATGACACGTATTGATGTGCCATCCTGGAGAAGTTGGACTACCTGTGCAACCTCTGTAGGGTCCAGGTATCGCCTCATGCTACCAGTAGTGACACTGACTGTAGCCAAATGCAAAACTAGTGAAAAAACTGTCAGAAAAGATGAGGAGGGAAAAATGTCAGTGGCCTCCACCTGTTAAACCATTCCTGTTTTGGGGGTCATCTCATTGTTGCCCCTCTAGTGCATCTGTTGTTAATTTCATTAACACCACAGCAGCTGAAACTGATTAACAACCCCCTCTGCTACTTAACTGACCAGATTAATATCCCATAAGTTTCATTGACTTTATGCTATACTCTGATTAAAAAGTGTTCCTTTAATTCTTTTGAGCAGTATATAAATTGCCTTATACAATTTCTTACATTAGGAATTTGTTAGTTTTCACATACCCCTTGGGATCTGAGCACAGGGTCAGCCATTGTACAGCGCCCCTTGAGCAATTATAGATTAAGTGTCTTGCTCAAGGGCCCAACAGAGTAGGATCTCTTTTGGCAGTGACGAGAATTCGAACTGGCAACTTTCGGGATACCAGTGCAGATCCTTAGCCTCAGAGCCACCACTCTGACCAATATGTGTATTTTCTGTCCACATATTCCTTTGTTTATGTTTCAGCATTCAGTTTAGTGATTATGTTGAATGTTTTTAGCCATACTGTATGTTTGTAATTATTGTGTAGAGTGCTGGGCTATAAAGTGTAAGCACTCTTATCAAGAATGAATTCAATTGAAAAGAATAGAACTGAATTGAATAAATCCAATGATAATATCAAAAAGACATTATTAAAAATTAAAGCATGTATAAGCTTGAGCAGGCACCTTTCAGAATGTGATAGGCTTTGGCATTTCATGGCCAGACACTAGATTGAAAAATGACTTTATGGTTGTAATTAGATCTAAAATGCAAAATAAAAAAGGTTGGTTTTCAGATGCAGTTCAGACTGTGCAATAAATAAGGCCAAATAGTATTAGCAAATGAGTAAAATCTTACTTCTTATGTAGATTAATTAGTAAGTGAATCCTGGATATGATTTAATTTTGTTATGAAATTAAGTCTTAACAATTGCAAAATGGGTGTGAGGTCAGAAACAAAACCTTGAGTTGCAAGAAAAGCCTCTTTGCACTAAAAAGCAAAGTTCTCCACCGGAATCCAATACTCTGCCTCATCCCCTTATTAATAAACCCAATTAGTGCAGAATCACAGGGACTCACATCCACAAAGAGACACAGCCCTTGAACCTCACAAACAGCGGTCTGCCAGGGAGATAATCAAATATGCAGGACACCATAGGTGCATCCACCTGTCACTTTACACATGACAGCATGAAATTATGGTTTCATTTATTCTACAAGACTGAATAAACAATTCATATTTTTATTTTATAAATCTAAGCATTAAAACCGAAGAAATGATTTTTCCAGTATGACACAGTTTACACTTTTTCTTAGGTTTATTATATTTTTAATTTATGCTGAAGAAGTCATTAAGACACAGTTTTGATTGCATTTTTTGCTGTGAGGGCCACTGGGTGGTGCTTTAATGTCTCAGCCATGTCCATAATGTTTATATGTATGGCCATCATTGCTAGTCATTGTGTCTCACTATGTAAGATAACGATACATGTTATGATACTTGGAGCTTTGATATGGAATAAAGTCAATTTTTTAAATTGTTCTTTACTTTGGTTTTCATTTTGAGCTCTTGATTCATTTTTATCGCTATTTTATTGATGTTTCTTCAACGCCATTTTTGTTATCAGATTTGTTTACTGTTACTACCATTGTGAATGCTTTATTATTAGTTATGGTTCCCCATTTTTACTTCATAATGCATAGAAGTTGCAATGTATGATATCAGATACAAACTGATATACAAGATGGTGGTGCATCATTGTCAGTGTCCAAGTCAGAACAAAAAATTGTGCATTAATGACTGAATTTTAATTTATGTATTTGTGTTTCAATAGATAGTGTCACACATGTGCACTTAGGAGGCAGTCTACAAGCCCTAAGGTGAGTGATATACCATGAGATGAAGTGTTGATTTTGGGTACTAATGCCTCTCTCTCTCTTCCAACAGAGCAAAAGAAGAAAAATAACAATCTCACACACTTTCCTTCAATACTCCCGGTTCCACAACAGTCCCACTCTTGGCTCCTTCCGGTCCCACCATGATGATGTCACGTTTCTGGCGCCTCATGATGACATCATTTTCTGGCTCCATCATGTATGATGTATGATTGCTGGAGAATTCACTGGGAAAAAAAACACTTTTGTTCAAATTAATTTTGGGTCTTTTGAAATTCTGCTAGTACAGTACATTTAGGGCTGTAGGCCCAAAATGTCGTGGGTCTGATATATACAGTACTACATCATCTACATATAGTGATATTTTCTGTTCAAGCCCTTCTCTGAAAACCCCCCTTATCTCTGATGCATTTTGAAAGTGAACAGATAATGGCTCAATAATGACAAGGGACATCCTTGTCTAGTACCACATTCTAGTTTGAAGTAGTCTGAAATAATGTTGTTAATACAAACTGAAGCTTCTGGACTGGTATGCAGTAGTTTGATCCATACACATATATTCTGGCCAAACCCAAATTTAAGCAAAGGGGTTAAATGGTAGTCCCATTCAACCATATCAAATGCTTGCTCTGCATCCAAACATAATAAGATCTCCAGAGTGTTAGACTTCATGGGTGAGTATATTACATTAAATAGGCATTGAATATTGGATGCCAAATGTCTACCTTTAATAAATCCGGTTTGGTCTTGTGATATTACTGAAGGGAGCAATTTCTCAATCCTTAATGCTAGGGCTTCTGCAAGTATCTTAAACATCATTATTCAGAAGTGAGATTGGTCGGTATGATGCACATTGTAATACGTCCTTATTTTTCTTAGGAAAAACGGTAATTAATGCTTGGTGAAAAGTTTGAGGTAGAATTTTTTGTCTCTGGCTTCTATAAATGTTGCTAATAAGAGGGGAGCGATCAGGACCTGGTTCTTTCCGACTCTGAAGTGAGTTTATAGCATCTATTTATTCTAATAGTGTCAGTGGTTTATCCAATTCCTCTGCACTGAGAGAATCTAGCTGCGGCATCCATAATGTAACAAAAAACGCTTTAGATTGTGTGTTGTGTCTTTTTAAACTGAGTAGAATTTGAGGACTTATGTGTGCATTATATTTTCATGGCCAATGATTCTATCTCTGTCTATGTTGGTGATTACTGATATTGCATTGTGAACTGCCTGCTTATGGATTTGTTTTGCTAAGATTTTGTTAGCCTTCTCTCCATGTTCATAGTAATGATGTCACAAGTTAAATGAGTTGTTCAGTTTCTTTTGTTGTCAAGAGGTTCAGTTCTGATTGCAAAGCCTTTCTTTTCCAAAAAAAGTGCCTCATTTGGAGACCTGGCATGTTCTTGATCTATTCTGGTAATTTCACTGATTAACAATGAGACCTTCTTGGTTTCCAATTTATTTTTGTGGGAAAGATATGAGATAATCTGTCCTCTTAAAAAAACCTTCAGCGTTTACCAGAGTATTCCAGCAGAAACCTCTAAAAAATCAATTTGCTTGGATATAAATTCTGTGCGGTTCTCGTCAGCTAATGACAGGGGGTTAAGACACCAGCTGCGAGATGAGTATGTGGGGCATAGTGATGTGAACTCCATGATCAGAGGGGCATAGTCAGATATAATATTTGCATGATTTAATCATGGGCAAGAAACTGTTTTCAAAAAGAAACCATCAATTCTTGAGTAACAATGATGTACTGGTGAGAAGAAGGAATATGCTGTTAAGTATGGATTTAGTCATCTCCATGGGTCTGATAAGTCGATGATCAATTAAAAACTGTGATTATTTTTGCAGTGTTAGATGTTGTCACCCCTGTAACTGAAGACTATCCAGGTCTGGATTTAAAACACAATTAAAGTCTCTGGCCATTATACTTTTGTGAGTGTTCAAGTTAGGAATGGATGCAAATACATTTTGGATGAAGTCTCTATCATCCGCAGTGGGTGTGTAAATATGTATCAAAATTACTTTACAAATAAATAAACCATAACCATTACATATTGCCATTCAGGATCTGATACTACATCTGATACTGCAAATGAAATTGTTCTATGAATTAAGATTCCCACACATCTAGTTTTCTTTGTATATTGGGAGTTGAATATTTGGCCAGTCCAGTCTCTTTGCAACTGAAACGGATCCTTGTTGATTAAGTAAGTCCATCCATCCATTATCCAACCTGCTATATCCTAACTACAGGGTCATGAGTGCCTGCTAGAGCCAATCCCAGCCAACACAGGGTGCAAGGCAGGAAACAAACCCCAGGCAGGGTGCCAGCCCACTGCAGGGCGCGCACACACACACACACACACACACACACACCAAGCCCACACTAGGGACTATTTAGAATTGCCAATGCACCTAATGATTAAGTAAGTCTCCTGTAAAATACTATCTTGGCATTTAGACCTGTTAGGTGATAGAATACTTTGTTACTCTTTAGTTCATGATTGACACATTTGACATTCCAGCTCACAAATTTCACTGCTTGGTCATAGAGACATTGCTTCTTATCCTTTGTTGTCATTTTATAATATTAAATTAAGGTTGTACATTATTACATATGATAGCTTTAACCTTCAAATATTGCAAGGAATTATGGCTATGAAGCCTATTGTTGTGTTGGCACTTACAATTGTGGTGATGAAAAGGATAGATCAGAAATAGCTTGCTTTCTTTCTCATCCAACTTTGCCTCCCAAATGAGGCTAGATCACACTGCACAAAGTCCCAGTCAACTGACATGCCTAGAGACAGAGCACATCCAGAACAAAACAAGCCCCTAATTAGCAGTGTAAAAGGAGTAAAGTAGAGATATCTATTGGCAAATACAGTCCAAATACTATAATCCTAGAATATGATCTTCAACAGCCATGAAAGAATAAACCCAGGGTATAATGTTAAACAGTACCCATGGAGATGCAGATAGCGTATGAGAGTACATACCTAATACAATAAACCAAGGGTGTGATATTAAACAGTCCCGCCTGGAAAGAAAAACACACATATACACATACAGGTATATTCACATATATACATATATGTACAGTATATTGTCACACACATGCACATGGGAGGCAGCTAAAGGGCTTGAGTAAGGGCAGTTCCGAGTCATACCGGGATGTGGCAGAGTGCACTGATTCTTTTTCTCCCTTTTCTGTAGACAATTCACAAGAGATTCCACCTGGCCATCTTGATGTCACTTCTGGGAACAAGCCTATGGAAGGAGACCTTGCCGGCTCCGGCCCCTGTGATGTCACATCCGGGCTCAAACCAATGGCTGAAGACCTTCATGAGCCAGACCCCTTTGATCTCACTTCCTGTCTTCCCCTTTAAAAGCCTCCAACTTTTCCTATTCCCTCAGTTCTGTTTTAGACTCGGTTTTGTGCACATCAGTGCTGTATCTATTTAAACGATTTTGCAGCCAGGAAATCAATTATATGGGTGGCTGCCCCAAACCTTTCTATGACTCTGAGTCAAGTTTGTGACACTGGCGTAGCCAGCAGAATGGAGAAGTCCCAGAAGAGAAGGGGACAGGACCTGCAATGCGCCCAGGTGGGAGCGTACCGGGGCCGAGTTTTCAGGCGGAGAGGGTGTCCCATGGTTTGACAAGACCTGGTATGGGCTCCGCTCCATGGCACACTTAACTAGGCCACCTAGCGAGGCCAGGGAGTGTGCAGGAGGGCCTCACAAGAGTTGGGCTGTTCCTGAGTTGGAGGCAAGAGGGGCTTATTTTGCTCTCTTGGAGGAGAATGCCCACCTCCCTGTGAGACCAGTGCCCCAGACTGGCAGGTGAGAAAAGTAAGAAACTGGAGGTTGGACCCAGAGTGGACGATCCTCAAACAAGCCTGGTCCTTCTGGACAATGGTAGGGCAGTGGTTATGGCCACATGAAAACAAGCCCTACCAAGTAATAGAGCAGGTAGTCTGTTATCTGCTCCTGAAAGCGCTTCCCCGTGGCTTCACCCAGCCTGTCTGGGGTATGCAGTTTAAGAACCTGGCAGAACTCATAGAGGTTCTGGAGACACAAAGGATGGCCTTACAATCTGAGGGAGCAGAACCATCCCTTTGTTGAACTCAGCCAGAGTACGTCCCATGACCTAGAGTACAGCCCGGAGCTTGTGCCGACGTCCTCGGAGTCGCGGGCATACAAATCGCTTGGAAGCAAGGATAGTCCCTGGTCCAGTCCCATTGTATTGGTTGCTAAGCCTGACGGAAGTTGTTTTGCAATGAATTCCGTTGACTTAATCAAGTCTCCCACTTTGATGCTTGTCCAATGCCACAAGTGGTTGACCTCGTCGAGAGGTTTGGATAGGCTCAATATTTGACCACACTGCACATGACAAAAGGGTACTGGCAAGTTCTTTTAACGGACTCCGTGAAGGTGAAGACCACGTTTAGCACCCCTAGCGGACACTGGCAGTATCGTGTCCTTCAATTTGGGTTACACGGGGCTCCAGCAACCTTCCAGCATCTGGTGGACAAAGTGTTCCGACCTCATAACTCATAAAGTGCTGCCTACCTGGATGACGTGGTCATCTATTCCAGCACATGGATGGAAGACCTATGGCAGGTAAAACGGTAAACGGTATTGCGGACACTTGGTGAGGCCGGATTTTGGATTAATCCCAAGAAATGTTTCTTTGGATTGAGCGAAGCCAAGTATTTAGGCTACCTGATGGGCCAGGGTACCGTCAAGCCACAGTGCTCCAAAGTAGATGCCATTTTGAAATGGCCCCATCTGTAACCCTTTCTCGGGTTAGCGGGATACTACCGCCGGTTTGTGCCCCGGTTCTTGGAGAGAGCGACGCCCTTGACTGATTTGACAAAGAAGAGGGCTCCAAACATTGTGGTATGGACTGAAAACACACGTGCTCATGGGAGGCAGCTAAAGAGCTTGAGTTGGGGCAGTTCCGAGTCATACCAGGATGAGGCAGAGTTCACTGACTCTTTTTCTCCCTTTCCTGTAGACCATTCAGGGGAGATTCCACCTGACCCTCTTGACGTCACTTCCAGGACCGAGCCTATGGAAGGAGACCATGCCAGCTTCGGCCCCAGTGATGTCACATCTGGGCTTGAACCAATGGCTGAAGACCTTCATGAGCCCGACCCCTTTGATCTCACTTCCTGTCTTCCCCTTTAAAAGCCTCCACCTTTTCTCTGTTCCCTCACTTCTGTTTTGGACTCGGTTTTGCACAAATCAGTGATTTATCTATTTGAACGACTTTGCAGCCAGGAAATCAATTATACAGGTGGCTGCCCTAAAACTTTCAATGACTCTGAGTCGAGTTATATATATATATACACAAATAATTATAAATGTATAAAATGCATAATTACAACAAAAGTCTCACTGCAAATAGGCCAAATTGTAGGCAAAGTCTTCTTTGCCTTGCCAGGACACGACGTGATTCACAATCGTATTTCAAAAAGTGTCAGATCAGTTTTTTGGCTCTTTTTCAGCTTCATCCGGAGAATTAAAAATTTAAGACTTGCCTTGAATATCCATTCTCAATTTGCGTAAACACTGTTTAACACTGTAAAATGCAACATGCTTATTAGCTGTTGAAGGTGAAAAACCAGGGAAAATGCGAATACGGTTATTTTTAAATAAAATCTCTTGTTTCAGTCTGAAAAGTTACATCAGATTAGCTTTTGATTGTAATTCATTGAAGCGTACAATGAAGCTTTTAGGTTTTGAGGCATTTGATTCACGTATGCTGTAAGATGCGGATATCTCGGTGTCTAATTTGATTATTTCACTGGGTTTGGACTTTCACTGTTTTCAGGGAGACCTTTAATTCTGATATTATTTCTTCTATATCTGTCTTCCAGCACTGCAAGTCTGTCTCCAAGCACTTTGTATTCAGATTTAGAAGCCGTTGCTTTTTCAGTCAGTAGCAGAAGCGATTTTTTCGACTATTTCAATACGTGTCATGAACACTTGCTTAATGTCTTCCAGCTGTGCATCAAGTGCTCTAAATTTATTTTCAGACTTACTCACATTTTCCTCTTTTTTTCCTTCTGTTTTTTCTAGCATAGATTTAAAGTTTGCCTCAAAGCAATTACTTAAACATTTCTCCAAGTCTTTAATATTGTGAAACAGGTTCTCATTTGTTATGTTAATGTTATTTATATCATGCCTTATATCCTTTGTGATCTTGTTTATATTACACTTTATATCATTTAGATCCTCCCCGAGTGTGGTAGTTACTGCGGTAGTTACGGCAGTGATCACTGAGGCGATCATTATCTTTAGCTCAGAATGCTCGTTTTGGTCTTCTCTGAGCTCCGCAGGTGGAGTAGCAATCCCAGTCAGAGTCGATGGTGCTGGCTTGCGCTGGGTAGTTGACAGCGTGGAAAATAAGGACATTTTCAATTTCAATGAACCTGGCCTGACTCACTCCAACTTTTGCTCCCACTTTCACTCTCAGCTGGTGGCGATACTGTAGTGTCAGGTGCTGGGAGATCCATTCTTTCACCTATCTGTTCCAGGTCAATCTCTACTAGGTCATATTTCGAAGTTTAACTTGTTTAGACTTTTGATGATTGCGGTTTCTCCCTTTCTTGCAACATTTTTGACCTTGGCTACTCTCCTTACAATGTCTCTGTTTTTTCTTCTTGTATTTTTTTTTGTCTTTCTGTCTTTTTTTTCACTTCACCTATCAACAGTTGTAGGCCTCTTACCAAGATAATAGCATTTTTTGTGACAGATTAAATTTGTAATTAATTGCAGCCTATATCAAACTATTGCGTTTAAACAGGTTGTGATCTGAAAAGATCCCTCAGACAGACAGATAAATAGATCTGAAAACTTCCTGGAACTGTTACTAAAAAAACTTATACCACTTATGAAACTCACACCCCTACTCTTTTTTCATCATCAAAACACTCTTCTTCATATGTAATACACTTGTCCCAGAGCTCCTCTTATTCCTAGAAACAGATGAAATGTTTTATTATTATTATTATTATTATTATTATTATTATTATTTGCTGGATTTCTTCCATGGTAGTAAGTCTTCTTCACTTCAGTCTCAGTTTTGATTTTGGGAACAAAAAGAAATTACAGGAAGCGAGATCTGGCAAGTAAAGGGAGTGCAAAGCAATAACCACACTGGTTTTCATCAAAAACTCTTTGACTGACAATGCCATGTGTGCAGGTGTTTAAGCACCACTTCTCTTGACGTTTTATTCCTGATGCCTATCCATAACACTTGAGCAGTTCAATGTAATGTCATTGATTATCAGTCTGTTCTCAGGGAACAGACTCTTAATGAAAAAGTTTCTAAATTGTGAAGAACACAATCATCATTGTCTCGGACCCAGGTTCGCTTCCCAGGTCCTCCCCATGTCTGCATGGGTTTCCTCCAGGTGCTCCGGTTTCCTCCCACGGTCCAAAGACATGCAGGTTAGGTGCATTGGTGATCCTAAATTGTCCCTAGTGTGTGCTTGGTGTATGGGTATGTGTGTGTGTGTGCCCTGTGGTGGGCTGGCGCCCTGCCCGGGGTTTGTTACCTGCCTTGTGCCCTGTGTTGGCTGGGATTGGCTTCAGCAGACCCCCGTGACCCTGTAGTTAGGATATAGCGGGTGGGATAATGGATGAATGGATCATTATCTCTGTATCTGACATGGTGGCTGGAAGAAAAAATAAATTGGCAAAGTCACCTGCGTGATTATAGAATAAATGCTAGTTCAGTATGATTGCACTCTGTGGACATATTACCTAGACTTGACATTTTCAATAACTATAGCCTAGTCCCATGCTATTGACAGATTCTGGGAATTTTTGTTTAACATTATGTTTTGTACTTTCCCACAATGCTGTTTGAGTTCTGTGGATGCTGACATTTTGTTTAATCATTGCTATAATGAAGCAGATTGTTGCAAGGGCGTGGTCACAGAGTCATGTGTGATGATGTCATCACCGTTACTATATAATGTTACGATCTGGCTTCTTTATATTTATTTTCTGACTTCATTAAGAATCTTTCTTGATTTTTCTTTAATGATCTAAGGGTTGGGACAGCACAGTGCCTCAGAGGTAAACCGGGATTCACATCTGGGGTCCCCCCTGTATGGAGATTGCATATTCTTCCTTCACTTGGGTTTCCTCTTAGTGTTTAGTTTACTCTCACAGTCCAAAGACATACATGTTGATGTTGACAAGAGCAGCGAGAAGGAAAAATGTGCAATCAGAAACAAGCAGAGGTCAAAAGCTGGAAGATCGAGCTAACCAAATCATCAAAATACAGAGCACAAAATGGCAATCAGAAACCAAGAAATGTAAGTAAAAAGTTAAATACTTGGAGAACAAGAATAAATACATAGCAGGAAAAAAATCACAGAAAGGCGGATTTGGACAACATTAAAGCGTGTCACTAATTCAGTCATCATCAGCACTGGGTTTTTCCTGCCTGCGCCTGTTGCTTGCTAGAAATATCCTCATTTCTGGATAAGTGGCTTTGATGGTTGGATGGTTTTAAAGGTTTTGAGTCATTCTGGATGTAATTCTGCAGCATGCATAAAGATTTTTTCAGTCTTTTTCTGAAGCCATCTTGTTTTTGTAGTTTGTCACCATTTTGCAAACTTTGTGTTGTCTGGTTGCCATGGTTGCAGACCAGGAGTGGATAGTGCATGTCATCATCAATACGACGGTTCAAAAGGTCCCCACCATGTACTCCTGGGTTATCTGAGAATTGCATAATAATACTTTATGTCTGGTGTGCGCTTTATTTTATTCATCTTTGGCATTCAGACTCCTACTTTATTTTTTAATTACATTGATAAATGATAGAACTGATTTTGTGGATTTTGTTTCTTTACTCAATCTCTTTTTACCTTTTTACAAGAATTGATTCCTACCTTTTCCCTTAAGGCATAACATATAGTTGTTGGTGTACTGGAAAAAAAAAGATCTATGCACTCCGTTTTGAGTTTTTCTTTCTTATTTTTTAGAACTTGTATTTAAATTTGGTGTAAGGCTCTTATCTGCTACTGGTAACAGACAAGGCCAGTTTCTTGACCACAATTTTGTCTTTTCGTCACCTGGTATTTATTAGTTTAACAGTTTATCTACCTTAAGATAACAGTTAAAGCAATTACTAACATTTATTTATTTATTTATTTTTTGTTCGTAGACATTTATTCAAACATACTGTATATTAAGTTATTCCTAATTTTTGACTTTGTTGCCACTTTTTTACCATTTTTTTGTTTTGAATGAATCAATTTAATATCGCCTTTATAACATTACCAAATACCGCTACTCCACTTACTGTAGATGTTTTCCTCAGTTCATGTACCTAACCATTTACAAGAAGGACACAATTTAAAGAAGTAAACATGGATGTCATTCAGCTTCCACAAGTTAAAAGCTACTTGTGCTTGGAATGTTATGCTAACCGCTATTATATAACACCAATGCCGTCACAGCACTCAGTACTTGAGATCTCATTAATGCTTTATCATTTTCTCGCACTGCTTCCTCTTTGTGTTTTCTTGCTCTTTTGTTTTTTAATAATGCGTTCCTTTTGTTATCGACCGCCCTCTGAATATGTTCTACACTCCCTTTTATTTGAGGGCCAAATTAACTCATAAGCAGTATCAACAGCTCCTTATCTTTGCCATACATGGACGCCTCCATTGATACTTGCCAAGGACATGGTGCCTATATGTTCAAAATTCATATTCAAGTTTATCAAAAAAGGACTTCATCCTTTTCAGTTCTTTTTCTTTAAAGACATATGTTCCACCTGTTCCACTAGTAACAGACGTGTTCAGAAAATGAATTTATAATAGTAACTCAATGAATATCAGGTCATAGTTTGCCTGATTTGTTTTATTCTATTTTAATTCTTTCGTCAGAAAAAGTGAATCTCTGAATTTTCCACGAATTGATCAGTACTTACTAGGACTCAAATTTGTAGTCAAGGTTTGAAGTCATGGTTAGAATAAGTCATAATTGTCATAAATCTTTGTAAACTTACAGTAAGTACTTTGCTGATGCTGACTTGACAATGATGGACGGATTAAAAGGCAGAAGTCTACGTGACCATCATCATCATCAAGCCCTTCCGTGAGAACCCTAAATCCAAAGAGGACTGTTTCATGTATGTTAGGTAGAATGCCCAGAGGGGACTGGGCGGTCTCATGGTCTGGAATCCCTACAGATTTTATTTTTGCTCCAGCCGTCTGGAGTTTTTTTGTTTTTTCTGTCCCCCCTGGCCATTGAACCTTACTCTTATTCGATGTTAATTAATGTTGATTTATTTTGTTTTATAATTGTGTCTTTCATTTTTCTATTCTTTAATATGTAAAGCACTTTGAGCTACTGTTTGTATGAAAATGTGCTATATAAATAAATGTTGTTGTTGACTTTTCATGTGGTTTCACTTATGTATTGAAATGCAATATTAAGGAACATAAATTAATTTCAAATGGATCTTGATTCATACCTTACTCAAAATGTAATCTCTTTAATGATTTAGACCCTCTTGTTGTTTTCATGGGGCGGCACGGTGGCGCAGTGGTAGCGCTGCTGCCTCGCAGTTAGGAGACCCGGGTTCACTTCCGGTCCTCCCTGTGTGGAGTTTGCATGTTCTCCCGTGTCTGCGTGGGTTTCCTCCGGGCGCTCCGGTTTCCTCCCACAATCCAAAGACATGCAGGTTAGGTGGATTGGCGATTCTAAATTGGTCCTAGTGTGTGTTTGTGTGTGTCCTGCGGTGGGTTGGCACCCTGCCCAGGATTGGTTCCTGCCTTGTGCCCTGTGTTGGCTGGGATTGGCTCCAGCAGACCCCCGTGACCCTGTATTCGGATTCAGCAGGTTGGAAAATGGATGGATGGATGTTGTTTTCGCACATACGATAGAATGACTTCATGATCATTCCTACAGAGTTGTTAAAAGTAACGATATACAACTTGCTGATTTTCATCGTTATTCCTTTAATATGTATCTGACAGAAGGAAAGAAAGTTTAAAGTATGGAGTGCAGTAGTTTACAATTTTTATATTTGACACACTTTCTGCTGAAATATGCTATATCTTTTCCCTGTAGTAGAAGTATGAAGAGCCAAATGTCATTCATTATAAAATAAGTTTTCCCTGACTCTTTCGATGGAACCGGAGCCAAAACAATATTCTTTATGAAATGAGTGATCTTGGGGATTATCTAAATATTGCATTCTAAAACACATTCCCATTTCTTGCTTATCTTAGAAGTTAATAATCTCATAACGCTCTTTCCCTTTTTAAGGTCAAAGGATATCTACAGCCACAACTACCAGTGGGCCCCCCAAACACCCACCCCTCGGTTCTTTGGCTAATTAATTGCTTATCTGATGCTGACCTCCCAGCTCCCACCTCCTTCCTCCCATGACATCCTGAAATGTATTACTCTACAAAGGTGAGAAGCACTAAAGTTTTAGGTTTAGATTAAAGGTGAAATCAAAATGCAGTTTTAAAAATCAATGACCAGTGATATATATTTCAACCTCATCAGTTTTAACACACATTTGACCATTTTGATCTTTACTTTGTTTTAGAAATAAAGCAAAACAAAGTTGGCATTTTGCATATGCAGTCTATAGAAATCCAGGTTGTTAATTTAAATTATGAAAAATTAATTAATGGAATGTTTTACTCTCAAACTGTTACAAAGTAAAATACTAAAACCTCCTTTTATTAGTTTCTCCACTTGCCTTTTAAATTTAGAACATTTTTAAAATTCTCCTTTAGATGTACAAAGTGATGATTGACCTCTTCTACCTTTAAGAAAATATAGATGATTACACTGGTCTGCACCAAAATCCTCAAAAACAAAGAAAATAACCAGTGTATTTTAGTTGTGCTTCTTCTTCTTTCGGCTGCTCCCGTTAGGGGTCGCCACAGCAGATTGTCGTCTTCCATATCTTTCTGTCCTCTGTATCTTGTTCTGTCACATTCACCATCTGCATGTTCTCTCTCACCACATCCATAAACCTTCTCTTGGGCCTTCCTCTTTTCCTCTTTCCTGGCAGCTCTATCCTTAGCATCCTTCTCCCAATATACCCAGCATCTCTCCTCTACACATGTCAAAACCAACGCAATCTCGCCTCTCTGACTTTGTCCCCAAACCTGAGCTGACCCTCTAATGTCCTCATTTCTAATCATGTTCATCCTCATCACGCCTGAAGCAAATCTTAGCATCTTTAGCTCTGCTACATGTGCTGAATTTCTAAAAATGGAGCTTCTCTTCCACAAGCCATTTTTTCATATATCAAATTCAATGAAAAACAGTGTTTCCAAAAAAAGTGTTTTATGGCATACGTACTTTTCATGCTTCACTTATTATTTTTAAGTATATTCCTCATTCATAATGTTAGTTCAGGTGGAAAAAACTCACAATCGAGTATTTGTTGCACATTTTTTGCTCAGTATTTTTTTCTCTCTTCTTCTTCCTTCAAAATAGTTAGGAATTTATATTAAAAAGATGTCCCTTTACAGTCCAGATGAGAGAAAGTGGTTGTTGAAAGGGTTTTTACGGAAATACACAAGAAGGTGTCGATCCATCCACCATCTTGACCAAATAAAAGGCAAGCAAATGAATGCACACCCTTGGTTTATTGAGATGAAAAGCCTGTGCTGTGCCACAATTGTTTTGGGAAAATTACAAGGAACAAGTCGAGGAGCTTCTCTCTTCCTACGTAGCACTTGGGTGCAACATGTCTTTAAAAATCCAGTTTCTACACTCTCATCTGGATTTTTTCTCATTGAATATATGAGTGGTCCTTGACGGAGAGATGTTAGTGGAAAGTGGAGAGAGTCTATGGTAGCAGACACCTGTTGGTCATTCCACTTTGAGACCCTTCAGAGGATTATAAGGGGAATAAACTAGCAAGTGACTTTGTTTTGTAAGTAATACTTATATTTAAAACAATTCTGAGTGTAACATATCATTTTTTCAAGTGCAAATAATCCATCATCCATCCAGTTTCTAACCCGCTGAATCCGAATACAGGGTCACGGGGGTCTGCTGGAGCCAATCCCAGCCAACACAGGGCACAAGGCAGGAACCAATCCTGGTCAGGGTGCCAACCCACCGCAGAGTGCAAATAATTCATTTTAAAAATGCATCATTTTTTTCTCTCAAATAGTGTTTATTCATTTTAAACTTTCACCTATCAAACACTGTCTGTTTCCGTATTTGGATTCAGCACCCCCAAATCTATAAAGGACCCCTTAAAATGTATTTATTTATTTTGCAGATCACTGTTATAAAGGTCATCCATCACCTTCTTACAATTCTGAGGGAAAAAAAATAGTGAAGAAACTATGATGCCTGAAACTCTGGAATAGCGTTAATCCTGCCAATATAATACCACAGTGTTTTTTTTTCTCACCTAATTTACCGACATCCTTTGCACTAAATGGATATGTGTTGCAAATAAAAGTAATAATTATGATCATTAATCATAATTAAGTGGGAAGTGCTCTAAATCAACACACTAAGTCAATTTTAAATGAGTCATTTACTCTAGAAATGCGGGTGACCATATTTTAGTTTTGGGGAAGCAATCAACATTCCACACATGCCTCTAGATTAGTGCATCTGTATTACATTTTCTTATCAGAAAATCAAAATTCAATCAATTAGTTGTGATTAAAACAGTTGAAGGATTGCTATTTCTCTTCCATAATGAGAAAAAAGAAATAAGTATAGCCCTATTATAAACTAAATCCTTTTTTTGTATTTCTTTAAAACAACAAACGTTTCAACATTTGGGAGACTTTCCATTAACAGTAGTTTTGTGCTTCATTTGCTGCTGGCATGTACCACAGTTAGTACATTTATCTTCCCACTCATTTTGTCCAAATCGAACACACACACAGAGTGTTTATTTTTCGACTCATTTATAAATTTACATTTTCTTTTATAGTTATTTTTTGGTGCTTAGTTGCCCCGTCATCTTAGTTGTCTACTGAGACAAACTGCCATGCATGCTTTATTTTAAGCAAACCTTTCTGTGTTTCCACACACTCTGTGATATGCAGTACTTGTAGTAGTATTGTGATGTGCTGGTGAGTGAATCAAAATGTGTAGGACTGTTTCGGGTTATTCACTCTGAATAACAAGCAAAACAAAACTATACGACTTTTTATAAAACCAGGCTGGGCACATATCTTAAGACTTAGTAAGAGAACACGTCTGGGGAAAAAAGGGCACCTGCTCTCCTGCCAAAAATATGTGTGATGCTGAATTCATAATTGAAACTGCACAATAAGTATTGCCAATCTCAAGCATGGTGTGTTTTCACTAAATGATATTTTACCTTTTTCACTTGGTTGACGGCACTTGAGGATTTTACACACTGATTCAGTTTTTTACCGGGTGCTTTTGATGACAATTGGCTTTGGCAGGCCACTTTCAATATGTTTTTCATTTTTAGCTTCTTACATGTACCTTTTAATAAATGTGACACCTTCATCTAATCCTAAAAACATGAAATTCTCAGTAAATGCAAAATATATTTTCCATTATAAGAATTACATTTAGAACTTCAATTCAAATTTTAAACAGGGACAAAAAGATGCATATAGCATCTTATAAATGACATCTCCTTTATTTGAAATAACTGTTGTTACAAAGTATTGATATTTTCTCATCATTTATCTACAAAGGCTGTCATGTGTAGTCATTACACATCTGTTTCATGCATTTTATTTGAAAAAATCGAAAACAACACATGTCTGACTCATTTTCCAGTCAAATACTATATATGACAGCTACAGGAAACAAATAATGGCAAGTCTTTCTCAGAATTTAATCATCTCTGTGCATGAGCAAAAGAAATCTGCAATACGATTATTGAGGATGCTGATATCCAGACAGACGTATGCATGTTTTTTTGTTTTTTTTTTTTGATTTGGATGTTCCAAAACATCAAGAAAAGTGAAATATATATATATATATCGGTAATGTTATTTCAACTTCATTTCAAGACAAAATAATTAATAATGTTTTTTTAAGTAATAGTGATAACTCTTTCCATCTTTTAGGCACTAAACGAATTTAATATTCATTAAGTAGTTGGTCGGTATATTTTATTTGAAAGAAAACATATATCTTGTTTCCATTTTTGGTGAATTTATTTGGTATCTTTTGGAAATGAAGTAACCAGAAGTATTAAAAACATAATCAGATCTGTGGATGAGCATATAGAAAAAGTACAGTTTTCATGAAGTTGTCGAAACTGACAGACATTTTTGCAGAATCATCCAAAAGATCAGGAAAACTGAAGAAACACTGTTGGTAAAAATTGTAGGGTTCTTTCACAATTTCAAGACTAGGGCCTAGACAGCATCTGAGACCGAAGCCATTGTTTGCCTTCATACATATTAGCTGTGTTGCAGCTGCTTTTGAAAGGCTGAATGGAATAATCACAGTACAATAAGCTTGGCCTTTGGTACTTTGTAATGTTCCAGCTTTTTTAATTTAATCATTGCTTAAATGATCTGCTTTTAGTGGTTTGTTTACAGCAGTGACTAATTCCTAGCATGTCTCCTGTTTTCAATGAAAATAATTAGGAATATTATATCCTTATACTCGGTCAGAGTTCCTCAAAGCTTGATTAAATGTACTTTTTAGTGGAGCATGAATTACTTGTGCATCCAAAAAGCTTTTTATCATAAATTTAAATTATGATTTTGTTTTAATGGCAATGTCTTGCCTAACTTCCACTGAAAACTAACTCCCATGCAATTACTCTGTCTACAGTTTACATTTACACAGGGATGGAAGATAAGCGGTCTGTCATTTTTTTTTTCTTGTAAAATAAAAGAGACAAAAAACGTTCTCTTCTCGTAGCTATAATTTATGGTAACAGTTTGACATCATCTATTGTGGCAGACCTTCTCAGATTTATTGGCACTGTTTCACATTTTCACAACACAGCATATGTAAGATGCAAGATGGGTAATCCAATGGCTTGTTCTTGTCCTTGTAAACAGACTTCTTTAGAACTATTTTACTATTTGTAAATCCATTTTAAAGATACATGAAAGCCTGGAGGGTATTTTACCATAGAGGCAAATCCCCAAAGTTTAACTCCATTTATATGTGCCTAAGGAGTTCAATCAATGTGTATTTAATTGTAATAATAAAGCACTGGGAAAGAATAGACAATTCATCCCATTCACAATGTGCACATCGATTGCTTCAACTTTGTGTGCCTTAACAACCTATCTGCTGTTAGAGACCATAGGGAACGCTACCAAAACTACAAACATGTACGTAGACAATGGGTGGGCAAGCTACGGCCCGCGGGCCACATGTGGCCCGTTGGTCTTTTTAATCCGGCCCGCCGAAGATTGATACAAAATTGCCCAAATCAAATCATATCATAATTATGACTGCATTCATTTGACCTTGTCCTGTAATTCCTGGTGTTCCACCAGGTGGCGCATTAGGCACAGTGATACATTGACTTGATTTTGCGGAGCCCGGGTTACTCTCTGTTATTACTCTGCTACTGCTCTGAAACCATCTGCAACAATGAGTGGGCCAAAGAAAAGAAAAGTCGACAGTGAGTGCCGAGTGTTTAATAAGGAATGGACAACTAAATACTTTTTCACTGAAGTCCGGTCAAAGGCTGTATGTCTTATTTGCCAAGAAACCGTTGTGGTTGTAAAGGAATACAACATCAGCCATCACTTTTCATCCAAGCATGCTAATTACGCTAACAACCAGTCAACGCAAGAACGGACAGCTACCGCTCAGAGGTTGGCAGCTAGTTTGCAGGCTCAGCAAAACACTTTTATCTGACAAACTGCCATCCAAGAATCAAGCACGAAGGCAAGTTATGTGCTGGCATTCAAAGCCTTTCTCCGAAGGTGAGTTTCTCAAAGAGTGCATGGTAGAGACTGCAGGTACTGTATCTTGTGTCCTGAGAGCAAGAACAAATTTGAAAAAATTATCTTATCACGCAGGACAGTGACTCGCCATGTTGAGCTAATTGACAAAGACTTAGCTAGCAAGTTAAACAAAAAAGCAGAGTCATTTACATTATATTCCTTGGCACTGGACGAAAGTAATGACATAAAGGACACCGCTCAGCTTTTAATTTTCATCAGAGGGATTAATGACAATATTGAGGTAATGGAGGAGTTTTTGGCCAAAGGGGAAAATGTGGGGAGAGGACTTATATGACAGCATGTCAGGGGTCATCAATAGGTACAAGCTACCTTGGAGTACGCTCGTTAACGTTACCACAGATGGATCGCCACATCTGATTGGAAAAAACATTGGGTTGCTCAGAAGAATCCAGGAGAGGGTGAAGGAGGACAACCCTGAGCAGGAGGTAATTTTCTTACACTGCCTAATCCACTAGGAAGCACTGTGTAAATCCGTATTGCAGCTTGACTACGTAGTGTAGCCAGTTGTAAAACTCGTTAACTTTATTTGAGCGAAGGGAGTTCAGTATCCTCAGTTTATTAAGTTTCTTGAAGAAATTGATGCTGATCACCAGGACTTGCTTTACCACTCCAATGTCCGCCGGTTAAGTTTGGGGAAAGTGTGATGACAAATGTGGGAGCTCAAACAGGAGATTATCTCATTTTTGGAGCTACTTGAGAAAGCCTGAGCAGAGTGAGACAGATGGGCTTTGTGATTTAGCTTTTGCTGTGGACATACTGACACACATGAATGAGCTGAACGTGAAGCTACAAGGGAAAGACCAGTTTGTGCATGATATGTACACAAACGTCAGAGCCTTCAAAACCAAGCTAGCTTCATTCTCAAAGCAAATGTCAAACAACTCGTTCGTTCATTTCCCCACATTGGCTATGCTGAAAGAGGTCCCTCAACTTGTGAAAAAATACAGGAAATCACTGGACGACCTACATGGAGAATTCTACTGTCGGTTCTCTGATTTTGGAAAAATGTCACTTCAGATGGTGTCATGTCCCTTCACACAGGTCCCTGAAACGCCGTCACAGGAGTTGCAGTTGAAACTGATTGATCTCCAATGTGACACCATCTTAAAGGAGAAGTTCAACTCTCTTAAACTGGATGAGTTTTATGCTTCATTAAGCATAGCCAAATTTCCAAACATCCAGAAGATGGCACAGAGGATGCTAGTGTTGTTTGGCTTTACATATGTGTGTGAACAGATTTTTAATGTGATGAACACCAACAAAGCATCCCACAGATTCCAGTTGAGCGATGAACACCTCAGATCTGTTCTGAGAATTGCCACAGTAAAATTAACACCAGACTTCAATGCACTGGCAAAAAAGGGTGATCAACAACACTGTTCCCACTAAAAATGAATGTAAATATTAACAATGTAATGCCTTTTTATGTTTATGTTTGATATGTATGCATCTAGTTCTGGCTCGGCCCGTCTGTCAAATTTTAAAAGTCAATGTGGCCCCTGAGCCAAAAGGTTTGCCCACCCCGACGTAGACTCTTGGTAATTTATTCCTTACCTCATCTTGCTCACGTGTGATGATTGCACACACAATGTCTTGTATTCCTAGCAGTGTGAGGCCTCTTTTCCAGCATGTTTGGTTTTCAGGAGTCACCTCTTCAGCTCTCCTAGCTTCCTCCAGCAACCCAGCTTCTCCTTGATCTGCCCTATTTGACATAAGCTCCTCCACTCCTTTCTTTTTACACAGGCTCCCATATTTCACCTCTGACCTCCAGAATGCTACACTTCCTTGTAACTGCAGCGCTCATATTTAACCTTCCATCTGCTCTGAATGCTCTGGGAAAGATAGGATTTATCTGAAAATTTCATTTTCATTCAGAGAGCTGGCTTTACTGTGTTTCTAAGTGCTTTCATCTGCTAGCCACAATATAAATCTACAGAAGAAATGTCAATTTGTCCGAAGGAAAGACATTTCTAAGTATCATGAGCGTATGAGTGTAAGTGAATCTGTTGTTATCTAACTATGTTATATCTTCTAACAGATCAGTAATGGTACCAGTACTGACCCTGAGGAATGCTGCATCTAACTAAAGAACAAGGGCAGAGTGGCATCATCACATTTCTGCACATGCTGCAATAAATTTGTTCGTTATGAGTTAAACCATGCAAGAACATTAATTGAGAGTCAAACATCATTTTTAGTCTTGTGTCACAGAACAGAGTGGTCAATAGTATCAAAATCTGTACATACTGTAAATCTTGCAGTATAATGGCAGTAGCAATTCCTTCATTGAAGTTTATTACAACAATAACACAACATTTATTTCTATAGCTCATTTTCATACAAATGATGCAGCTGAAAGTGTTTTACAAGATGAAGAAAGAAAAATGATAAAAATTAGGAAATATTAATTAACAAAGAATAAAGTATGGTCAGGGAGGACAGAAAAAAAAACTCCAGAGGGCTGGAGCAAATAACAAAATCTGCAGGGGTTCCAAGGCCATGAGACCGCCCAGCCCACTTTACGTATTCGGAAGAATTAGACGATGATGGTCATGTGGACCTCTGGCCTTTCATCCATCAATGTAGGGACAGCTTGGTGCTTTAATCAGGTGATGGTGGCGCAGATTGCCATCATAGAAAACTGGAAAAAGAACAGCAGAGAAAGTAGGGATAAGTACAGTTTTCAGAGCCATGAGAAAAAAAAAGATAATGCATATACAGAATATCAGGGTTACACTAAAATGAGGCTATGAGAAAGCCATGTTAAAGTAATGGGATGTTTAGAAGTTTTTTAAAGTGCCCCACTGTATTAGCCTGGTGAATTTATGTTCTATAGAATGTCTTTGACAGCATGCATGGGAGTCGGTGTAACCTCTCATTAACTTCGGTAATGGTAAAATTGAGTAAAAATATAAAAATTTGGAAAATTGAAAAAAAAAGATGATTGGGATTTTTTTCCAAAATGAGTTTGCAACAGGTAATGTCGAAACAAATTCATGCTTATGAGACTGCTACTGAAACAGTTGCTAAAGTTTAATACCGTATTTTATTAAGCAAGGCGAAAGATGTTGCTTATCTTCAAGAATGTTGAACTGCCAGGCTAAAATATTCTAGCACAGAAATCTGATGCTTTAACAGCTTATGTAATAGGGTCATTTCAAGAATAATACATATCAGAAACTCTAAGGCTGAAAGCATCATGAAATATACAGTAGCACTTATTGGAAAAGGCAAATTGTTTGATCAAAGTAGAAATATCCATGTTTCTTTTGGAGACTTATAAGTCATTTTAAAACATGCAAGGGAAATCTCATAGCAATAGGTGCACAGAGAAAGCAGTGGCGTTCATATTTATTACTATCAAACTACAGAAATCTACTCCTTAGTAAATAGGTGGGCTTATGAGAGTTTCTTTTGCCAACCTGTTATAAAAAAATAAGACCAACAAAGATAAAGACTTGGGGCACCACCTTGGTTACCCCATATAATCAAAAGATTTGAAAAATAATAAATGCACACTACAAGTGCGTAGATGTCTTTTCAGGCACTAGTTCAGTCATGAACTGGAAAAAAAATGGCCATTTCCTGGGTTAAATTGTTGAGAGAAGTCACTCGAGCTCCATATGCACAAAGCATACAATTATACAACTCAAAATTATATATCGAGCACATCTGTCTCGACTAAAACTCTCCAAAATGTTTCCAGGGCATGATCCAACCTGCGAACGTTGCAACCAAGTCCCAGCCTCACTGGGTCACATGTTCTGGGCCTGCACCAAATTAACATTATTCTGGACAAAAATTTTTAATTACCTCTCAGACAGCCTTGGATTCACAATCCCTCCTAACCCATTAACAGCTGTGTTTGGGGTTCTTCCAGAGGGGTTTAAAGTGGAGAAGGACAAACAAATTGTAATTGCATTTACTACACTTTTGCCATGCAGACTTATTCTGATAATCTGGAAGAACCCAAACTCTCCTCTTTTAAATCAGTGGGAAACCGATGTGTTATATTATTTGAAATTGGAAAAAATCAAATACTCAGTTAGAGGATCTGTACAGACTTTTTTCAAAACATGGCAGGATCTAAACAGTAATATTTTAAAATAAGTTTATAAAGCACAGAGAATTTATTAATTTAGGTATGTTTACAAGCCTTAAATTTTACGCAGTTTGGCTTGCTCTCTCTCTCAGGGGTGGGGATCGATCTGTTCTTAACATAATTCTTCTTTTTGTAAAAACTTGATTGCTATGTATGGATTGTAATAAAATTGATAAAAAAAAATAAAAAATTGTTGAGAAAAAGTGAGATCAGTGATGGAGTGCCTGTCGGTATTCTGTTCTGCAGCGCCAACCCCTGGTCCGACAGGTAATCACCATCACCAAAGTCTTTAAGCTGTGTTCCATGTTCCAGTCTTTAAGCTGTGTTCCTGTGTATTGTAAATTGATACCTTATCTATTGAGGAGCAACATTCAAAAGGAACAATAATATTATGGTACAAGGTAAATGAAGAACAAATGCTCTGAGAAAAACAGCAAAAACTCCTTTTCCCTCCAGTCTTGTTAGTCTTGACTATATGAAGGCCTGCTAATTAAACTGGTGATGATTGGTGGCCTTGCAGATTAAGACAGCAGAAAACCTGAAGTACTAGCTGGTGAAAAGGAAAATTACTAGGTATGAGTGATTAAAAAAATGTAAAAAAATATCTAGCATGGAGAAAACATTTAAATTCCACACCAACATTGCTCAAGCCAGGTCTCTACAAAGTACCCAGGAAATGTGAAGCAGCAGCATCAACCACTGCACTACCATCAAGCCTGGCTGTGACTTTTAGGAGGACTAGTGGTCACCTATATTGTAGGAAAATGTGGGCAGCAGCATTTTCTAAATAATACAGACCCAGCCTTACAAACACTATAACTTTGCGACTCCTATTAATTAATATTGTATTATTATAGATTATAACGAGTACTAATGATGTCTGGTCTTAACATCAGACAACCTACACAAGCCCTTTATTGGTGGTCTTCCAAATCTGATGATGCACGTTTTTTTAGCTTCATAGAGGCTCTCGTTACATTAAATGCCTTTGTTTCTTTAATTTCTTTATGTGCAAGTTTAACGTTTTACTTCTGTTTGCTATTTGCCTTTCAGCAAGTTTGTTCTCTGTATTATTTTCAAACCTTATTTTTCTGAATTTGCATGCTTATATTTTTCTTCCTTCATTTTGCAAGCACAGTGAATTAGCATCACAGGTGGTTTTAGTCATGATGCAGAGGACACGAAGACATGGAAAAAGATGACCTAACAGGAGCAGCTGAAAGAAGAAGAAGATATATGTGCCAGTCATGCATCCTTACGGTATTTAACTGCACCAGTTGAGGAACAAAAATACTGCATGGCTGGATTTCTGCCTAATCACCGAACTGGTCAACATAAACCTTTTAACCTTAGTTTCTTGAATTGTGTATCTAATACTATTTATTGTGTCAGTTTTAGTATTACATTAGTTATTATTATTATTCTGTATTAGTATTGAAAAGATAGGTAGCGCTGCTGCCTTGCAGTAAGGAGACATGGGTTCACTTCCCGGGTTCTCCCTGCGTGGAGTTAGCATATTCTCCCCATGTCTGCATGAGTTTCCTCCCACAGTTCTAAGACATGTAGGTTAGGTGTATTGGCGATCCTAAATTATCTCTAGTGTGTGCTTGGTGTGTGGGTGTGTGTGCCCTTCCTGGGATTTGTTCCTGCCTTGCACCCTGTGCTGGCCGGGATTGGCTCCAACAGACTTCCATGACCTTGTGTTAGGATATAGCGGGTTGGATAATGGATGCATGGGAGTATTAATAAGAATAAATTATAAAATCTGTGAAAATTATAGAAAAACCCTCTCATACAGCATTTACAGTCATTTGTGTGGTTTACATGTGCAAGATATCTATTCAGTCTTATCTGTGGATTACGAAATAGCTCTAACAATGGATTTAAATGAATTGTTTCTAGGTTTGCAAAGGTAGAGTGAAGTTAAAAGGCAATTTAAAACTTCAATGATTTGTATTTTTAGAAGTGTAAAGAACTTTAATTAAACATTATTATTATTCATTCATTCATTTTCCACTACTTATCTGAAGTCGGGTCAGGGGGACAACAATCTTAACAGTGAGGCTCATACGTCCCTTTACCCTGCCACACTTGCTAGCTCATACTGTGGGATCACAAGACGTCCCCAGGCCATTTAGGAGATACTTCTCCCAGTGAACCCTGGGTCTTTCCTGGGGTCTCTTCCAGCCTGGTCATGCCCGTAAAAAATCCACAGGCAGGCATCCATTTCAGATGCCTGAGCCACCTCAATTGGGGTCTCTTGATAAGGAAAGTCGGTGGCTCTACTCCAAGGCTCTGCACTCCTCTCTAATGCAGAGAAATATATAATAATTGTTGTTATTGTTAGCTACTTTTAGTTCCATTTGTAAGATGAAACTATCATCAAACAATTAAAATATTTATTATGTTACAGGATATTGTTATATATTATTATAATCATGTTTACACATTTTGCAGATAAAAGATATTTAGTTCTAAAAACCATTAACATTAATTTACCTCATATATGTAGCAAACTGCTGGTTTTCTTTGACATCATTTACCAAGGATTGAGAGTTAATTAAAATAAATATAAACTTAACATCCATATAAAATACATACATGAATGTGAATATATAACTCAGTTTATAATCCATAAAAAAGGTAATACTAAATCAAAGGGTAAAGAGTAATCCTACATTTATGAATCTCTTATGTCACAGAAATGGTCATACAGTTGGCTGTAGGATTACAGATGAGGGGTGGATGGGGTGCCATTTATAGCTTTGCCTAAGGCAGCAAAAAATGTTAGAGCCAGCCCTGACTACCATAATTCCCAAGTAGACAGTGAATTTATATGCAATATAGTTTTTACACTACTGTGGCACATTTCTCATTTTTTTCTGCAGTATAGGCATAGTTCAATGCATTAATGCCTTTAGGAAACACACTAAAAGGTCTTGTTCCACTGCAGTATATTATTTTTACTAAGATGAAGTATAAATTGTGCCTTCCTTGAAGTAAGATGTAAGTTGCTGTTAAGTCGTTCAACCATATCTTCCAATATAGTCCATTTTTTAATTTCAGGTGCTTTATCAGGATTTTTCAGAAGTGGCTGGAAGATAAAGCAGTAATGGTAAGTATCAGCTGCACAGTCATGAAATGGTTATAATGATGAGAAGAAAGGGAAAAGAACACATGGTACAAAAAGTTTTCACATGTCACTTCAGTATCATAATAAAGAAAAACATTTCACAGTGTCCTTATAGACAAACCTATGTGTACAAATGTGTGCACCTACATGCTATAGCCTAGCTCCTACAGAGCAAGCAAAAACATAACATAACATGGCTGCCATATGACTCAAAGGGAATGCAAGTATTTAGAAAAAATATGACCATCCTAAAATCCAGACCAAAATCACTAAGGGTGGAAATGCTGAAAACATAAACTACTGAAAAACTGCAACAAATGGCACCTAAATGCATATGTTCTTGATGCTTTCACACCGCATGCTCATTCTGCCTGAAGTTAGCTCTTTGCTTCCAGTGTGTGACTGAAATCCTTTGGCTCAGAAAATGCATGGATGGATAGAAGGATGTAATTTGATCTTTTAATAATCCTTAATTCCCTTTGGGCACACAATTACAGTCTATACTTTTTTTTTAGCTAATACCATTTTCATAGTTAAGAAAAGTATTCTGAAAAATCTAGTGTTGAATTAATAGTAGGCTTAACAACAGTGAGATACTGCATATGTCATCCATTGTTCTAAAACACCATCACTCACTTTTCATTCTCATGTGGGGGAGGCTACAATAAAACCAGCAAAGAGTTCAAAAAGTTGTTTTTAATGTCACAGGGAAGGAATGAATAAACACAATATGCAAAGGTAATAAATACATGACGAAAAAAACTTAAGCCAGTTGGAAAACTGGGTCTGTCTAACACATATCGCTCTCTTTCTGATTGTACGATAGGATAAGTTACCACTTCTGTCACCTCAAACACGGTAAAATCTAGAGCAAACCCGCAACATGCCCCATGTAAGCAGGCCCCAGGACATGAACCATGGTCTCCCTACTGTGAGGCAGGAGCACTACCTCTGCATCATTATTTTGCTTTTTATGATGTTTTCTGAATATTCTGGAAGTAACTATTTAACAATATTTTAGCAAAATATCATACATTTTTTAAATTTTGTGCATACAATGGGATAACTCTCATGTAGATTATGCAACACAAGTAATGTGAGTTTTATATTAACATGGACAATTTTCACATTGTTTGCTGTTGTACAGCATTGGTAACCATTGGCTTTTATTTTACCATAAAATGTATTACTCATTCTGCATGAAAACATGAAATTTAAATTTTTTCTCAGCGTCCACTACAAAGTAGATGGGGTAACTAAAAAGTAAAATAATATCATTTTTGGCTAGCATATTCCTTTAAAACTACTTTAATAACATTTGTAAACTTAGATATTTAAAATGAAAATAAATTAAGTATGGCTTAGTTCATTTAAAAAGTATAATATTTTAGCATTACTGTGCCTGTGAGTCATTGCAGGCTCATTGAGAAGTGTAGCAGCCTTACTAGTAACATTTTAGCATAAGACAAAACCTGAATATAATGTCACAGAAAGCAACATATCTATCGAGGCAGAACTGAGCTGAACACAGAATTCAGAGCTGGACAGCATGACAATTGACTGAAGGATACATGGCTACAAACTCAAGTTTGTACTGAAGGGTAGATACTTACTCAGAATAACATGAGGGATGTCTGGAATGGACTTGGTGTAATTATGGAACTGAAGCAATCCAGAGTTCAGGTGCTAGAAGAGGATGTGGACAAAGCTAATGCCTTGAGCCAATTTTTTCAAAGATTTTCCCTCCCACTGCCACCTTCTTCCAAATACCAGACTCCCCACACCATCCCTACTACATCAACAACTCCTTCCACATTAGCTGGAATGGCCAGTGACACCTCCAACCATCAGTATGGACTGTCTATTACTGAAGACCAGGTAACGAGACACTTGAGGAAGCTATACACAGGAAAAGCTGTAGGCCCAGATGAAGTCAGTCCTCAAATTCTTAAGACATGTATTGACCAAATTTGTAATGTCCTCCGTCAACTGTTCAGGTTGTCCTTAAGGCTTCAGAAAGTGCAACTGCTGTGGAAAACACCCTGCATTGTTCCTGTTCCAAAGAAGACAGGAGCCTCATCACCTAATGATTACAGACGAGTGGCACTTACATCTGACATCATGAAGACCTTTAAAAGAGTGGTTCTGGACTATATGACTCCTTTTGTGGTAGACCACCTGTACTCACTGCAGTTTGCCTATCAGACAAAGATTGTAGTGGAGGATGCAATTGTCTGTCTGCTCCACAAGTCTTATTCTCACCTGAACAAAGCTGGCAGCACTGTGAAAATTATGTTTTTTGAGTTTTACAGCACCTTCAATACCATCTATCCGTCACTGTTAGTAAACTCATAGATATGCAGGTGGACGAGCCAATGGCAGCCTGAATAATGGACTATCTGTCAGGCAGACCGCAGTTTTTGAGACTCAAGGACTGTGTCTCTGATATGGATATGAGCAAAACTGGAGCACCACCAGGAACAGACCTGTGTTCTCTTCCCTTTACCCTATACTTCTCAGACTATAAATATACCAGCAGGTCATGTCACTTGCAGAATTTCTCAGATGA
Organism: Polypterus senegalus; assembly: GCF_016835505.1. Taxonomy (NCBI): domain Eukaryota; kingdom Metazoa; phylum Chordata; class Cladistia; order Polypteriformes; family Polypteridae; genus Polypterus; species Polypterus senegalus. The sequence goes on from NC_053154.1 coordinate 45,017,929, forward strand.
TTCTGTACGTATGGGGTGTATTGATAAATGGGATGAGACAGAGTATAGGAGTCAGGTGGAAAAAGTTTTGTTTCTTGGTGCAAAGAGAATTGTCTGCATCTTAACATCAGCAAAACCAAGGAGTTGGTTATTGACTTTCAACGGACCAAAGAGCCTCTGTGTCTGGTCACTATTCAAGGAGTAGATTTAGAGGTTGTCCACTCCTACAAGTACTTGGGGGTCCACATTAATGACAGGTTGGACTGGTCTCAGAACTTAAGAAAGGGCAGAACAGGCTCTTTTTCCTTAGGAGACTGTGTTACTTTAATGTGGGAAGTGTCATCCTTCACTTCTTCTATAATTCTGTGATGACCAGTGAGATTTTCTATGCTATGATGTGTTGGGCTGGTAACATCACTTCAAGAGAGGCTCACTGAATCAACAAGCTAATTTAAAGGGCAAGCTCAGTTATAAGACAAACTCTGGACCCCCCGGAGGTCATAGCAAAGGAGAGAGTTACAACTAAACGTTGTTGTAATGTTGCACATTCTCTCTGTGACATTCCAACACTGAGAACATTCAGCAAATAAATTATTCAGCATACGTGCATCAAGAAACACTACTGGGGCTCCTTTATACCAAAAGTAATATGTCTGTGTCACGCCTCACTGAGACTGGGACTGCCAAGTCAGAAGTTTTCTTTCTTTTGAATTTTCTTACTTTATAATCATTCCAGTGTGTGTTTAGACCAATGTATGCTTTTATTTATTTAAAGAGCTTCTTTAAAAAGGCTAATTTTCTATCTGTGCCATCCTAAATACACTTATGCCATTAATTTACTCGCACTAATTGTGGATGTAGAAGTAAACTGGAGTACCTGATGAAGTGTTGCATGAGTAGGGTGAGATGTGCAGTCTCTTCAAATACTCAAGGCTCAAGGGTAAGATCACCGAATTGTGACACAGCAGCACTAGCCACAGTGACAGCATACTGTACTTTGAAAACTGTGCCTGGCAAAAAAAATTGTGAACTGTTAAAGAGCTGAAAGTCTGCAAAAATAGATTGGAAATAACTCAATGGGCTACTGCAACAACAACAACAACATTTATTTATATACGTAGCACATTTTCATACAAAAAAAATGTAGCTCAAAGTGCTTTACAAAATGAAGAATAGAAAAATAGAAGACACAATAAAAAATAAAAATAAGTCAGCATTAAATAACATAGAATAAATAAGGTCCGATGGCCAGAGTGGACAGAAAAAACAAAAAAAAAAACTCTAGACGGCTGGAGAAAAAAAATAAAATCTGCAGGGATTCCAGACCAAGAGACCGCCCAGTCCCCTCTGGGCATTCTACCTAACATAAATGAAACAGTCCTCTTTGTATTGAGGGTTCTCATGGAAGGACTTGATGATGATGGTCACGTAGACTTCTGGCTTTTAGTCCATCAATGTTGGAGCATCATGATGCTTTGAGTAGGTGGTGGTGGCGCAGGCCGCCACCACAAAGAAACCGGAAAAAGAAACAGAAGAGAGAGTAGGGGTTAGTACGGAATTTACAGCCACCATGAATGGTTATTATAGTGAATTGAACAACAGAGTATCAGTATTAAGTCAAAGTGAAGTTAGGAGAAAGCCATGTTAAAGTAATGTGTTTTCAGCAGTTTTTTAAACTGCTCTACTGTATTTGCCTGGCGAATTCCTATTGGCAGGCTATTCCAGATTTTAGGTGCATAACAGCAGAAGGCCGCCTCACCACTTCTTTTAAGTTTAGCTTTTGGAATTATAAGGAGACACTCATTTAAGGATCTGAGGTTACGATTTGGAATATAAGGTGTCAGACATTCCGATATATAAGATGGAGCGAGATTATTTAAGGCGTTATAAACCATAAGCAGAATTTTAAAGTCAATCCTGAATGACACAGGTAACCAGTGTGGTGACATCAAAACTGGAGAAATGTGTTCGGATTTTCTTTTCCCAGTTCGGATTCTAGCAGCTGCATTCTGCACTCGTTGCAAATGATTTATGTCTTTTTTGGGTAGTCCTGAGAGGAGTGCGTTACAGTAATCTAGTCGATTGAAAACAAAAGCGTGAATTAATTTCTCAGCATCTTTCAATGATATAAGAGGTCTAACTTTTGCTATATTTCTTAAGTGAAAAAATGCTGTCCTAGTGGTCTGATGAATATGCGATTTAAAATTCAGATTACAGTCAACAGTTACCCCTAAGTTTTTTACTTCCGTCTTAACTTTTAATCCTAATGCATCAAGTTTATTTCTGATAACCTCATTGTATCCATTATTGCCAATTACTAAAATTTCAGTTTCTCTTTATTTAGTTTGAGAAAATTACTATTCATCCATTCAGAAATACCAGTAAGACATTGTGTTAGTGAATCGAGAGAATCGGGGTCATCAGGTGCTATTGATAAGTACAGCTGTGTGTCATCAGCATAGCTGTGGTAGCTCACGTTGTAACCTGAGATAATCTGACCTAACGGAAGCATATAGATTGAGAAGAGCAGTGGACCGAGGATTGAGCCTTGTGGAACACCATATCGGATATCATGTGTCTTTGAAATGTGATTACCACAACTCACAAAGAATTTTCTCCCTGCCAGGTAGGATTCAAACCAATTTAAGACCCTGCCAGAGAGGCCCACCCATTGACTAAGGCGATTTCTAAGAATATTGTGATCAATGGTGTCAAATGCGGCACTCAGGTCTAAGAGGATGAGAACACATAAATGGCCTCTGTCTGCATTTACCCGCAAGTCATTTACTACTTTAACGAGTGCAGTTTCTGTGCTGTGATTTATTCTGAAACCTGACTGAAATTTATCAAGAATAGCATGTTTATTGAGGTGGTCATCTAACTGCATAATGACTGCCTTCTCTAGAATTTTACTTAAGAAGGGCAGGTTAGAGATAGGTCTAAAATTTTCAAAAGCAGAGGGGTCGAGATTATTTTTACTGCAGAGAGTACTAAGTGTTCAGCGTGTCATGAAGCCTTTGCTGAACAGTATAAGAGCATTTTGTGCCGTCCCCCTATTACACTATGTTCCAGTTCAGCGGTGTGCAATATAAGATGTATGCAGAATGGAACATTTTCCTCTTTGGCCTTGTAAAAACGGATTTAGGGAGTTTATTCATGTCAGGTTCACAATTTACCTTCAGCATTTTAACTGCAATAGGCAAAACTACTGACAAATAAAAACTGCTGAATATTCTCAAGTAGACTGCAATCTTCCATTTGGCCAATAAATCTGATTGGTTGTCCTTCTAAAAACTGTGACTCTTGTTATGTAACGGTCATTTAGTTCACTTTTAAAAATAAAGGCGCTAAAGAGGTTCTTCAGAGTAAAGCCATATAGATACCAGTTTTAATTTCCAAAAGAGAGATTCCAGAAATAACCTTTAGATCCATAACAGTGTTCTTAAATAATCTTTAATAGATGATAATAGATTTGCATAATTAAATGAAAGTAACATAGGATAAGTTCAGGTTTTCTTGATCTGTTAGTATTCTGCACTCTGCCTTATATATTTCATATTATTATTGCTACTTATTACATTTTATGTTACCTTTTTTCCACAGTGTGAGCACAGGTAGGTAAAGTAACTTACTGATGGTCACACAGTATCAGAAACGCGATTTGAACCTACACCCTCCAAAGTCTTAGTCATTACGCCTGCCAAACATATGAGGAGCATTTTCAAAACCCAAAGAACCACTTCCCAAATTAAAATGGTTCTTTATGAAGCAATGGTTCAACAAGAAATTACACAACCATATTAAATGCCTTTAAAGAACCATAATTTTTATGAGTGTATGTATCCAAAGAGTCTGCTTATCCCTGGAATGATTGAGTGGCATACTGCACAAGACTGAAGGAGGGTTTGGGGATGAAGCAATTTCTTTTGAAGAAGCAGATGTCCTTTTACTTTGAAGTAATTATTATTCAATTTTACCTTCACTCAGCTGTTTTTGTATCTTTGTGGTTTCTTGATCTTCTGGTACAGGACACATACTGTAGATAAACCATAAAACTGTGTTTTGCATTTTAGAGTGGGAGTGTAGATGTGTAGATTGGTGCAGAATTGGCTCAGACACAGGAAGCAGAGGGTTATAGTGTGTGACGGATGGTCGGGGCCCTTACCCTGATCATGGAAACTGTCCTGGAAACACTCTCTCTCCAGACCAACAGATGGTAGCCCCCTTGGTTTTCAGTAGGGCCATGGGTCATGAGCATGGGAACTCAAACCTGTTGGGGGCCATGGCCACTGCCAGGGGCTGCCACTCACGACCATATAGATTTAAAAATAAAATGAATAACTCACAGTAATAATAATAATAATTCACAGTTTCAGTGACATGTTTGCACCATCACAAGGCAAGTCCAATCCAATCCATGATGATATTACGTATTCGTCAGGCCTACAGTTTACACAAATTAAGACTTCGGGAGTTTGGAAGCTCAGAGCCTACACATCCTAGGCTGCCCTACAGTGAAGTGCACATTCCCAAATTTGGTGACCTTTGGCGTGCCATAGCAGATGTGAACGTTTCGAAAGACGTCACATGAATAGTGTAAACATACATTATTATCGCAAATTATTGTTACTTTTGTATTTTGATTTGATGTCAACAGTTTTCGAAATTCGAACTTGTAAACAGTAAATCGTACAATTGTGTTGTTAAGTTATGGTCCCTGTTAGTCAGTAAACACCAAATATTTGAACAATTTGATGCTTTTTATACTCTTGTCATGCGCAAACATGACAAGAATGGTGCTGCTAAATGTAAGTCACGCCTGCAACAGGAATTGAAAAATGCTAAGCTTACCAAGATTCCTACCTTTTTCAAAACTGAGCAAGGGCCAGCGGTGGTAACTAAAAATGCTGATGCTGGTGAATCGTTGCAATGGCCGCAAGCAGGTTATGCAGACAGTGCAACGAGTGAAATGGTTGCAGCTATCGAGTCTGGAAGAAGCAATACAACTGCTTCAGATCAGGTGCTATCTGCTAAAACCGTAAAAAATGGAGAAACTACTAAAGAGAAACAAGCAATATCCCACCAACAAGGCAAATTTTTTGGAACCATTGACACCTTACTTAATGATGTCCATTTTCTCAGAAATGGTGTAAAACAGGTCGATTGTGTAGTAGTATTCTGTCAGCCGGTGTTGTCGTTTTAATTGGGTACAAATTGAAATTGCTTTATTCTATAGCACAGAACAATTTATACTTTCTAGCTTACGTTATATTTTAATCATCTTCCTTCAAAGTTGTCTTGGAAAAGTAAGCAGGTCCACATCTTACATATATTTATGTACAACTACTACTACCCACACCTTCCACATTCCATTCCAACAATTTACTTTACAGTATTTTTGCTAACTTACTGCAGCTGTAATAAGCGATTTAAAAAGTTATTACAAATTCCATTTGATAGTGTTGCGGTCACGGATGCCACTGCCCAGCTGGCCCCTAGGACCTAGTTGTGAATAAATTACTAACAGTTATGCTAGACAGGACGGTCCACCTCAGGGCGCTGCACTGGGGCCTTCAGCAAGCTAGCTATGTCACTGCAGGAACTGGAAATGTCGTCCTCGAGTCCAGGCGAAATTTCCTGTGGTTGGCCCGCCAATGAAAAAGAGAAAGGTTTAGTACACTCTGCCACCCCCCGGTCTGGCATGGAATTATCCCTCTATGAGTCCTTCAGCTGCCTCCCATGCGCACATGTGTGACAGCTGTTATAAGTAAAGGAGGATGGGAGATCACATCGCCACATTGAATACAAAGGCAAGGACTTGTAGAAGGCTTTCAATACTGCAGCATATAGGGTTGCAGTTGGCTTCTTATGTGATAAGGACTAAAAAAAGTGAATGGGCGGGATAGAAGCAATCCTTAAGAATGGATTTTGGTTGAAGATACATGAAAAGGAAAGAAGAGGGGATGGAGAATCTGGACTTTAGTGCCATGAACATCCAAATCTTTTCCCTTTGTAAGCAGTCTTTCTCACTGTAGATGAATGGACTTCAGATTGTTTAGAAACAACCTTAGAAATTCTCATAGACTGAAGGTTAATACAATTGTTTTTCTCTGAAATCATTGCAGATATTATTTACCTTTTGTATGGTATTATTACAAACCTGAAGTCTATTGTCCGAATTGCCTGTTTTTTTTTTCTTTTTATGTCAAGGTAGTAGCCTGAACACGATTTGAAATTGTAATCATCTACATAATCATTAGTGGACCTGATCATCAGGTAGACAAGTGTACCTGATTAGCAGCACCTACTTAATTTAATTTAACTTAAATGATTTGAAAGCAGTGAGGGTGCACATACTTTTTCACACATGTTGGCCTTCACACAATATGTTGTTGTTGGCTTTTTTTATTAAACTACACACAGACAATGTAAAAATCTGTCATTGCCACCCATTGCTGGATTTAGTGACACCTAGACTACCAAAACTATACAGCTAAAAGAAGAAGTGCATATTTTTCACATAACTGTATTGTGATAAGCAAGGGAGATATTTATTTTACTGATTTTTTACTGTGAATGATTTTATTCTAATTCACGTACCTTATCTCTGAAGGACTAAACATAAAAGCAGGCACTAACCTCGTAAATTCTCCAGGTCACTATGTAAAATACAGTATATCTAAATGCAAAGAGTGACTCTGACATTGTTGCAATATTTTCCAAAAATGACAAAGTGTTCATAGTCATCGTTGTAAAAAAAACTAAATAATGTTCTTTCTAAACTTTGACCTGGCTTGAGATATTTGATAAGTGACATATACTTCACAATGCCTTTGAGAATTAGTAGAGGACACAGAGTACAGTATATTCAAATGTTGCTATAAAAAATGGTTGAATTTGGGTTGCTTAAATAAAAGAAAATAATTTCAGCAGGCAATTTTGTTATTTCACATAATCCACTTGTTTTTCCAAATTGAAGATATATTAGTGCAGTAAGCCCCATGCTGAAAGTTTTCTACCTTTTGGTGACAGCCTTTATGAGGCTAATGCTGTTTGTGATATATAGCATAATAACCCCATCCATATCTGTAGGGCTTCCAACTAATATCATGTGGCTGATGCATCAGGCAAAATTATTGTAAATGGCAAAATTTTCCATAAAACAGCAATATGAGTTCATTACTCTCCCTTATATTAGGAAGTAACACACAAGAAAGGGATGCTTTTATTTTGAAGAAATTGGATTTTAGGTATAAATAAAATTAGGTTAATAACTTGCAGATAGCATAATGAAATAATAATTACATTTCTGTTATCAAAAGGTTATCATATTACTCCAAGCCACCCTCCACCACCTTTATTCTTTCTTTTGAAAGAGTAATAGTATGGGTTGCAATGATCTTTACAATAATCCTCATTTAGGTGACTAAACAAGGTAATTTAAATTCAACAGAAGGCTGAAATCTGCCATTTTGTGTTAAGTAAAAAAACACCACAATACGGAGGCCTGTGTTTTATTTCCAGTGCGGGTCTGCCTTTTTCTCTGCTTTGTATTTTGCATTTTCAAGTCTGCAAACTGAGCTTCTTTCAGCTCAGAGGATCAATTTAGGTGTAAAATGTCAATAAATAAACTTCACATTTCTGCTGGCATAGGGGCAGGTTTGTACTCTGCAATCATCATCATCCTAAGTAGTATCACACTGCAGCAAGGGCACTTAAAAACACTCTTAATTTGGTAAATTGCAGGTTAAAACCCCTGAGACTCTTTCTTTTGCAATGAGATATTCTTTAATATTTCACATACTTGATTTTATATCAAGTGTTATTAAATATGATATGACTTAATTTGCCAGTTTTTAACCTCTGAATTTAGCTGATAAATACGAATAAGACTAGAAAGTAGCAAGGAATCCTGACAGGGGCTGCACACATTTATGACAATTCGAATAACGTATTTTGATTATATGTGCCAAACATTAATTATTAGGAGACTGTGCCAGAAAATAAGCATATTGCCATTACTGGAAATGACTAACAATACTGTAATGGTGCTGACATGTTGCATCAGGTGGAGGTGAATCTGCAACAGTAAGAGCTGCCATCTAAATAAGCAGCTTCAGAGTCAGCTGCAAGGAAACCTATAAAAATGACAAGATGCATAAGAATTCACAGAAAAAATGTCCTTTTAAAGATAGCAAACTGTCCAAAATGGAAATATGATTGCCATGTAAAGAGCAAAGAATCCATATTGACACTCAATGCTGGCACCACATTGCACAGTGGGGGCTGGGTGGTCTCATGGCCATGGAACCCCAGCAGATTTTGTTTTTTTCTGTCCTACTGGCCATCAGACTTTACCTTATTCTTTGTTACTTAGTATTGGCTAATCTTATTTTTATATTTTTCTTTTTTCTTTCTTCGTCGTGTAAAAGCACTTTGAGCTACATCATTTGTACGAAAACATGCAATACAGATAAATGTTGTTGTTTATGTTGTTGTCAGAAAAGAGATGAATGAAGACCAAGAGTCCAGCTTAAGTGCTGTTGGGAACTAAAATGGATTACTGGGTTCTTTTGGGGAGTTGCTGGAGAGTCTTGAGGCTACAATCAGGGGTCTGGAATGCATCAGTATCGGAAGGAACATAGCCAAGAGGCTGCTACCTCTGCAGCTCCATCACCGCGTCTCAATCCACTAGCCTGGCTGCACAGTCACTGGTGGAGCTTTGGACTCATGGAGCAGGGAAAAGTGTGTCAGATCGAGATGCCACTGAAACCGAATGATCAGTGTGAAGCAGAATAGGTTGTAAAACTGCGAAGGCAGATTTTAGAGGCATTACAGAACAGCCATTGGGAACCTGAACCTTGAACACCGTTTTCAGTGTCAATTCAGTGTAGGAAGACTGCTAAGTACATCTGCAGCACCATACAAGGAGACTCATCTACCCAATATAATGGACAGGTCATCTCACTGAAGTGCAGCATTTAACACCTCTGCTGTACCGCAACACATCACAGCACAGCACTCAACATCCTTGCTGGGCCACCTGAAAATGAGGCATTCAAGGCCCCTGTAGCTGCTGTGTTGAAAGTGATTGCTGGGGACGGAGACTTCAATAGAAGGGCTATGTACAGTAACGGCGTTGACATGCATCAGCCAGGGAATAAGCCACCAACAGAATGAGTTGGAATTCCATCATGGGTAACACTTTAGTTTAGGTACTGCAAAAATTCATCCATTATTAATGTATTACTATGTAACAAGATCTTAACAAAGGCTTATTTTGGTCTTTATTGTGCTTATAATAATAACAATTCATTACATTTATATAGCACTTTTCTCACTAGGGTGGCACAGTGGTAGCACAGTAAGGAGTCCTGGGTTCACTTCCCGGGTCTTCCCTTCCCTTCCCTTGTTCTGTCCACCCTGGCCATTGGACTTTACTCTTATTCTATGTTAATTAATGTTGACTTATTTTATTTTCTTACTGTGTCTTTTATTTTTCTATTCTTCATTATGTCCTGCGGTGGGCTGGCGTTCTGCCTGGGATTTGTTCCTGTCTTGTGCCCTGTGTTGGCTAGGATTGGCTCCAGCAGACACCCATGACCCTATGTTAGGATATAGCGGGTTGGAAAATGACTGACTGACTAACTTTTCTCACTACTCAAAGCACTTCAGTGAGTGGGGAGCCACTTCAACCACCACTAATGTGTAGCATCCACCTTAATAGTCCAATGGCAGAGCTTTTTGTGTCTCTACTCTCACCACACATTAGCTGTTAGGTGGTGAAGGGATGAGAGAGCTAGGCAATTAGAGACAGGGGATGATTAGGGGGCTACAATGACAAGGACATGGTGGGTAATTTTACCCTGGACATCAGGATACACCCTACTTTTTACAAAGGATGCCCAGAGAGTCAGGACCTCAGTTTTACGTGTTATCCGAATGGAGAGCATCATTTTTACAGCACAGTGTTCCGATTACTGCACTGCATGGGCATTGGGATCCACATTCAGATTATAGGGTAAATGCCCCCTGCTGTTCTCACTGACACCCCAAGCTTTCCTAGATGGTCCCCCATCCAAGTACTGGCTTGGCCTGAACATGCTTAGCTTCAGGTGGATGACCTGTTCTGAAGTGCATGTGGCAAAGCTGCTGATAGTAGATAGGCTATTCATCTCTGTGCAGTGTGGCATAATAAGACCCTTTGATATGTTGATAAAATTACTTGTTAATGTGAAGGATATGCTGGTTTTATAATTAAGTATGCAATCTCTAGAAAAATGTGTCTCACTTAAGCCACCTTTGATTGTTCCATTCATCCATCCATTATCAAACCCGCTATATCCTAACTACAGGGTCACGGGGGTCTGCTGGAACCAATCCCAGCCAACACAGGAAACAAACCCTGGGCAGGGCGCACACACACACACGGACAATTTAGAATAACCAATGCACCTAACCTGCATGTCTTTGGGAGGAAACCGGAGCACCCGGAGGAAACCCACACAGACAGGTGGGGAACATGCAAACTCCACGCAGGGAGGACCCAGGAAGCGAACCCGGATCTCCTAACTGCGAGGCAGCAGCGCTACCCACTGCACCACCATGTCACCCTTGACTGTTCCAGTGTGAAGTTATTTTAGTCAGTCACAATCCAGATATGCTTTGTAAATTTTAAGCAGAAGCCTTTGTTAAGGTTTTGTTACAAATGAATAATAGATCAATTTCTGCAGTACCTAAAGGTGTAAATAAGAAGCTTCAACCCTAGCTGCAGAGGATCCCAGAAAAACTGCAAGACTGAAAAATTGTAAATGAATTCCTTCTTGTGGGCCAGTGTTGTGCAAGTTCACACCTCACAAGAACTAGCTCAAAGTTCAGTTCACACAGATTAAAATGAATAAATTCACGTTCATAGTTCACCATTTCAATTTTGAACTAGTTCGTGTTCAGTTCATTTTGTATTTTTTAAGGAATGAGAATAAATGACCCATGAGTTTACTTTTTTCAATTTTGCATGCCTTATATTAGGCTAGTACAGTGTTCTTGAATAAAATACAATCATTTTTATTTAAATAAACTTTATTAAGTTATACCCAGCAACAAACACGTACTGTATAACTATATATGCTAATATCCTCCCAGTCATAAAAGAAATTAAATAGATACAAGTATACATATAAATTACCGCCCTGTGGAACCGGCGTGTAGGTGAACTAACCTATTATGCTACCGGTAAAAATGTGCATCACATATTGCATGTCCAACAGGGAAAAATATAAAGTGGCCTCGCAAAGTACAATGTTTTCCTAAAAGCGAAAGTGGAGCTTCACCCCGTGCTCGTGTCAGCGGTGGTGCAGCTTAAGTACAAGCAGGCAGACACAGACAGTGTCTATTTGGTTTTACATTATTTTTTTCCGAATACAACAAAATGGCAAAAATTCTGTACGAAATAAATATTTGTAAAAATTCACTATTTGTGCTTATCCGTATACGGTATTCGGATTCAGCTCCACTCCTACATTACAGGGTAAGGCAAAACGTTTAATCTGGACCTAAACCAGATCCAGAATGTCACATAAAACTGAACTAGCTCAAGTTCAAGTTCTTCACTTGCAAATACATTACGTTAAGTTCACCGTTCTTAGAAAAATGAGCTTGTTCAATGAACGCACTATTTTGAACTAGTTCATGCATAACACTGAGTGTGGAAACAGCAAGCTGTCCTTTTAAGGATAGTGAGCTATTTAAAAGAGCCATGTAAAACGCAAAGGTGCTACAATACTTTAATCCCAGGTATTCTAACTCGTTGCTCTTTCTATCATCTTAATGAAAATGAAATGACCTACTTCATTCATGAGTTGACAGTTCAGGGTAGGATAATGGCTGACAAGGACATGCATTGTGCAGTAACTGAATTTCTAGAGAAGGAGAAGATCCTTATGGGAGACATTTAGGTACAATTTCAACATTCATATGGAGACACCTGCGTGGGGACAGGTCATGTCAGACAGGGAGTAAAGCTCTTTAAAGATGGGAACACGGTTGTCACTGTTCAGCCCTATGGTGGTCTATTGAGAGCAACAAGGAAAACATCAATGAGCTTGTGAGAAATAATCAGATTTTATCAATCTAAGAAATTAGTGGTGCAGGTTAGAATCAGGCACTAAGAAATGCTGTTTCTCCATCTTCCAGTAGATAACCATGAATACATGACAGAGGCAGGTGATCTTTTTTCATTTGCTCACCTAATTAATAAAAAAAAAACCAGAATGCTTAACAAATGCAACAAAAGTATAGCATTAAATATAGCAAAACAAAGATAAAAAAATGGTTATGTATCACAGGTCGTCCCACTTTCCCTCGAAAGCATCACATGGTATACATACTTAAGAACGAAGGTAGTCTAAAAATGTGACCAAGATGGAATGAACACCTCTTCCAATCAGATGAACCTGAAGCAAGTAATAGCAAGGCTCTAATTCAAACTTGGCTAATGGTCCCGTCACTTTACGCGACTTTTCCTGAGATTTTCAGTTGAGGACCTCATTTCCATAATCTTAGCGAGTCTAAAACAATAGCTGTGCACTCTCGTGCCACTTAGTTGCAAAGTCTGACATCCCCAGTGACTCAGTCCAAAAAGTCAATGACAGGTTTGATTTTATTTAAAGCTGTAGAGGGTGGGCTTGTTTATCTATGAGAGTTGAAAACCAATGAGAACTCAACCAGAAGTACAATACGGATCTCACAAACAGAAGTGAAGCTCTTCTGTCTAATGTTCTTGTGTTTCAACATAATAGTAAAAGATGGAAATTGCAACTGAACTCACTGTGCCTGTAAAGAGTTTAAAGGGGGCTTGGCTACATCAGATAGTATATTAGTGGCTCTCAGAAAAAGGGGAAGAAAATGGGAAACTGTGCTGGAAAGTCATTATGGAGTCACATAATTTGTCATTAATTGCATCAGTCCCCTCCAATGACTAAAGGAAAGGAGCTGAACTCCACCTGAGATTGAGACTGTCTTAAAGTAAATTCATTGGAAAAGGTAACCATGTTTTCTTGGGTATGGGAGCAAGTCTTCAGTACTGATTCCATGATTTTTAGATTTAAAAAACTTCAACTTGTTTATTGTTCAAAAGATTATAGGCCTCGAAGACTCTTACATAAGAGTGTCTAGCTAGTCACATCTACATTTGTCTTATTATTCAGTAGTACATGGTTGGGATGGAAAATCTATATAAGAAGAAAGGGTTTTCTTTGGAAGAGCACCTCCATCTGGTTATAAACATAACTGTTTGCTGGTGTTTCATGGTACAGTCCTGCTGTTATATGTACTGATCGCTAGAGATCATTAAGGCAAGGAACCCAAAATGCCAAATTGGATTGTGACTCCCATGAGTCCAAAGCAGCTAAGCTTTCTGCTAAGTATCTCTATATGTTTTATATTTAATGATGGTCAAGGCCAGGCTATTGAAAAGAGCAGGCAAGATTTTTTCGGAATATGGAAATGAGGTCTCTATCAAATCATCAAGCATCTCTTATTTCATTGTCCAACTGGTAACCAGCTTTGAAAAGTAAGCTGTTTATTCCGATGGATTTATGCTGCAGTTCTACCAGATAAACCAAATCCTGTGAGTTTGCTGCCTCCACAACCAAATTCAAGGCTAATTGGAACCGTCCACATGTACTAAAGACTGCACTCACTATTTGACATTTAGCATAAATGCATAGTTTAGGACTGTTTAAGATGATGAATGTGGACAAGAGCAAGGTAAAAAGGGCCAGCTTAAACAGTCCAAATAAAGTACTAGACATTATTGTCTAAAAAGAGAACCTTGACCAAGAAATGAAATATAATATTGAAATAAGTAATAAACAAGGAATAAAAGTTAGAAACAGTAACTGCTTGTTTTATAGCTAGGATTATTACAGATAACATTAGTTTTAAATAGCAGCAAATTAATATAAAGAAGCTACAGAAATGTAGCTGAGCCCAAGCAATAGTGAGGAGTGTAATGTAAATAAATACACTTCTGTTTAGCAAAATAAGGACATCTTGGAAAGATGACCATGAAACAGAGGAAAAGAGTCTGTTTCAAATAAGAGATGACCAACACCTGAGTGAGAACATTTAGATTAGAACATAAAAAAAGACATGAAAGAGTGAGTTTGTTGTTGACACCTCCAATTGTGAATAGTACTGTCAATATAACAATAATATTAAAGAGCAAAATTAAAAAGATGTTAAAACTAATGGAAAACAGGAAAAGGATTTAAGACTAGGGACACCTGTCTCCATAAAAATATGTTTTAGAAGATACCTGTGGGTCAAAATCTTTACATTTCTATCCATCCATCCATCCAATTTCTACACCTTATTTGGGTCCAGGTTGCGGAGGCCGCAGCCTGACCAAAGATGTGCAGGTAGTCCTTTCCCCGCTTCCTTTTCCAACTCCTCCAGGGGCATACCGAGGTGTTCCCAAACCAGCCAAGAGAAATAATCTCTCCAGTCTATCCTGGGCCTGCCTTTGTGGAAGACGAATGTTCTCTTCGTTCCCTTGTACTAATTCATGTCTGAGAAGTAAGCTTCTTGTAATAGCATGCTTTGTTTTAGCAAACAGAAAAATGTTTGTGCAAAGGACTCAAGGTCTGAGCATTCCACACATGAGTCTGCCTTATCACGTTTTCCCTTAGCTTACATCTGAACGCCATAACAAAAGGAGCCAAGAAATCAAGTTGCACAAGGGGCGTTGAAGGGGCTAAAGGTTTGTGTATAATAAATGTGTTGACTGTTACATTTTATAATGATATTAAATTACGCATTCTAGGGGTATAAAACTGGACCCCACCCAACAGACGGGGTTCAGAAGAGCCCTGACGCTGTCATGTATATTTGATTGTCTGCTTTTCTGAAACTCTTCTCACCGTGACTCTGAAAATAAAGCTGCTTTATAACCGCACCTGCTGTCGGGTCTGAGATTTCGTCCACAGTTTTGGCGCCCAACGTGGGGCAGGAGACGGCAGACGGCTCCTCGTGCAGGATCGTCCAGATGACCGTGGTGGAGCCGATTCCGGCCGGATCGGGTCCAGCTTCGGTAAATGTAGGATTGGCCTGCCTTGGGCGTTTCCTGCGTGGGGAGTCCCTGACCTCCTCCTAGCCGATACGAGGCACGACTTGACGGGCATTTCCATGCAGGTGGATGGAGTCACGGTGAGTAGATCGGGGGATTCCTGTTAGTTTGACTGGTGTGCTGGAAGTAATATGAATATAGAAGGAAAAGGAATAAAAAGCATATGCAAAATAAAGAATAAGAAAGCATACTGTATGGAAAATACATAGGAGTGTTCTAAGGGCTCACGGAAAGTGACTTGGGACCCTACGGAAAACGGCACAGTGTGAATGTTAGCTAGTCACCCCTGTGGAAAGGATTAGAAAAGGCGAGTGGCACGCTCCTATAATAATTTGAGGAACGGGGTGAAAGGGTATTTAGAGAATGTGTGTCTAAATAAACGGGAGGTCGAGTTTTTCATCTGCTGTCTGGTCATACTCTTGTTTCAACGGGTTGCTAAGGTGACGGAGACAATACCCTGGCAGATTGACGCATACAAACCGTCTGATGAAGGGATCGGGTAAAACCTCCATATCCTGGACTCCACGGGGCGTATTGATGTAGGATTCTGCTGATGCAAATAACGGACACGAAGTCACCTGAAGCTGTAATCCGGGAATAGGAGCGGACGGCGGGTGGAACGGGGTTTATCGAGGGCTGAGTCACTTTCTGCTGAGATCCTGCCACTCACTATGGGAAAAACAATCAGTAGCCAGTCAAACAGTCCCCCAAGAGTCCTAAAAACCTAACGTTAGAAGGATTATTTTCGGGGGATCGCCAGGCTCCTAGTGCGCTGTCGGGATCGAAGGCGGGTCCCTAGAAAGCTCATTGAAAAGAGACAGGATTAAAAAAGCATGTAGGAGGTGGAATAAGGACAGTGGAGGTGGATGGCCAGTGGAAGGAACTGGAGATATGAATTAGAAAAATACTGTGCAGAAATACACAGGGTTGTTGTAATGGAGGTCCTTATCGGATGGATATTTATGACAGATGGGAATTGGTTATTAAAGACCGTACGTTGGAAGCGGCACAAAAACGGAATGAGCTTTTAGTTGCTGAACTTAAGAATAGAAAGGAAAAAGAACAGCTGCTTATAGCTTTACAGAAAGTGTAGGCTGATACGGGACCCCAGTCTGAAGGAAGGAGGAGAAGGAGTGATAAAAAAAAAAAAACTTTTATATCCAGTGCTCTCTTCCCAACACTTTACCCACAACCCCTTCCACTGCCACATTCAATCATTGCCCCAACGGCTCCTGTGGTTACCGATGCCCCAGTTACTGATGATTTCTTTGATGAACAATATCAATGTGACCCCTCCTCACTTACAGATCCTGATGATGAGACTGACGGCCACTTGTTAGGGGCTATGGGAGGCTTTTCTAACTTACACAAAAAGCCCTCCATTTCACAACGTGCTAGAACAAAACCCTCAGAGATAAGACCCTGAAAACCTTACCCGTTTAAGTCCCCTAAACCTTTAGCACCCACATTTTCATGCCCTTTAATTGAGGTTCCTAACCCCGACACGATCCCACACTGCCCCCAGGAAATGCTAACCCCACTACTGTAATGATACACCGTAACTGAGATATTCAAGAGCTGAAAGACGTAGTGTCCGAATTGCCTGATCGTAAGGTAATCGGTGGGTTGAAGTTTGTGGAACAGGTGCAGCAGCTACATAATATGTACAAACCCAGTGCAGCCGAGTGGACCCAAGTGCTACGCAGAAAGATGGGCACTACTTGGGCTACTGTCAATTATGGGCAGCATAATGGAGTACAGTGGCATTGGAATGAGGCATTGCCTCGTGGACAAAATAATGAGGGTCCTTTCCTTGCCAAATGGGAATCTGTGAAAACTGCAATAGCTGCAAAATATAAAAAGGGCACCGACTGATACCTTTTCAGCTGCCAAACAAAAGAAAGATGAGACAGTAGATGAATGGGCACACCGCATTCAGGATTTGATGACAAACCATTCTGGTTTAGAAAGCCCAGATGACCGTAACAAGGCAGCAGTTCCTCCTTTTCTGTCAGGACTCAGAAGTGATATTCAAAATAAAGTACGCACGTCCTGTATTTGGATGGGAAAGTGCCACTTTTGATGAAGTTAAAAAAAAAAAAAAAAAAAGACACGCGGAGCATGCTGAACGACAGACTAAACAAAAGAGTCAGACACTCAGACCAAGTTAATCGCGGCACAAATGAATTATTATGCAGGTGGAGCTCAGGCAGGGGAGAGGACGTGAAAGACGTGGATTTTCCGAGAACAGGGGAAGCCGGGGGGGAGGTCGTGGATTTTTACTTCCTAATCCGAATTCTTCGTCTGCTCAGCCGCCTCTCCCCTCAGATCAAGCACCTACACATCTTGCCTGTTACGATGGGACACTTCTGCAGCAATTGCCCACATCAGCTTCTTCCCCGCCTTCCTTACCTGAACCTGAGGATATTCCTTTCACAGGGACCCCAGCCACTCTTTTCAGTTGCCTTTGCTCACTTGCCATGGGACACAGATCCTTTATTGACTTTGCTGAATGGCACTAAAACTGCTTTTCTAATCTGCCTCGAACGATACACTGACTGTTCTTAGTGCTTCTGGACAACCACATTTTTTACTGGTGTCTAAACCTCTTCGAGTTCAGCTTCATTCCAGTGGTTCCACTTTGATGCACCGTCTTTGTTAAATCAGCTCTGCCCTGTTAATCTGTTCAGGAAGGGATGATGACTAAGCTCTCCCTCTCTATTTCTCTAACCAAACGAGGGTTTCACTATTCTATTCCTAAATTCCTGTGCCAAACCTCCCCCCACACTAAGCCCTCTTTTGCAGCCTGGACCCTGAACATCTCCTCACACACCATTCTCCTTAAAACCCTACACTCTTATATTCTTTTCCCCACTTGCAAGTCCCCAACACCCTCCACTGCACTGCCCAGTACTTCCCTTCTGAAGTGGACACACCTTGATTAGAATCTTTTCTCTTTCAGGTACTAGCCCAGAGACCCTCCATATCCCTTGCATTTTTTTCTCATGCACACACAGCTGCTGCTGTCAGTGCACTTCACATATTCCCAAAGCGTTTTTTGGAGGTTCGGTTCCCCATGTTTTTCTTTAGCCAATTATAGCACCGTTCACTGAGTTGAAATTGGGGATTGGGTGGAACAATGTTTCAATAGGACGGACTGGCTACATGTTGCTTCGGGTATCTTTGATACCTCAGATCATTTGATAACTAAAGTTTGTGCTTCAAAATGATTTTTTAGTACATCGTGCATTTGTGCCGTCTTTCCCTTTCTGATTTTTCATTGCAAACCGCCTGTCCCACTTGGCTTTCCTCACTTCCCGATGCACTTTGGTCCCAGGGGAAAAATGATTATGGAAGGATAGCACACTGTGAGCCACTGGTGATTTACCCAAAATCCTCCTTCCGCCCGCATCGCTCCCAGTATCCTCTGTCTCCAGCAGCAGAGGCTGGCATCTCCGCCGTACATTCCGATCTCGTGAAACGTGGAGCAATCATTCAAATTAAATACTCTCCAGTCAACTCCCCCGTTTTACCTGTTTAAAAGGCTGACGGTTCATGGCGTTTTTGTTTAAGATCTTCGACACGTAAATTCTGCAGTTTTTCCTAGGGCACCTATTGTTACTAATCCTTCCACTATTCTTTCTACGATACCCTCGTCCCCTGTTATTTCTCTGTTATTGACTTTGCTAATGCTTATTTTGTATTCCTTTGCACCCGACTCTCAATTCTGGTTTGCCTTTACTTTCCAAAACCGCCGTTGGACATGGACCGTTATGCCTCAGGGATATATTGTAGCCCTTGTGTATTGGATAAGCTCTTGCTCAAAATTTAAAAGGCTAGATAAAGACAGTGTATTGATACAGTATGTGGAATGTTGTGTAGTACTACGAAGCAGATTGTGCACGGATACTCAGCAATTGTTATTATTTAGCAGAAAATGGCCACAAAGTTTCTAAAACAAAACTGCAGTTAATTCAAACAACTGTGAAATATTCAGGTCATGACATTTCTTGTGAAACGAGAGCTCTCTCTCTCTCTCTAGCGACCGTATAAACACCATTCAAAATCTTCCTAGACCAAGACATGTTACAAAGCAACAGGTTGTGTCTGTATTAGGCATTATAGGATACTGCCGGCAATGGATTTTAAACTTCAATGAAAGAGCACAGCTTTTGCAAACTTTAGCGGTCACCCCTGATCTCCCCCTTTCTGGTCAGGTGGCATGGAAAGATCAAGCTGGGAAGGCTCTATGTAACTTAAAAAAAAAATGCCCTACTGTTTTGCATGCGTTGGGACTGTTGACTATCTCGTCCATTCACTCTGTTTGTGGACGAAAAGGGGATATATGAATGCATTTTTACACAACTCCATGGAGAAAAACAAAGGCTTAGCCTATTTTTGAAAAATTGGATCCAGTGGCTGTGGGACATCCAACCTGTCTCAGAGCTGTAGCAGCCACAACAGAGGCCGTGCTAGCCAGTACAGATATAGTGCTCATGAGCCCCTAGTGGTAAAAGTGCCTCACGCCGTCACTCCATTTTAGTACAGGCTAAAACCTCACATCTCACTACTGCTAGGGAAATACACTACCAAAATATACTCTGTACATTGTCAAACGTTACCATAGAAAGGTGCTCCACCTTAAATCCAGCTACATTGCTTCCAACTGAAAATCAAGGGGACAACAACTGTCATGATAAAATAACTAAGGTTATAAAACCTAGACCAGACCTACAGGAAACACCCTTAGGAACAGGAGAGATAATTTTTGTGGATGGGTGTTCTTTATGATTGGAAAATGGAACACCTTCAACCAGCTATGCAGTGGTCAAAGGTGACCACCTGCTGGAAGCAAACCAAATTTCTTCAAGTTTAAGCGCAGGCAGCTGAGTTGATAGCTCTCACCCGAGCTTGTCAGTTGTCAGAGGGAAAAATTGTAACTATCTATACTGATTCTAGATATGCTTTTGGAGTCTGCCATGATCATGGGGCATTATGGAAACTCAGGGATTCAAGACCAGTACTGGCAAGCCCATTCAACATAAAAACTAAAAGAATCCCTCTTAGAGGCCATAACAAAGCCATCAAAGCTAGCGATCATTAAATGTCAAGCTCACACAGGAAACAGGATCCTGTCAGCAAAGGAAACAAATTAGCTGATCATTTTGCTAAACGGGCTGCGTATAATAACACACCAATCTTTTTATTCCAACAGAGAAATGACCAGGACACTGATAATCAAATTATTTCTTTACAGAATGCAGCCACGGACACAGAGAGAGAAAATGGTCCAAAGAAGGGTCCCTCTCTGATGGAGTCTGGACCCATAAGCAAACTAACAAACCTTTCCTCCCAAAAGCTTCTTTCCCAGGTATGGAAAAAATCGCCCATGGCCTAGACCATGCTGGAAAAGACGCCATGGTTCAAGATGTTGAAAAATATTGGGAAGCTGTAGGTTTCTCTACATATGCAGAGCAGTTCTGCAGGTGCTGTGCATTATGTCAAAAGTTTAATGTAGGAAAGGGCACCCAGGTAAGTCCCGCCATTACACCTAACCTAATGGGTCCATTCGAACACCTTCAAATGGACTTCATTGAATTAACACCATCAAAGGGGTACCGATACTGTTAAGTAACTGTTGATGTGTTCTCCGATGGGTGGAAGCTTTCCCTTCCAAACATGCAGATGCCAAACCTGTGGCAAAAGCTTTGATAAAGGAAATCATTCCTAGATGGGGAATACCACAGAAATTACAAACTGATAATGGCACCCACTAAATTCCATTATAAATGAATTAACCACCTGGCTCCAGATAAATGTGCATCATTATTGCAAATACCACCCCCAGAGTGGAGGTATTGTGGAACGATGCAATGGTACCTTGCAATCTAAATTGGCTAAAATCTGTGAGCAAACAAATTTAACTTGGCCTGATGCTCTGCCTCTGGCCTTGATGGGATTAAGGGGAAGAACACATTGGCAGTTAGGGCTGTCGCCATTCGAAATTCTGACCGGATGGACCATGCCAGTCGGCATGGTCATAGGTAATGTTACACTGCATACTGTGGACAATGATCTTCTTTCCAGTCTTACAGGTCTCCGAGCTTCTCTGAAGGAAGTCCACGAGCAGGTGAATCAGGCCTGGAGAACTAGTCCTCCATCAAAGGACTCCCCGATTCCATTAGGAACCTGGATTCTGGCTAGAGATACTCGAAGGAAACATTGGCATCACCCTCGGTGGAGAGGACCGTTCCAAGTTCTGCTGTAGACACCACATGCTGTTAAAGTTGAGGGACTGCCTGCTTGGATTCACATCTCACATTGCAAAAGATGGCACCCTTGATTGTGGTCCTACTATGTCTTTCCATCCCCTTGTCGACTGCTCTGGTCACCTTGACTTTTCCTTTCGGAATCACCACATCAGTTCAGGTGGATTTCTGTTCTATTATTGACTGTGGGACTGATCGACAAATCCAGTGGAACTGGTCTGACAAATGTGTGTGTAACTGTTACAAACTCTGGATTCGAAGTAACTGTGACATGTGGGACTGGGTTTTGGCTAATACTGGAACTGATGACTGGGGTTTATTAACCCTATAAGGCCCAGAAGTATGGTCTGAAATATCGTTCTTCTATTATAAAAGGACATGCCCCTCATGAATGTGCGAATACCATTGTAACCCTTTGATCATTACTCTGAAGAACCCTTCTTTACATGATTCAGGAACCTGTATTTTAGGGGCATGTGTATCTGGAATAGATCCTCTAGGGAGATTTCAAATTAAGGTTGAGAACCCTGTTACTAACACCTCCCATTTCCCCACACACACACCCTTCTCTCCTACCCCTGGTCCAAACGCCGCCCCTGTCAAGGTCATGAATATTTCCACCTCTTCTTCCACTTTTCTATTGAAATTGGGTATGGGGATCAGAACCGTTGGCTGCAATGGGTATTATATTCGGCTAGACAAGTGAATCAATCTGATTGCTATGCATGTGCTATAGCTAGGCCACATTTGGCCACTGTCCCTTTTCCTCTTTCTAACATATCTGATCCTACTGGCCTTCCTTGCCTACTTGCCCTTTTTATCTCTTCCTCTATTCCAATCGACTCTAATTACATTACACTTTCCCTCCTTTTCCCCCTACTCTTCCCATGACTCCCCCGATATTCCAGCCTGATGAAGGTATTTATACCTGTTTTTTTTAGAAACCTCACTTCCTCTCGTGGCACAAATGTTGGTAATATCCCATCCTCTTTTTGTTTCCAAACTTTTCCGATTAATTCTTCCTCTTTAGCTTCCAAATTATCAATTTTTCTGATTACTCAGAATACTGATATTTGGTGGATGTGCCATAGGTCTAAATTGCTTGACATCCTTCCACCTGACTGGACTGGCACTTCTGCTTTAATACAATTTGTTATGCCTTTCCGACTTTTCCCTTTAACTGCCTTCCATGTGTCGACCATGTTTGGCCGACATGTCAACCCCATTCTGTGGACCCTTCCCAGTTTTCCCTACATGGCCCTGGGGTGTATTTTGATTCCATTCGAGTCCCTCGTGGAGTCCCTGATAAGTTCAAGGCAAGGGACCAAGTTGTTGCCGAATTTGAGTCTATTTTTCCTCAGGTTACTATAAACAAAAATGTAGATTGGATTAATTACCTCTATTATAATCAACAAAGATTCTTAAATTTTACTAAAGAAGCTGTTGAAGGTATCCATGAGCAACTTGATAAAACATCCCTCATGACCTGGCAAAATCGATTGGCTTTAGATATGCTCTTGGCTGAGAAAGGAGGCGTTTGTGCTATGTTTGGTGATGCATGCTGTACCTATATCCCTAATAATACAGCTCCTGATGGATCAATCACCCGTGCTTTAGCTGATTTGACATGAACTAGCTACTAATTCTGGCATTTCTAATCCTTGGGACAAATGGTTTATGTCCACTTTTGGGTCCTGGGGCCAATGGCTTAAATCAGTTTTCATCTCTCTTACGGTTGCTTTAATTGTTCTCCTGCTTGTAGCTTGCTGTATTGTTCCCTTGATAAGATACATTGTATCCAAGTATTTTACTGCCTCATGGCAAAGGCTTACTTTTTACACAAAGAAAAAATGCTTCAGATCAGCACAGCCACCCCACACTCCTCCGCCCACTCCACTCCATCCTCCTCTCCTACCCTTTCCTACTCAACTCTCCCTGATCAAATATTTTTTGTTTGCTAAAAAAGGGGGGAATGTGGAAGACGAATGTTCTCTTCGTTCCCTTGTACTAATTCATGTCTGAGAAGTAAGCTTTACAAAACCATGTAATAGCATGCTTTGTTTTAGCAAACAGAAAAATGTTTGTGCAAAGGACTCAAGGTCTGAGCATTCCACACATGAGTCTGCCTTATCACGTTTTCCCTTAGCTTACATCTGAACGCCATAACAAAAGGAGCCAAGAAATCAAGTTGCACAAGGGGCGTTGAAGGGGCTAAAGGTTTGTGTATAATAAATGTGTTGACTGTTACATTTTATAATGATATTAAATTACGCATTCTAGGGGTATAAAACTGGACCCCACCCAACAGACGGGGTTCAGAAGAGCCCTGACGCTGTCATGTATATTTGATTGTCTGCTTTTCTGAAACTCTTCTCACCGTGACTCTGAAAATAAAGCTGCTTTATAACCGCACCTGCTGTCGGGTCTGAGATTTCGTCCACACCTTACAGCCTCTGGTTGAACATGCCTGAAACAACTTTCTGAAATGATGTCCAGGAGCAGTCCTAATCAGATGCCTGAACCACCTTTTGACCTCCTCCCAAATGTCTGTGCTTCTCACTCTATCTCTAAGGTTGAACCCAGACACCCTGAGAAGGAAAATGATTTCTGCCACATGTGTCTGTGGTCTACTTCTTTCAGTCACCACCTAAAGCTCATAAGCATGAGGTGAGGATAAGAACAGCTTCCTCTTGACTACCATTGATGAAATAATATTGTACGCTGCACCAATCCGCTTGTTGATCTTTCATGTCGTTCTTTATTCATTCATGAAAAAGACCTCAATATATCTAACCTCCTTCCCATGAGGTAGCACCTCATCCACAATCTGGAGGGGGCACTCAATCCTTTTCCTACTGAGAACTATGACCTCATATTGCAAACCACTACAGTGAACGTCTGAGGTCACAGTTCAATGGAGCCAGCAGGACCACATCTCTACTTTTTCAGATAATGTGGTCCTGCTGGCTCCATTGTGATGTGATCCTGAGTTCACCAAACTGAATGCCTTCAACTCCTTGGCTGGACCTAGGAATTCTGTCCATAAAAGTTATGAACATAATCAGTGATGGTCTTTACATTTTATTTTCAGAAATGTAGATTTTAGACGTAATATCTCAAAGCTCTTATGGTGGTTTAATTGGCGTGGTGAGACTGAATGTGGATATGTGCACTGGTGCCACAAGATGGACTGGAATCAAGCCAAGCAGTAGTTCCTACTGCATACTCCATAGTACCAGAATAGACTCCAATCCCCCGAATAAGTGGGTGCTGAAAATCTAAAAATGTTTTTTTAACAGATGTTTGAAAACCTCTAGATGTAGAGAGAATTTAAAATGAATTAGGTAATATTAAATGTATACTGTACTTCTTATGATGCAGGATAATTTTATATCAAAGATCAACAGCTGTAGGGAACTGATTTATTTACTGAATAAATATTAAGAAAAAGAGTACACTTTTTAAGAAAAGATACCTGTTTAATAAAAATAATACCAGTGCTTACTGTAGGGCAAATGACCACATAAATGCAAAAAGCAAAATCAGATAAAATAAAAGTCAATTAGAGAGGAATAATGTTGATGATGCAAAGCTCAGCTTCAGGAGTTTTATTGTGTTTTGATGCAGGGAATGGCAAGGGTCAAGGTAGAGGTGAGGTATCTTAGGAACCACTGGCGGACCTAAATTTTTGGATTCCTGAAGTCTGAACTGTTATGAAGACCCCTTCACAACCAGCAGCAAGGTTTGGGTAACCACAGCTATCATCTTCAATGGAGTTGTTACAAGACAGATCACCACAATTTTTTTTTAATGTAACCACTACATGTTAGTGTTTTAAAAACCCCTTCTCATACAGCAAATGCCAAAATCTTTAAGCATTGTGGACTAAATTCATGTCTGGAACCGAGAGGTTAAGGGCCCTGAAGCTTAAGCTTCAATACTTTCATAGTAGAAGCTCCCCGTTTGAAACAGTAAAGGTGACATAAAATACAGACTAAGAAGCAGCAGATGCTTGTAATTTTTCTAAGGGTACAATTTGCGAAGAATTCAATAACAAATACATCTCAACTGGTTAAAGAAATGTTATGGAGAGGCTAAATGAATTAGATGGTATAACGGGTAAAAAGGTACCATGATTAAGAAGGCTAAATGGATTGTGTTTTCTGTGGGTTGGCTTTAGGCAACTCCTGTTTTTCTTTTATAATCTTTTGTTATTTTTCTCTTTGGTTAAGCAAATACCTTCATTTTATTAATAATCTTACAGGCCCATTGAATTGCACTGGATGCACTTCATCTAAAGCATGGTGTACAGTTTTGGTCCCCAGGCTACAAAAAAGACAGCAGCACTGGAAAAGGACCAGAGAAGATCAACTGGGCTGATTCCAAGGTACCAGGGGATGAATTATAAGGAACGATTAAAAGAGCTGAGCCTTTTCAGTTTAAGCAAAAGAAGTTTAAGAGGTGACATGATTGAAGTGTTTAAAATTATGAAGGGAATTAGTACAGTGGATCGACACGGCTACTTTAAAATGAGTTCAACAAGAACATGGGGGCACAGCGTGTTAAGGGTAAATTCTGCACAAACATTAGGAAGTTTTTCTTCACACAGAAGACCACAGACACTTGTAATAACCTACCAAGAAGTGTGGTAGACAGTAGGACTTTAGGGACTTTCATAATTAGACTTGGTGTTATTTTGGAACAATTAAGTGAAAAGGACTGGCAAGCTTTGTTGGACTGTTCTCGTCTAAATCTTTCTAACGTCCTAAAGACCTTACAACCCCCCTACACCGTTTACCTTTCTGGGTGATGTAAAACAATGGTTGGCTAATAATTTTCTCAGACTAAACAGTGACAAAACAGAGGCCATAATCATTTCACCCCGAGCCTTTTAGAGAAAATTGACATTTTTTCTTTGACAGTCCTGTGTTTTATTAAATTTGTATCTACACAAAGTCAAAAATCTTGGTGTCATTTTTGACCCTGGACTCTCTTTTGAAGCACATGTTAATAATATCACTAAGACATTTTTTTTTCACCTCAAGCAAATTGCATGGTTGTGTGCCTCTGATATCTTAACCAGGACCCTAAGTCATGCTTTTGTCACCTCGCCACTTAATTACTGTAACTCTGTTCTGTTAGGTGTCTCTGTTTGGAGTCTGAACAGACTACAAAATGTGCAAAGTTCAGCAACAACATTTAACACCCTGGGAGCATATTACTTCAACACTTTGATAGTTGCACTGGCTCCCTGTTTATTTCTGTATTCCCTATATACTCTTCCATTTAGTTTTTAAAGCCCTTGGTATGTCCTCACCTTAACTGTTTTCCTAACTAAAACCATACACCCCATCACTTTCACTCCATAACTCTGATACCAGGTTGCTAAATGTTGCCCCGTTGTTCAGGCTCCACACTATGGGTGACGGAGCTTTTAGCATAGCGGACCTACAGGTTGTGGAATGCCCTCCTTCTCGAGCTCCGCAACTCTCTGATTTTAAATCTCAACTTAAAACCCACCATTTTAATGCAGCAGTTCTTTAGCTTCTGCTCACTTAATATATTTTTTTATGGTTTTGTTTTATTTTTTGTTGTATTTTTCAAGGTACAGTATCCTTGGGTGTTTTGAAAGGTGTTTTTAAATAAAATTTACTTTTATCATTATAAAGTGTTTGTTTCCTTTTGCATGATGACTTTGCAGTTTTAGCTGGTAAATCCTGGCTACAACAAGAATCCAAAGTGATTTACCCTAACAAGTTTCTAAGGATGTTTGCAGTGCCCATAAGTGCGATCTTTTGTACTTCACTAGCTGATGGATGGCCTGGGAGCTTCTTCAAGTTTTCATCATGATCTTTCTTTATTGTACCTAATGCTCCAACTATAACTGGCACAGTTTTAGTTTTGCAGTTCCACATCCTGCTAATCTCGATTTCCAAATCCTTGTATTTACTGATCTTCTCAGTGTCTTTTAACATGATGTTCAAGTCGTCTGGGACAGCTATATTGATCAGCAGGCAGGTTCTGTTTTTCTTATTATGCCGCACAATATCAGGATGATTCGACTTAAGATTTTTCTGTCTGTTGTTATTGGAACATTCCACATGATGGTGATATCATTGATGTTCACAACCTTTTCTGACTGGTGTTTGTAATATTTGTCTGGCACTTGTACCCCTAGATTCTTGCACATAGTCCAGTGTACATAACTGGCTACATTATTATGCCTCTGTGTATACTCAGTAGGTGCAAGTGTTATACAGCCAGCAACAATATGACTAATATGCTCTTCTGCCTTGTTGCATAGTCTACATTTACTATCTACTAGCTGTTTTAAGTGTTATGTGCCTGGTCCTATGCTGCCATAATTAAGCTTTCTGTCTCTCAATTTAGACCGGAACTGCAAATTTGCATAGATGCCTGCGTATCGTCAAATGATCTTTCAAAGTCTCGAAAGAACTTTAACTTGCCGTATGCTGTCCCTATAGTGATGCATATGACTGAAATACATTTCTTTATAAACAGTAAGACCTTTCTTCTTGTACAGCCGTTCTAACTGCCGACCTTTAGATTTTAAAATGTGCAAAGTTGGTGTAAACCATGGGGCAGTATGTGTAAATGAAACTGATCGGGTTTTGAGTGGTGCTACCGAATTCAAAATGTCAAGAAGTCCTTTGTTATAAAAGTTAACTAAATCTGGCGGAGAAGTAGTTTGTAATGATTCCACAAATGTATCAATACCTAATTGAAAATTGTCCATGTTGAAATTTTTAAGATTCCTAAAAGTTATTACACGGAGAGGTTTGATAGTGTAGACAGTAAGAGTCATATTAAATGTAAGAAGAAAATGATCTGAAGAGGGAAATTCTTCCGCAGTACAATCATTCGGAGTGAGTCCAGTACAGCAAATCAAATCCAAGATATGTCCTTTGAAATGTGTTGGGGCTTCCATAAACTGCTGAAAGTCAAAGTTATCAAGGCAAGAAATAAAATCTCTGGTCGCCAAGGACTTACTGTTATCCAAATGAATGTTAAAATCACCCATTATTATTATGTTCGAAGATAACGAGGACAAATGAGCTAAAAAAGCAGAAAAGTCATTCAGAAACTCTTTGTTGAATTTAGGGGAATGGTAAATAGTTGCAACAATGGTGGGAATAGAGCCAGGTAGTTGACAGACAAGAGACTCAAATGAACCATAGGAAGAAACTGTCAGCGGCATAACTCGCATTGTCTCGCGGAAGAGTATCGCGAGACCTCCTCCACGACCACAGTTGCGAGGTTGCGCCATGTAAACAAACCCAGGAGGTGTTGCTTCGTTAAGCAAGGTAAAGTCCTGGGGTTGCTGCAACGTCTCATTTAGAGAGGGAATGTCGATGTTATGATCCGTGAGAAGATCCTGAATGAGATGGGTCTTTCCTGTAAGGGAACGGATTTTAAGATGAGCAAAGTTGATGGTATCCTCGCTGAGATGAGCAGGAGCGCTAGCCACCAAAGCTAGGCTGGCTAACACACTCGGATCCGAGGCTCTGCCAGATGGCCTCAGCAGTGGATGAGAAGTGGACCAGTAAGAGGTAATTGGAGCTCGAGTATCCTGTTGAAAATTCCGGCGGGAGCCTCTGTGGATATATTTCTGTCGTGGCTGAAAAAAGATGTCCGGGAAGGTTAACAGGACGTCCATAGGAGATCCAGTCAACCTTGGTCGAAGTCGAAGAAAATCCGCAGCCGAATATTGATACAGGCCCAAAGCCGGCTGAATCATCGTCGACAGGAGGCAAAGGGCCACCACAAGACAGGTAAGAGCCCTGCATATCCAGTTTCCTTGCAATGATCCTGCCATCGTTAGAAGTTGTTAACCGCACCCAGCAACCCCGATAAGATTTCAAATTCAATTTGGTCAAAAAGTTTAACGCTTACTTGAAGAGTTCACAGAAAGTCCACAAAAGTTGTTATGAATTGTTATGAGTTCAAAAAATGCTTAAAAGAAGTTAATTAAAAAGTATTTAAGAATTTAACCTCTAAAAAAGGGGGGTGGGGTGGGGTCAGCGCGACCAGTCACGCCAGCGTTCACCACCCTCACCAAATCCATCTACTGTAGTGCACTTAGGCAGACAATGAATGATTCATAGGCAGACTTTAGTTCAATAAGTCCTCTACCACCATCTCGTCTTTTGATGTAAAGCTTTACAACATCAGCCTTTGAGTGATGAATACCTCCGATAGTCAAGAGCTTCCTTTTTTTTTATCAGTCTTCTCAATATCTGTTCTTAGCCAATATTATTATTATTATTATTATTATTATTGTTATAGACTGTGTTTCCAAGCCAAGATTTTATGGTTTCTCCTTCACTTGGAAGACAATTGGATAATTTGGAACATCTGAGTTATTTTGAGGCTTAAATCTCTTTTGAACCTGTAACGCCTGTGAGGTTAGAAGCTTAACCTATTTTGGAATGAGGCCTAATACAGGCAGATATAGGAAACTTGGCCTGGCTTGTGAAGAATTTTGGAGGACTCACACTCTTTTTGCTGTGAATTTTACTCCAGATTATGACTCTAACTAACACGATATACATCATATGGAAATTAATGGAATTAGTTATGTAAAGACAGGATAAAGAAAATGTATCTAGTATGGGAATAATAATAAGCATTTAGATAGATAGATAGATAGATAGATAGATAGATAGATAGATAGATAGATAGATAGATAGATAGATAGATAGATAGATAGATAGTCCCTCCAGCGTGTCCTGGGTCTTCCCCGGGGCCTCCTCCCGGTTGGACATGCCCGGAACACCTCACCAGGGAGGCGTCCAGGAGGCATCCTGATCAGATGCCCGAGCCACCTCATCTGACTCCTCTCAATGCGGAGGAGCAGCGGCTCTACTCTGAGCCCCTCCCGGATGACTGAGCTTCTCACCCTATCTTTAAGGGAAAGCCCAGACACCCTGCGGAGGAAACTCATTTCAGCCGCTTGTATTCGCGATCTCGTTCTTTCGGTCACTACCCATAGCTCATGACCATAGGTGAGGGTAGGAGCGTAGATCGACTGGTAAATTGAGAGCTTTGCCTTACGGCTCAGCTCCTTTTTCACCACGACAGACCGATGCAGAGCCCGCATCACTGTGGATGCCGCACCGATCCGCCAGTCGATCTCACACTCCATTCTTCCCTCACTCGTGAACAAGACCCCAAGATACTTGAACTCCTCCACTTGGGGCAGGATCTCTCCCCCAACCCTGAGAGGGCACTCCACCCTTTTCCGGCTGAGGACCATGCTCTCGGATTTGGAGGTGCTGATTCTCATCCCAGCCGCTTCACACTCAGCTGCGAACCGATCCAGAGAGAGCTGAAGATTACGGCCTGATGAAGCAAACAGGATAACATCATCTGCAAAAAGCAGTGACCCAATCCTGAGTCCACCAAACTGGACCCCTTCAACACCCTGGCTGTGCCTAGAAATTCTGTCCGTAAAAGTTATGAACAGAATCGGTGACAAAGGGCAGCCCTGGCGGAGTCCAACTCTCACTGGAAACGGGCTCAACTTACTGCCGGCAATGCGGACCAAGCTCTGACACCGGTTGTACAGAGACCAAACAGCTCTTATCAGGGGGTCCGGTACCCCATACTCCCGGAGCACCCCCCACAGGATTCCCCGAGGGACACGGTCAAATGCCTTTTCCAAGTCCACAAAACACATGTAGACCGGTCGAGCAAACTCCCATGCACCCTCTAGGACTCTGCTAAGGGTGAAGAGCTGGTCCACTGTTCCGCGACCAGGACGAAAACCACACTGTTCCTCCTGAATCCGAGGTTCGACTATCCGACGGACCCTCCTCTCCAGAACCCCCGAATAGACTTTTCCAGGGAGGCTGAGGAGTGTGATCCCTCTATAGTTGGAACACACCCTCCGTCCCCTTTTAAAGAGGGGACCACCACCCCGGTCTGCCAATCCAGAGGCACTGTTCCCGATGTCCATGCGATGTTGCAGAGACGTGTCAACCAAGACAGTCCTACAACATCCAGAGCCTTAAGGAACTCCGGGTGTATCTCATCCACCCCGGGCCCTGCCACCAAGGAGTTTTTTGACCACCTCGGTGACTTCAGTCCCAGAGATGGGAGAGCCCACCTCAGAGTCCCCAGGCTCTGCTTCCTCATTGGAAGGCATGTTAGTGGGATTGAGGAGGTCTTCGAAGTACTCTTCCCACCGACCCACAACGTCCCGAGTCTAGGTCAGCAGAGCACCATCCCCACTATATACGGTGTTGACACTGCACTGCTTCCCCCTCCTGAGATGCCGGACGGTGGACCAGAATCTCCTCAAAGCCGTCCGAAAGTCGTTCTCCATGGCCTCTCCAAACTCCTCCCATGCCCGAGTTTTTGCCTCAGCAACAACCGAAGCCGCGTTCTGCTTGGCCTGCCGGTACCTATCAGCTGCCTCCAGAGACCCACAGGACAAAAAAGTCCTATAGGACTCCTTCTTCAGCTTGACGGCATCCCTCACCGCCGGTGTCCACCAACAGGTTCGGGGATTGCCGCCACGACAGGCACCGACCACCTTGTGGCCACAGGTCCGGTCAGCCACCTCAACAATAGAGGCACGGAACATGGCCCATTCGGACTCAATGTCCCCCACCTCCCTCGGGACGTGGTTGAAGTTCTGCCGGAGGTGGGAGTTGAAGCTACTTCTGACAGGGGACTCTGCCAGCCGTTCCCAGCATACCCTCACAACACGTTTGGGCCTACCAGGTCTGACCGGCATCTTCCCCCACCATCGAAGCCAACTCACCACCAGGTGGTGATCAGTTGACAGCTCCGCCCCTCTCTTCACCCGAGTGTCCAAGACATATGGCCGCATGTCCAACGACACGACCACAAAGTCGATCATCGACCTGAGGCCTAGGGTGTCCTGGTGCCAAGTACACATATGAACACCCTTATGCTTGAACATGGTGTTCGTTATGGACAATCCGTGACGAGCACAGAAGTCCAATAACAAAACACCGCTCGGGTTCAGATCGGGGGGGCCATTCCTCCCAATCACGCCCTTCCAGGTCTCACTGTCATTGCCCACGTGAGCATTGAAGTCTCCCAGCAAAACGAGGGAATCCCCAGAAGGTATGCCCTCTAGCAACCCCTCCAGAGACTCCAAAAAGGGTGGATACTCCAAACTGCTGTTGCAGCATACGCACAAACAACAGTCAGGACCCTTCCCCCCACCCGAAGGCGGAGGGAGGCCACCCTCTCGTCCACCGGGGTAAACCCCAATGCACAGGCTCCGAGTCGGGGGGCAATAAGTATGCCCACACCTCTCACCGGGGGCAACTCCAGAGTGGTAGAGAGTCCAGCCCCTCTCAAGGAGATTGGTTCCAGAGTCCAAGCTGTGCGTCGAGGTGAGTCCGACTATATCTAGCCGGAACCTCTCGACCTCGCGCACTAGCTCAGGCTCCTTCCCTTCAGAGAGGTGACATTCCACGTCCCAAGAGCCAGTTTCTGTAGCCGAGGATCAGACCGCCAAGGTCCCCGCCTTCGGCCACCACCCAACTCACACTGCACCCAACCTCCTTGACCCCTCCCATAGGTGGTGAGCCCATGGGGAGGAGGACCCACGTTACCTCTTCGGGCTGTGCCTGGCCGAGCCCCATGGGTGCAGGCCCGGCCACCAGGCGCTCGCCATCGAGCCCCACCTCCAGGCCTGGCTCCAAAGGGGCCCCGGTGACCCGCGTCGGGCAAGGGAAAACGTCGTCCACAGTTTTATTTTTCATTGGAGGTTTATTGAACCGCTCTTTGTCTCATCCCTCACCTAGGACCAGTTTGCCTTGGGTGGCCCTACCAGGGGCATAAAGCCCCGGACAACATAGCTCCTAGAATCATTGGGACACGCAAACCCCTCCACCACGATAAGGTGACGGTTCAAGGAGGAGATTTAGCAAACATCCAGTTGCAATAAACACCCAACTTACATTAAAAAGTAGGTGACTGAGCACTTTGTATCAGGATCTGCCTGTACTTCATCTGATAACAAAAATGTGAATGGGAGTTGAACTAACATCTTATCAAAGGCCACCAGTGTGCAGAGTGTTTTAGCCAGAATGCACAAAATGGACTCAAGCTAGACCAAAGAGCTGGTAATCAAGTAATGACAATTCAGATGGACAGAAGGACTCACCTGCAGTATGAGGAGACACTAATTTTATAACTTGGACTTTAAACCAGTGAGAAGAAGTTATGCAATCTTTTAAAACTCGCTGCACCATCCTAAAGATTCTCTCTGGGGCTGTCCGATGGCTCTCTCAAGGCACTCTGCCCAGCGTCACTCCTGAATTCATTCTTTAAAAATAACTAAAAATCTCTGAAACAACCTATCTTTACAACCAGAAAGCTAATGACCTGCTGTCTCTTCAAGGGACTGAAAGCTGAGATCCCATCTACCAAGCTAAGCATTTAGCCAGGACTGAAAAGGCCTAAGAAGCAAGTACAAATATTACTTCAAGAAGGGAACTTCAGCATCTAAGCTCTTGTGCCAGAAAGAGAAATGCTATTCCCTATTGCATTACAGATGACATAGAGTTTAACTAAAAAAAAAGAATCAGAGCACCATGGACAAAGTGATCATACATCAGAGAAAAAGAGAGCACTCCAACTTAAGAAGAATTCTCCACTTGAACCCGAAGCAGCAACAAAGCAACAACTCCATACATCGGGTATCAACTTTAAAGACTTGGTATCGTAAAACTATTTAGTTGTGTCATGATAAATTAGAACTTTAAAAGGCCAGTAAATAGCCAGCCTCTCTGTGTTATAGGATTGCCTGCCTAGTCTGTCTGCATCCAGTCTTGTATGTCAACATATATGCAGTTATCATATTTCTAAAATCCTTATGTTCATCAATAAATTGCATAATTCTGTTTCTTAAAACAAGTGTGCTTCAGTTACCTTGATATAAGTCTAAAAGCTGGAGTCCCACGTTCTACAGGTAAGTTAAAGAAAGTAGGAGCCTTACCGGATTATCTAATGAATTATTGCCATTGGTTGTTAAATTTGTAATTTAAAAATAAAATGTCTGTTGAAATCTTGGTGGTGAAGGAAAGAATCCATCTAAGAAGGCAGATTCTATTAATGACAGTAAATATACTAATGCTAGATAATAGAAGTGTTTGGGAAGAATACGAAAAAACTAATAAAGAATTAAGACTGAAATTTACACTTGCAATGCAAGAATATAACTCATAATAATAGATTTTCAAAATGAAATTGCCATGCAATCTTTTGCATTTCTTTTATATCAGTATAAAGGTTGGGGTACACGGTAAGTGAAAGATACTATGGAGTGTAGTATAAATAATGGTCGATTATAACCCCTGTAGTGGATTAAATAGATAATAAGTTAGAAATGGGTGGGTATGTGTGTGGTATAGCGGGTCCGCGGCTTCCGAAAAAAAGTCAGGTTTTTTAAATCTGTATAGCCGTGTCGTTCTCCGTGGGCGCGATTGCACAACTGCGGGGAGTTAATGGGGTGATTGGAGCGAGTCGCACCTGCACATGAGGGTGCGGTCGCTCTTGTTTGCCTCATTGGCTTCCTGTGGTGTGTAATTAACACGGAGGCAGAGAGAGGTGTATATGGATTATATATAAGCGAAGGTACACCAGAGAAGGGGATAAAATCAGGAAGCGTGGAAAAAAAGAGATAAATCGGGAGAAAAAAAAAGAGAGAAATGGAAGGAGGTTAAAGGACGGCAATGGCAGTCTAGGCGGGATGATCTGGCCACCTTAAGAGAGAGACAGAACGAGCGGGGGCCCCGCGAAGGAGCGTTAGATAGAGGCGCTCTAGGGGGCTAGATCGCCCCACTGACAACTAGTGAGTGGGGTGAGCAGGAGAGGTGTCATCCCGTTGGATCTGAGGAGCGACTACGGGTGCGCAAAAGATCATGGGAGGAGAGCCAACCTCGTCGGTCTGGCAGTGACGTCCGTCTGGAGGCCAAGACGGAGGTTGACAGAAGAAGCTAGTGGCTGTTGGGTCTCCGCGGCTGCAAGTAATGGTGAGCCGGGGAGAGAGTGATGGAGGTGGGCCAGAGAACAAGAAGGGTGTCAGAGACTGCGTTTTTAACTTCTACATTTTTACCTCAGATTTTAAAGGATTTATTTATTGTTGATGGTTTTAACCCCACTGGACACTTGATTTTTATGGATTTATTTATTGAACTTTGACGCTGCACTTTTGCACTTTTTGTTTTTGATTGTTTTTGAATAAAAGCACTTTATGGAATATCCCCTGGCCTTGAGAAATTTGCCCCTATGTGTCAGCTCATCTCGGTGACATTATCGACGATGTTGGGTTCAAGGGCTCCTGAACAGCAATAGGAGGATGGAGTTGAACCCGCATCGTCACAACGTGGATGACCACATGGTAAGTGACATAGTCCTGTGGACACTATGCAAGCAAAGAACGTCACAAAAATTATTGAGAGGACCATAGAAACATACATGAATAAAAAATCCTGAGCCGGAAAAATAAACAAATACCTGCTGCAATCTAATTAAAGTTAAAATTTTTAAAGTGATGTGTTATGGTGTTAAATGTAAAGGAAGAAATATGAAATAATTCAAGGAATTGTTGACTGTCACTCTGTTCTATCTGAACATTTGTTGGAGGCTTACGACTTTGTTTAAATTTATAAACGCAGAAACAAATATTTTCATTTGAAATCGCTCAACTCTTCTCTTAGATTACTGGCAATCCTAAATTCCTTCAGTAAGCTCTTGTGTGCACCTATCCGTCAGGGTGGATTATATTCATTACATCCAGTAAAAGGAGTCGGTACCCATCCAGTTGAATGAATGGGAGGTGACATGCTAGGAAAAATCTGTGCTAAGTTCATGCAAAGATTTCAGAGAATGATTTACCATTTTCATTACAGCATGTCCCAGTATGCAGCAGCAGCAGCATAACAATGGGCATGAAATATGTTAAGTGTGCAAAGCCTCAAGTTACTTGCTTTATACATACTGTGGCTGTTTGGACTGTTGGCAAGGATTTTTAAGGAGAAGAATCGACACAGGATGGGTGAAATGGAACATCCCATAATGAAGGTTATGCAGTAGATCTGTAGGTTTATATGGTCCTTATTGTCATATAAACAGAGTATGGGAAAATTCTATGTGCTAATCAACTTGCAACACGTCATCACTTTCTAGAAACATCCTATACTAGACTCAGAAAGTATTCAGGCCCTTTTTCTTTCTACACACTTTATTATGTTGTAGGTTTAATTTTAAATAGATAGCATTGCTGTTTTGGCCCATTGATTTACACTCAATAACCCATAATGACAAAGTGAAAACATGTTTTCAGAACGTTTTGGAAATTTATTAAAAATCAAAACTGAAATCTGTCATACATGTAAGTATTCATGCCCTTGGTTATATACTTTGTAGAAGCCTATTTGGGCAGCACTTACAGCTTCTTGGGTAAGTCTTTACAAGCTCTGCACACCTGCATTTGGATAGCCTATTTCATTCTTCCTGGTGCCTCGTCTCAAGATCTGTTAGATTGGATGGGAAGTGTCTGTAAACTACCATCTTCAGAACTCTTAACAGATGATCTGTGGGGTATAAGTCTAACCTTTGGCTCGGCCATTGAAAGTCAGTCTGAGACTTGTCCCAGGGCTCCTCCAGCATTGTGCTGACTGTATTGTCATGGTGAAAAGTGAGCCGCCACCTCAAACTGAGGTCGTGTGCACTCTGAAGTAGGTTTTCTTCTTTTTATTTGGCTGCCTTGACCCTTGCCTCATTTCTGAAAGGTCTCCCGGTCCCTGCTCCACTGTAGGGATGGCTTTAGGAAAGTGATGAACAGTACTTCGTCTTTGAAAGATGTAGTGCTCAGAGTTCTGCCAAAAGAGTTCAGTTTTTGTCTCATCAGACCAGATACTCTTTTTAATGCCATTTGGCATTTAAATTAAAAAGTGGCCTGCTGTATCTCCTTTTCTTATGAAATCACACTCTACCTTAAAAGCCTGATTATTGGAGTGCTCTTGAGATGATTTTCCTTCCAACAATTTCCTAGAGGACTTTTGAAGCTTTGTGGCCATAGGGTTCTTGGTCCATCTCCCTTTGTAACTTTACCAAAGAAAGGATACAAAAAATCCAAAAAGCTCTCAAACTATCACATCACAGTGTATAAGCACGTTTCAGATCTAAAACTTCCAACTTATTGCCTTTGCATTTTATAGATGGAGGGAGACCATTCACTTTATTGTGCTTGCATTTTTAGGTACCTTATCTTAATAACTTTCAATAAATTTACAGTAAAAGCTGTGATCGTATCCATATTAGACTAAATTTCTTTGTAATTTGTCCCACATTCTGTTTAAGACTTTCAGATTCCTTCCGCCTAAGAGAGTAGGACATGCCCTTTGATCCTGGGATGCCCTTGACTGATCTTCTTTCCACACCTTCAAGCTCGGTAATGTCTTTTTTTGTGTTGTGCATGCTGTAATCTCTCTAGCGTGACTTTTAATTCATGAGCAATGCTCTACTCTGTACACCATGTTGTGAAACTCTTACAAATATCAATACAAAGTAACAGATTTACATTCAATATTTGTGTATCTTCTTAAAAGCATTTCATAGAACACTTATCAGTAAATATTTGGAGCAATGGGAGACATTAAAAGTAAGAGTTAACACAGTGGTTCTCAACCTGTAGGGCGCGCGCAAGTAACAAAAAGGGGGGCGTGAAGATGTGAAAAAAAGAAAAACAAGAATCAAAATTATGAAAAAAACATCTGTTGAAACCAAAACACATTAACTTAAACTACATTCTGATACTAGAACAATAAATATAGAGTTAGGCAAATGTCGATAAAAGTAGGTATAATAAAATATGCATCTACATTTCAAAAAAATGTTAGGGGGGCGCGATTAAAACTGTTATGAAAACTCGGGTCGCAAATACTTAAAGGTTGAGAAACGCTGAGTTAACAGGTTATTCTGCAAATAACTGGAGACTATTCACTTCATGTAGCTTTTTTTGGTTAGATAAACCTAAGATGTCTCCACTTCTATTTTGTGACTCTGTAATTTGTTCCAGATTCCCACAAGTCTTTCCTTAAAGATACATTCTCTGGTTTTCCATTGTTAAGTATAGATACATTTGACAGACAAAAATAAAGGTTTGGGGATTCCACCCCATATAATATCTGGTTCAATGAGTTATCATTTGTGACTGATACTGGTCTTTTCTGAAACAACAAAGACAAATGCATAACATGGAGGAAAAGCTATTTATATTGTGGCAGCATGAAGGAAGATGAGGTAGATAGAAAGAACTAGAAGTGAGGTCATTGGGAAGTGTCGAAAGTAATGTCATCTGGAAGGGCCAGAAGGGAGGTCATTGGTAAAGGGCCAGAAGTGACATCATCTACAAAGGTTGGGAGTGAGGTCATCTGGAAGGGACGGAAGTGAGAGTTGTTGTGGAATGGGTGGAAATAGGAAATAAACAGTTATTCTTCTGCTGGTCTGTAGAAAGAGGAAAAAAGGCATTAATGCTTGTTTCCAACCCTTCATCTCTTGTACTTTCACTCCCCGTTGGACCCTTTAACTGTTCCCTAAGTGTGTATGTGACACCGTCTTGAGTGTATGTTCCCTTAATTTCTCTCAATGAGTGTTTTGTTTACCACATAACCTTTTCAAGGGTTCAATTTCAAGAAAACATCTATGAACCATTTGGAGTTACATGGAATTCTGTACTAATGGCTCATAATAATGTAATCTCATTTTCAACTAAATAACAATAATAGACAAAAATACTTCATGGAGAATGGAGATTACAAAAGTACCCATGTAAGAAAATCTCAGGTCAGGTTTCCAGTCGTATACTCACAATGTCCCAAACACATGTATTTTGGTCAAAATATTCTTAAATAAAACACTTTCAGAAAATCCTCTCAAATGAGAATGAGCTTTTGAATTGCAGGACCACCCCCCCTCCCAATTAATGGGATAGTAGCAATGCACAGTAATTGCTCAATTCATTGGCTTCCATGGTGCTTCACTTCATTCTGAGAAATTAAATGTTAAAAAAAGACATTTAAAATATAATCAGGTGGAAAGTATGACTCGCGTTTGTGCGTATCCAAGGCACTTCAACAAGCAGAAGGCCAAATCCCTGGTGTAGTTTCACAAACTGCTGATTGAAAACAAGGAAGTGTTACATTTATGGTTTATCGACCGACAAATGAAGTAATTCCAAAATTTTAACATACTTTTCTTGTGTTCCGTGACTTACATTCAGAGATTTATAAAAATAACATAACATTTATTTGCCTTTTTCATCTCTTATGTACATTGCCTATTGGAAAATATGGTGTCAATTTAAACATCTAAATCCTTTTCAGAGAGCCCATCCTGTAGAAGAGCACCACCCATCTTGCTTTAATACTGAATCTATCTGTAGCCTGCATGTAGCACTTTGTATTTGTTTTTTAAACTGCTACACTTATTTTGAAGAATGTCCAGATAAAGTATGTTTTTTTTTTTTTTTTGCTGCTTCCTCAGTGTTCGCTGTCCCGCCAGTTTTGTTGTCATCTACAAAGTTCACATGTTTACTAAGTATATCAGAATGTGTCATTAAGGTCCTAGCACAAATTCCCGAGGGACTCCGCTGATGATCACACCTCATGTGGAGTATTCTCCTCTTATCTGTATTCTTTGTCTCCTGTCCTTTAACAAGCTCAAAAAGCAATTTTGTAAGTTATACTACTGATGCCAATGGCTTCTAGCTTCCGGATTAATCTTCAGTGTGGAAGCATATCAAAGGCTTTAACATGAATATGTTGTTTATGTGCAAGGTCTGCATATTAAGTATTTGTGATTAGCAGAATTAGATCAAAGTGGTGTCACACTGAGACAATTACTTCCATAGATACGGTATTTATCTACCGTTTTTTTTATTATATCAATATATATCTGTTTTGTAATTTTAAATTTGCTATGTTTTAATGCAACACTATGTGTAAAATGAGAGAAAGTTTTAAAAAATTAAAAAAGATAGGAATGATGTTAGTTTTTCTGTGTTCAGTATTACATAACATGTATATGATACTCTGTAACACTGCATTTAAACACATGTAAGCATTTTTTATATTTATAAGCAATTGTTTTCTTTAGCTGCACAGAAAATTCCAAGAGTGGTGTTCCCAGTGGCAGATTTTAAAGACCTTTACCCATAACATATCCCTGTATTCTTCATTAAGTTATTCTCAGATTTACTCCTC
The DNA here is from genome assembly GCF_016835505.1 of Polypterus senegalus. Taxonomy (NCBI): domain Eukaryota; kingdom Metazoa; phylum Chordata; class Cladistia; order Polypteriformes; family Polypteridae; genus Polypterus; species Polypterus senegalus. The sequence continues at coordinate 45,058,578 of NC_053154.1, forward strand.
ATACATCTGCATCTACTTGGACGGAGGCAAAGATGATAATTTATGTAGATCTACACATGAAAGCCTACAAAGCTGATAATTGCAAAGATAAGGAGAAAAATAAGTTGTGTTTGGCAAGTGAAAGCCTTAAAACAAAAGAGTGTATGAAAATTTGCTCATTAGTCTAAGCCGTGTTCATGAGAAGTCGTTTCACGAGTGAGCTCAATGGGTGGAGAAGAAATAAGCAAAGATGACTCAATAAAATAATATTGGAAAACAAGAAATATAAGAAAGTCAACAAGACAATGAAACAACAAAACTAATGATTAGAATACAAAACTGCCAAAGGGAGTCTGTTCAGGTCAGGTGGCAGAGGAACATAACAAGTGGAGGTTCTACCCGCTAATAAGAACAGGACAAGCCTTAGCACTCAAGTCCCTAAATGAATACTTAATTTAGCATATCATAAAAATTCTGATATGGTCAATATAAAAGAAAGCTTTTTGTTCAGGTCCATCAAAACATGTTTTTACAATTCCATCCATTTTAAAACACACTTAATCTACTATAGAGTTACAGGGACTGGATTCAGTGCCAGGAGCAATGGACACAAGGTGGAAACTAAAGCTATAGAGGTAGCACCAATCATTTTGACAACTATGTGGTGTATTTATACTATTAAATGAATTAGACATGAATGCATTGCCTTTAAAAATACTACAGCTATAGTAAAATAAATACAATCGAAATCTATTCCACAGGGACCCAAAGCCTATCCTAGCAGTATTAAGCACAAGTCAGGACTCAACCATGGAAGACTACGTCAACAATTATATAATCTACTGAGCTATTTACTTAATATGATGTCCTCAGTTTATCCTGGAAACATCAGGCATATGGCAGGATCCAGCTTTGATTAGGTTGCCAGTTAATCAAACATCCTCCAATGCACAACAACAAAAACATTTATTTATATGGCACATTTTCATACAAAAAATGTAGCTCAAAGTGCTTTACATAATGAAGAATAGAAAAATAAAAGACAGTAAGAAAATAAGTCAACATTAATTAACTTAGAATAAGAGTAAGGTCCGGTGGCCAGGGAGGACAGAAAAACAAAAACGCCAGGACGGCTGGAGAAAAAAAATAAAATCTGCAGGGATTCCAGACCATTAGACTGCCCAGTCCCCTCTGGGCATTCTACCTAACATAAATGAAACAGTCCTCTTTGTATTTAGGGTTCTCACAGAAGGACTTGATGATGATGGTCATGCAGACTTCTGGCTTTTAGTCCATCAATGTTGGAGCATCATGATGCTTTGAGTAGATGGTGGTGGCACAGGCCGCCACCACAAAGAAACTGGAAAAAGAAACAGAAGAGAGAGTAGGGGTCAGTACGGACTTGGACACATCATCAGTGTTGCTTCCTGGTGTCATCAAGTGTTTCCGGTCTTACAACAGACACCCTCTCCTAGGGGACCCGACCGAGGTTGATCAAGTCTCGGCCTGTGTCTAAGTGGCATTTTGCAGTCCTCACACGTCCCCTCTTTTTCAGTCAGTTTAATCTTGATGCCCTCTCTGCAGCCTCCATGCTGTTGTCGATTGCTCTTCTCCTACTTGCACCGGTGATACTCAGCATTACATAGGCTTTATTGAGGTAATGGACTGCAAACACTCGGCAACCCACTTTCTCCGGTATTCACCTGATCCTCCACCTTTTTCTATGGCAGGCCTCCAGCAGTTCCTGGTATTTTTACCTCTTCCTCTCCTGCGCTTCATTCATCCTCTTCTTCCAAGGCACAGTTAGCTCCGGGAGGATGAACTGCTTTGTAACACTCAGGAACTAGGATGGTCTCATAGTGGTCTTGGTGATATCTGCTAGAATTTTCAGCTGTCATCACCCAGTCCTGTGCCATATAGAGCAAGCCAAGAAAGTTGTTCTTGGTTCCTTCCTTGGGCTGTGTACCCTCGTTGATGAATGTGATCATCCTGGCTTTAGCACTGGCATTCCTACTCTCGCCGATCCCCTTGCTGATTGCCTCAGTGATGGTCTTGAGGACTTGGTCGTGTCTCTAGCAATAAGGACCCTCGCATAGTGCCCTAGAGCAATACAGGATGTGCTCGAGAGTGCCTATTTTAAGACAGAGATTTCTACCTTGCACCATGCAAGCTGTTTGGATGGGTTAGAGAGGACATTATATACCTCCAGAATCAAGAACTTAATCCTCTGTGGGTTTCATTTCCTGATGTCCCACCAGGTAACTTTCCACTCCATTACTTGTTCCCACTTCATCCAGGTGCCCTGTTTCTGCATTGCCATGCCTCCTCCACTGAAGCGTGCACCTCCTCCTGCACCAACCTCCACCTTTCCTTATTGCTGGCGGTGTTGTATAGGGTTAGTAGTGAGCTTCCAAGTCCTGCCTTACCCTGTGCCACACTTCCGATAAGAGTCTTGTGCTTCAGCCGAGATTCTGCCTGCTGGACTGCCTCACCTGCTTTCAACTTCCTCCCTGTCCTCACAATGATGCCAGCTCCATATATTTTAGCGTCCTTAGACCGCAAGTACTGCAGATGTTCATATTCCTGTGCAATGATGAATTCCTCCCTGATAGAGCTGAATGGCACCCTAAGCTTACTACTGTTCTCATACAGCTCTATACTGCTCAAGCTATGTGGCACACCCAGCCATCTGCATAGGTAGTTGCTTACCTTATGCTCAGAACCTTCCACTACAGTCATGGGGACTTTGTAAATGAGCAGCGGCCAAAGGATCCTTGGGCGAATTGCAATGGCCAATCAATCTTATTTTCATATTTAAGTTTCATGATATTACTGTGCCACAGTGGTTAACATTGCTGCCTTCTGGTATTTCAATCCTCTTTCTGTGTGGATTTTGCAAGCTCACCCTGTGTCTGCATACATTCTCCTCTTTAAGACATGCAGGTTAGGTTAAATGATGATTCCTGTATGGACTCTGTGATGGACTGTTTCTTGCCTTGTACCTGTGCTGCCAGCAAAGGCTCAGGTCTTGCAACCCTGAATTGAATTGCACAGATTTCACAAAATGCTAATATTAAATTAACTCTTTAAAATTTACCATTGTTGTTTTCTTTGTCTTCAAAACTTGGGGATAAATGTGCATATTTTAGTTTAATTTTTTCAGGATGAATCAAGCTCTGTTCCCATAAGGATACCTTATAAAGATTTTTGCAATACGGTTTGTTTTTGTCCCCTTCAATTACATTTGTTATATAATACATTTACAAACAAAGCTATTTTTTTAAACAGAATGTCACTATCTTTGTCAAGTTGCTAAACAGACATTCAAACACACACACACACACACACGCACACACATACACACACGCACATAAATCTGTGCTTGTTGCCAAAACACAAGCAACATACTGGCAGCAACAAAGATTCAATTATACAAAGTGTAAAAAATAATTACAAAAATAATAGCACTTGAAAAAGTTGCCCCCTCTAGAAATTGCATGGAACAATAAATCTGTTAATTAGCTCATTAATATTCAATTGGGGTCAGTGGACTTAATAGAACCTTTTTCAGAGGCCATAGAAATATTTAACACCCCACGTTATGTCTGCCTAGTCTTATTATCAACTATGTACAGGCACTCTTATCTAGCCACCAGATGTCTCAGAACAATGCAGCGTTATTATCACCCTGCTGCAGCATGTGTGACTTGTAACTGGCATGCTTCAGAGACAGTGAAGTATAGATACTGGAACATTTAGTGTAATTGATATGAGGTTTATTTCGTATTGTTTAGGCCTGTTTGTTTGCACTGCTGGTATTCAAGGCAAAAGAAAAGTGGAAGATTGATTTTCACTGCAGCCTTTTTTCCCTTCACAGTTCACAGATAACTTGTCAGTGCAATATTCTGACCAGCACAAAATGCATCAAGGCTGAACTCAATGGTTCTCATGAGGGGAGATGAGGGTTTTCATCTTTGTAAACACAACCTTGCAATTGCTGCTCCATCCATTTAAATACAGCTGTAATATTCAACAAGTACAAAACCACACAGAAAAGCACTGCAAGGTGGCTGATTAATAAAATCGGAATGTTTGTACTTATTAATCCACAGGGAACTGATTGGAACATTCTTGTAATTACTACAAAGGCAGCTATTAATATTAAAAGTGTTACAATATACAGCAACTTCTATTACACAGATTTCACCTTAGTTACTGAGGCTCTAATTTCTCTACATATATAGGACAACATTGTGATATAGAGGAGAATTCTACTTAATATATGATGTCGCATGATTTTGAAAACTGTGAAAATGCTTAGGGACATTGGGACAGAGCCCTCAAACATCTTGTTAACGTGCTGAAGCAAATTCAGTTTATTAAAGACGCAAGTATGAAGGCCAGTAGAGATGGTCCAATTTGCATATGCATTTAAAAGTGCTCTACAATGCACCTACCAGCTTAGGCTCTGGTCTACTAGATCCTATTTTGGACAAAATGGGTTAGTAACGAAGTGTGTTTGGGGTCCATGGCAGATTGGCGCAGGTGCAGGTAGTTTTTAAAATGGTGAAGCTCAGATGATGCTGGTGTGGGTAGGAGCAATGAGCAGTCGCGAAGACTTAATGAGGGAATGGTCAGATTAGGCATTCACGTGAGTAAGACCAATGAGATCAGTCATCCTTCCTTGGGGCTCTGCAGATCATTTACTGTGCCTGCACCCATAAAGAGTGCAAAAAGATCTGAAAAGGGTGGAGATGGGAAAATGGAGCATAAGTTTGATTGCTCTTGTGGGAGACATTGGAAGATGGAAGGGGCAGAATCGGCCTGGGTGAAAATTGGTTATATTTTTTTTTTTTAGGAGACAGTCCGAGTGCTGCCAGGATTCCAAATGGCCTCTGATCTCATCTACTGAGCTGTGCAGTGGGAGAGATAAAGGGAGGCCATTGGAGTTGGACAGAGAAGGGACTTTGAAGATGCCAGTGGATGGGCATGACGCCCAGGAGCACAGCACATAGCTATAAGCAGCCACAGTTTGTCGTCTGCGTGGTGGATGAAGGGATTTGATGGGCTGCGTGGTTCAGGTCTTCCAAAATCCTGACGAGAACAGGAAGAGCTAAGTGAACAACAAAAAGGTTTTATCTCTGCACTGTTTTGGATTTTAACATTTATTTGTATATTGTGAAGGATGCAGGAGCATCAGCGATCCCCAAACCCCAAAACACGAACACACAAAGAGTCCTGGGTTCAAATAATGGAAGGGTTTATTATAACTACCTCCAAAAGTAACAAAAGCACACATAACAAACACAGATCTTCCTCTCCACAATACTTTCCTTCTCCCTACCGCGCTACCCTCCTCCTCCTTCACTCAAGCATTGCTCTACTACTCCCAGCTCCGACTCTCCTGGATAACGGAATGTGGCCCCTTTTATTACAGACCCGGGAGTACCTCCAGTGCCAGGGCAATTGCCCGATGGAAGCACTTCCAGGTCGCACGGAAGTCCATTATAACAGGGAGCTTGTCGCCCTGCAGCGCCCTCTTGCAGCACCCAGTTACCCCAGCATGGCTTCTCTGCCGGACTACATTTCTTGGCATGCACTGCTGGCTTCCCACTGGGTACGGATATTCGGGGTTGCTGCCACCTAGTGTGCTGGGAAGGAAATAGCCCCCTATCGACGTCTTTCCTTTTCAGTGGGCTGTCCACCCATCTCTTTCTGAGTCTGATCCAACAACAACAACAACATTTATTTATATAGCACATTTTCATACAAACAGTAGCTCAAAGTGCTTTACATATTAAAGAATAGAAAAATGAAAGACACAATTATAAAACAAAATAAATCAACATTAACATCGAATAAGAGTAAGGTTCAATGGCCAGGGGGGACAGAAAAAACAAAAAAAACTCCAGACGGCTGGAGAAAAAAATAAAATCTGTAGGGATTCCAGACCATGAGACCGCCCAGTCCCTTTCTACTACCTGGCCAGGATGCCCATCTGCCTGTTAGGAGCCTCCCATCCGGGTAAGGAACCATCCCCTCTTCTGGCCAGGATGCCCATCCAGCCCCTGTGGCATCTACAATATATTTATTGATTAATTTTTACTTCCCATGAATACTTGATTTAATGGATTGTTTATTTACTGTATTAACTTGCACTGAACTTTTCCTTGAACATTTGATTGCCTTTGCTTTTATTAAACACATTTTGCACATTTGCACCAATCCTTTTTGTTTTGTGTCCTCATTCACCCTATAGTAGTCCATTAACCCATCTCAGTCTGTGACTATTGAAGTCTTGGGTTCAAGGAAGTATGCCAACTGCAAGCAACCCAGCTATCGCAGGGTGAAAAGAAAATAGATGAAAAATAAGAGAACATACTGATTCTATATATTCTTAGACCTGCTTAACTCAACTGAGGGCCATCTTAGCAGTGCTAGTTGAAATGCAGGAAACAGCTTTGTGCAGGGCACTAATCCATTGCAGGCAACTCATAAATACACTTTGATTTTGAATTGCCAGTCAAACTAATATGTACATCAATCAGGGAATTTTAGAAGAAAACTGAGATATCCAAATGCAACTCCACACAAACTTGCAAACTACACACAAATAACAGCCCAGCATTCATGGGTCAACAGCACTAAGTATGGTGCCCTTGTACCACACACTGGGATGGGAAGAAGACTTAAGAAACAGCAGAGGACAACTGCAGTGAGATGACACTGTGCAGATATTCACCGTACTCTATAAATGTGAGAATTCTTCTTCGACATTTAATGAAAAGTTAAGTTTGTAAGAATTTACAAATGTCTATACAATTATAGAGTATTTGTGTGCAGAGTGATGCTAGCACAGTATTCACTGTTTGTTCATTTAACTTTATGACATTTCAGCTGGTGTAACTGCAACCTTTTTGAAATACAAGACTGACTTGTTTGCTCGCTGGTTATCACAATATAGTGCTCATTTTGGGGTCTAATTGTGCAGACTTGGCACTGATTTTCTCCAGGGCCTCTGACGTCGCCCCATGTCCCAGGAATGTGAGTGTTAAGCTGTTAAGTCAAACTTGACCTGGTAGCAGTGATCATGAGTGTGCCCTGCGATGGCCTCGTGCTGGGCCTAATGCTTCCAGATTATGCTGCTATCCTCTAGATTTGGATAGAGCAGGTATGAAAAACTAATGGATTGTAAATATAAGGTTTGAGGGATGGCCGGCATCCTTACCCATCTGGGACGCCCTCAAGATGAAAGGACCGGTGAAGAGAGCATGCACAGGACATTATCTCTCCCAGATTGCTACATGGCAGCCACCACTGGGTGGTAATGGTGCCTCAGATTCCTTCAAGGCATCATGAGACATGGAGATCTTTGACTCAGCCCTGTTGATTTACATGGGTACCGCCAGGGGGTGCTCCAGGGACTGGGGAGCCTTACTTCATGGGGCTTTATTTGGAAGTGCTTTCAGAGCAGGTGTAAGGAACACCAAAAGTAGATAAAAGGAGCTACCTGCCTCAGTTTCAGGAGCTGGAGTCAGGTGGGAGGTGGACGAAGCTTGCGAGGAGGAGTGGAGGAGGCAGTGACCAGTGACGGAGAAAGAAAGAAAAAAGTTTTGCTTGGGTATTGCTTATACTTGTGGCTTTGGTGGGAAACACATGTTTAATTAGAGTTTCCAATTATAAAAGACTGTTTGCCTTTTAACTTGTATCTGAGTCTGTTTGTGTTAGGTGTTTGAGGAGCTCGAGCGCCCCATGGTATCCACATAGGCCATGCTAAAATGAAATGAAAGGATTTAAGAAGCAAAAGCTTCTGAATTCTATTGGGTTTTTAACAAAGATTTCAAAGAAGCCTTTACATGAATAAAATACGCTTACATGGTGCAATGCTAACACTAGTTATTAATGGAATGTAGGATGTTTAATAATTGGCTTCATTTTAACCATTTTCAAACATTAAAAAAATAACTGGTTATTCATAGCAAAGTACAAAGTGCCAAAGATTTAATTGTCAACTCAAGTTTAAGTCAAGTCAAGTATATTATTATCAGTGTATAGAATAGGACTGTCTGGAGAGAAAAAAATAAAATCTGCAGGGGTTCCAGGCCACGAGACCGCCCAGTCCCCTCTGGGAATTCTACCTAACATAAATGAAATAGTCCTCTTTGTATGTACGGACGGACTTGATGATGATCTTCATGCAGACTTCTGGCTTTTAATCCATCACTGTTGGAACATCACGGTGCTTTAATCATACACACATACACACAAATACAACATTATAAGAACACGAGCACACAATAGGAAGTTTTGGGGCACCTGTAGGCACACCCCATATAATTCTTTTCACAAAAAGGTAAATAAAACACGATTTAACGCAATGAAGTAATGCCTTCTTAGCCAGTATCAGTATATACAGAGAAGGCAGAAAGGCCCCTTTACTTTTTTTCACATTTTGCTCTGTTGTAACCTTTTCCTAAAATCATTTAAAATAATTTTTTACTCATCTACCAACCCACAATATCCCAGAATGCAAAGTGAGAACAGGATTTGAGAATCTTTTGTGAATTTATTAAAAACTAGCTGTGCTTCCTGTCTAAGACAACTTGAAATGTTAGTAATCCATGTACCCTCAGCGTTAAAATTTGCAGTGCACCATGCAATTGGTGTGGGATTTGTAAAAGCAGTGTTAATGCGCCATCTATTGGAACGACAAATTCAATGCATTTTGTTACTAAAAATGTTTGTGATGCACCATCTTTTGGAATGACAGACACATAGCATCCGGACAAACAGACTGATACACAGACACTTATCCTTTTATTAAGGTGGAAAAATACAAAAGTGAAATATCACATTGACACAACTAATTCAAACCGTTTACTTGGTATCTAGTTGAACCATCTCTGGCCTGGACTCTGATGCAACACGCTTTGTACACCTGGATTAGAGGACATTCTGCCATTCCTTTCTGTAGATCCTCTCAAACTCTGACAGGTTGAAAGACTGAATATAGACAACAACCATAACACCACCCACTACAACTATATAGCCCAAAACCAGGGACTGTTTATAAACCATTATTTTCAGGTTTCTCCAGAGATGTTCTGTTTGGTCCAAGTCCATTCCCATATTGTTTTTGCTTTGTGCTTAGGGTCATTGTCCTGTTGGAAGGAGATTCTTTGGCCCACTCTGAGGTCCAGAGCACTCTGGAACAGGTTTCCATTTAGGATATCTCTTTAGTTTGCACCATTTAGCTTTTCCTCAACTCTATGAAGTCTCCCAGTCTCTTCTGCTAAATAACAAACTCACTGCATGGTGCCAGCTGCCACCACCATGCTTCACTGTTAGAATGGTATTGCACAGGTGATGAGCAGTGCCTGGTTTCTTCCAGATATCTTGGTTTCATCAGTTCAGAAAATCTTATTTTTCAGAGTTTGAGAGTACATTAGGTGTCTTTTTGCAAACTCCAAGTAGGCTTCTACTTGTCTTTTACTGAGGAGATGCTTCTGTCTGGTCATTTCGTCATACAGCCCAGATTGGTGGAGTGTTTCAGTGATGGATGTGTTTCTCAAAGTTTCAACCATCCCCACACAAGTTCTCAGGTTCTTGGTCACCTCCGCCGGTTGCTTAGTTTGACTGGGTGGCCAGCTTTAGGTTGAGTCATTGTTGTTCCAAACTTCATTTAAAAATGATCAAACCTTCAATGCTGCAGGGTTTTTTGAAACCTTTCCCATACCTGTGCCTCAACCCAATTCTGTCTCTAAGCTCTAATTAAATTAAAGTCTGCAATGTGAACTTTAATCACGCGTGAATTTTTTTGACTTGTAATTTTAAACTTTGGAGCAGAAGGGTAAATCAAGGACAAATGTGTCTTTGTCCCAAACATTATGGAACACTGTAAGTGGTCTCGGTCTCTGAAGTGGACTGGCACCCTGTCCGTGGCTCTGTCCTACCTCGCCCTATAGGGTTAGGCTTAACCAACAAGGCCAATGAAGTGCTTATTTGCATGTGTGCTCCATTAATTAAAATATCAAAATGAAAAACACAGAATGGAGGAATCAACTACCTACTCAAATAACTAAATAATTGACATTATTTGTTATGATTAAGAAAACTAATCAGTGGCTGGATAACATGGTAACATTCATGACATTTTTAATGTTTGGGAAATCTTCCTTTCACACAGAGAATTATCTCTATTTGTCCACTTTCTGCACCCACTTTTCTTTTGCAGGGTTATTTTTCAGAGTCTCAACTTTGCCAGCCCTGAAGAGGATGGCAGGACACCAAAGAACGCACTTGGACTCCTTCGGTTTTGGAGTGGCCTTTTACCCTAATGATACGCCTTTGGAAGGCAGCAGTAAATATTCTGTTGTAGAAAATCCAGGCAGAGATGGGAAGAATGTACAAACGCCAATCCCTGAAGCTGTCAGACAGCGGCACTCACTGCCGAGCCACCATGGCACCCTGTTAATAAGGTTTTAACTTTTCAATTATCCTGCAAAGCAAAATATAATAACACCAATAATATTTTAAACACTGACCACCATATTATTGTATCTGGTGTTTAGAGAATTTTTTGAATTAAGAGTTAAAGTATTTTCAGTCCTATTATTTAAACCCTGCATCAGAGTAATACGAGAGCGGCACAAATTGGATCTGAGAATGTCATTTATACACTTGTCAGTCATTTAAATAAAGTCACATGGGGAAAAAACAGAAATGAATAAATCCAACCAAAAGACTGAAAGTGATAAAAATAATCTGTCATACAGTGTGCTTTCAACTCATTTTTACTAATTTTCTTATCCCTTTTATAACCTTTCTATATCAAAGGATGGCGCTTTTTTCCATAAATACCTGTCTATGCATTTTCTAACCTACTTATCCAGTTCAGAGTCACAAGGAGCTGGTGCTTATCCCCGCAGCAATGGGCACAAGGCGAGAACCAACATTAATTGACGTGTACCCACAGTCAATCATTCTAGATCAGCTTAGACTGAACAATGAATGTAGCCTGCACATATTTTGGCGATGTGGGAGAAAAAGCTATGCAGACACGGAGAGAATATACCAACTCCATATTGGCAGAACCAGGATTCAAACTCAAAATTCCAGAGGTGTGAGAAGCATTTCTGATTTCAGCACCACCCCTGTCTCCATAAATATAAAATAGCATAGCATTCTGAAATGCAACTTACATCATTTGAGATGCAATGGGTTATGTATCTTTGGTGTTTCTAATTGGAGCACAAGAAAATGAAATGAGTTGCTCATGGTCACACAGTCCAGTAGCAGGATTTGATTCTACAACCTCAGGTTTTGAGGCCTAAAGTCTTAAAACACTACACCACACTACCTGCCTAAGCTAAAGCCCTAATCTAGTTCAGGGTCCTGCTAGGGCATAGCCTATCCAGGCATCACTGGGTGCAAAACAGGAAACAGGACAGACAGGCTTGTTAGGCTGAATGGCGTTTCCACATTACAATTATTTTAACATTCTAATGTAGTAAATAGCCCTGCTTGGTGCCATCATCACAAAACCTACACATACCTACTTAACCTCATTCACCGAATCTGCACATCTTTGCACATTCTAGAGTACCTTGAGGAAAACCCACAAGGGTATGTGGAGAACATGCAAACTGCCCATAGACATTGCTTGGGCACATGATTTGAACCCGGGACACTGGATCCAGCAGCCAGCTCTGCCACCCACTGTGCCACTATTATGCACAAGGGGCTCTTTTCCTTCAGAAATGTGTGAGAAGGTGCCTCATCCGGGATGGTTCTTGCCAAGTGCTAGACAGTGTTTCTTTAAAAAATCTCTGAAAATGAGAAGTGGGTTTGAAAATGGATGGATGGGTGAATAAATGGGAAGTATGTTAAGCAACACTCTGCTTTTTTAATCAGCATTTAACAAGGTTATGGATTTGCATGAAACAGAAGGCTGTCACCCATGTCCTAAGCATATTAATTTGTTGACAGTCCCCCATGTGCACAGTAAGATCTTTTCTTGCAGCATTATCCTCTGTGCTGATTGCACGCTCTACATTCCCTTACAGCAGGGTTTCCTTATTCTAAGGTAACTTGAAACGTCTCTTGGGGTGAAGGCCTTCGGATAGCCATTCTTCTCAATTAAATTAAATTCATTAATATTAATGAAAAGACACACTGCTCTGAAGAAGGTTTTAACAAGCAGTTCTGTATGATACATACACCTAGGAGCTTTATTTGAAGCTGAAGGGGGCAAAGCTGTTTGTCCGTGCCGCTGACAAGATCATGTAATTAGCGGGTTAAATGCTTGTAGTCTCACATGCATATTTTTTCTCAAGCATCTAACATTTTGGCATTTATGGAATGATAAACTTTCATTTTGAATGAGACAAGACAACACGGTCCTGATAAAATCAAAACAAACTAAACTGCTGGTCTCTTGGGGCTTCTAGAAGACATACTTACTAGGTTTTGACAAACCTTGTTGTTACAGTACATCCTACTTAATGAAATGATTGCCCCTGGAATCGAGTACAATACAGGCTGTAGTGGGAGATGAAATGGATCTTATGGAGACTATCGGTGTAAAATATAAATGGAGCATTATGTGTTTTTGTGTGCTGCCGGGTGCTATTGTGTGTTTTAATGGTATTGTATTTATTAATCCTAGTAGTGCATCATATAAAATAAAGCAAATTGAATTTGGGGAAGGATTAAAAATGCAATAACTAAATGTCTATTTACAGAACACATTGTACACTTGAATGGATGATCTTCTGTGTCTGCTGGGATTACCTTTTTACAAAACCATGTCATGTGTGATACTTAAGCACGGAGCATGTGGGTACAATGGCCAGTGCATAATTTCCTGTGTAAAGCAGCTGGAAAGCTGCATGGCCTTACCAGAGAAAGTACCCTTTAATTATGAATTGAACATTAGCAGTTAGTGATAAGAAGGGGACTTTCATCACACAGACTCCCAGTTAGAGCTCTCTTCCTTAATCAGCCTGATAGTCACTCCAATTAAATGCATCATTACAGGAGCTCTGATGTCTGAATGAATGGGTGGACTGTGGCTTTTTCAGGAGCTGGGGTAGAGTCTGGCTGCTTCAATGCCAAAAACAAACATTTTACACCAACAGCATGGGTTCAATTCACAGTCTGCTTAGGGTGGATATATAAGGGAACAGGGGAGATGAGAGCACAAACTGTTAGATGTCAACATTTACTCCAGACCAAGATCAAGAAGATACACCTACAAGTAAAAGGAGAACCGGCGAACAGAATGGTTATTGTTAATGCTCAGAGTCAAAATGAATATGAATAAATGTCAAAATATTGTGCTTCAATCCTGCTAAAAATTACAATGTATTTTTGTCTTTTTCTTGACTAAGGTTTATATTTAACTCATATCCATATATGAAAAAATGTATCCCTTAATTACCTTTAACACTAGAATCCCTGAAACCTACAAAAAAAGTCGTAATCCTGGGCCATCTTAAATTTCTTTGCACCTATTAGCCAGCAAAAGTTACGGGAAGAAATTGTCTTTTGTTATGATTCTGCTTTTGTCCAGAAACGGCTCCATAACCTTTATGACCACAGTCTCTGAAAGTCTTTCACCCGTGGGACGACTGGGATCTTTTCCTGAATAAGGAGTGGCATTGCACATGTACTGTGTCAGTGTGCCCGTGTCGATCAAAAATGGAAGCTCTGCAGTCTACTTGTGACTTTACGCTGTTGGAAGATAAGTAAATAAATCAAGGTAAACAATATTCATTGTAGCTTTTATACAAGTAAAATATAAATGTTTTTCATATAAAGACCATCACAAAACATAATCATAAACAGAATGTTGCATGATTCCTTGGCGAGCTCAGTATGCCCTGCTTTTTTGTTGAAGGACATGTGTGTAGCAGACTGACTGGCAGGATGATGCCGGACATCTTGCTGCATCCAAACTGTGCCATCTTTCGCCATTACGCCTGGTGCAGCTGCGTTGTTCTTATATGTGAGTGGACATTTCTTGCGGGGAGGGCTTCTGTTCTCTTTCTCCAATGTAGAACCTTCATCCTCTTCTGAGTTCATTTCTGTTATGGCCTGTCTTTATTTGAAAACAGCAGTGTCGATTGGGTCGAGCATGAATGCGACTGAAAGAATAAAACTGAATAAAAAAAATGTTAACCTTTACAAGTACCATAAATTTACACCAGCTGTTACAGACTCAAATGAAATGTTTTTATTTTATAATAGTAACATTAAGAGCAGCTTATTACTCAAAACGGTAAATGCAGAAAGGACCCAGAATTGAACCCACAATCTCTTGATTATGAGACAGCAGTTCTTACCTCTGCACCAGCCAAGCGGTCGTGTCTGCCTTGTCCCCTAACCCGATTTATTTTTCTTGAATAAAAGCACACTTGTTTTGTAATACAGACTGCTTACTGCTTGTTCTGATCGACACATTTGCAAAACAAAGACACTAATGGAGAGGTGTGAAGGAACTTAAGGTGGCCTGGAATTATGACTTTTTTCGTAGGCTTCAAGGAAGTTAATAATGTTGCTGTGTTAATCTGTGAAACTTGGCTATCCATTTTGCGCAGCCAAACACTATTGTGCCAGTGACCTTGATCACTGACTATTTTCCAGGAGATTCTCTGTGCAGCTGGCTGAGACAAACTTTTTTTTCTCAGTGCCCCATGATGATTAGCAAGGCCAGCGTGACATCCCAAAGCTGTAGCAGCCGATGATACATAGGACATCCTCATGTGTATTGTAATGAGACAAAAAGACAAGGAAAGAGGTTTGGGGCACCTCAAAAGGCAAACTTAAATACACAAAAGGCGGAAAAGAAAACACATAGTACAGCACAATGATGAATCATTCGTTAATTCAGTCGGACTGCCCAAGATGGCGGTGTTCCCTGTTTTGAATGATTCTGGGAGAAAGTGGTGGGTCTAGGTGGTCTGACACTGGAAATGATGTTTTGGGTGGAAATATATTGGTCTTCCTTTATATAACACTGATACTAGAAGTGGGCTACAAATTAATGGAAAATTTGCAAACAATTTTAAACTCAAAACATGAAGGAGGAAACTGAAATTGTGTTGTATATGTGTCTTAAAGATGTTGCTTTGTATTGACATGTTTGTGACCTGTATGTAATACGTGAGCTTACTGCTTAAAATAGTGCTATGAAGTTGATACAGAGATGAAAGAATGAACAACCCAAATGCTTTAGTGCTGCGCTAATTTGGTAGCAGCATTAGTGAATGAGCAAAAGTGCTGGTTAGAGAGATGAGCACCTTCTATCGAATCCGTCTCTGGGAGGCACAGTGAAGCATTGGATAGATTAGCACTGCTGCCTCACAGCTCAGGTCACGTTTTTAGCTACAATAGTTGGTCCAGCAAAGTTGGCAAATACTTCCCTAGCCATTAGGGTCATTATTACTAGTACCTGTAAAATAATGTATAATAATAAACAAAACCCGAACAGAACAAAAACATAAATTACAAAATTAAATTCAAAAGATGACAAAATAAATAGATAAAAAGAAAAGACTAGCTGCTTCCTAACAACAGGAAGCTAAATTTAGCATTAGAACCCTTGTTTGTATTGTGGAGTTTGATTCTCGCTTTGTGTTTTGCCACCATTATGGTTCACCCAGGTTGTGTTCCCTGGCTTATGTTTATTTTCCTGTTTTGTGCATTCTTTGTTTATTTCATTATTTTATTAGATGTTTATTGTAATTATAGATTTTTAATCATTTTGTTTTGTTTATTTACTATTTAGTTTCTATATATCTTGCTTGGTTCTCCTATGTTTCTTGTACTGTGTATGTTTCTCTTATGTTTCTTGTACTTGGTTGCTTTGAGTTACTTTTAATTCAATTAATTTTTGCCTTCTTGACTTCTTTCAATTACATAAATAAATACTTTACTTTGGTTTTGTCTTTTCTAGCCAGAGGCTTCTCTCCCTAGATGGGCATTTATGTGCATTGTTAGTAAATTTTTGGGACATCAAAGATATTTTGAAACAAAAATCCCTTTTACGGCCATGTTGGTAAAAAGAAGTTTATTTAAGCATCATTTCAGTATTGCTGGGGCTTATTGCCTATAACTGTATTAATAATCCCTGCTAGGCTTCCTTTGCATGACTATGAAAACACAATTCTAGTTTGTCGTTGTATATTTCTTTGCATTCCTTAATGTTCTTCTTTATCTTTTTCTTCTTCAGAACACAATGGCTTTTGTTTTTTTAACACTACCTACCTAATGGATCCAGCATGTTGGATTCAAATCCATCTTTGTGGGGTTTTCCTCCCATATGCTAGAGGTGTGTGTGTTGGGTTAATTGGTGACTGTAAACTGGCTCCATAAATGAGGGTATAGGACTGTGTGTGAGTGGGCCTGCGATTGACTGGTCTCTGGCCCAGGGTAGTCTTTTACCTTCTGTCCAATGCTGTTTTTAAAGTATATTATGCAGTTTTCTTTTTTCTTTTTGATTTACGTGCTCTTTTTAATTAAAAGTTTACCCAGGATGTATTCTTTGTGAAAATTTTTGCAGTGACTGAATCCTCATGAAATCTGAACTGGAAATCTTGAGGTCTACACTTTAATGCCTTAGCATTAAAATGTGCTGAAACATGCTGTATAAAGCAAAAATGAATTGTAGAATATTACTTGCCAAATAAAATGTTTAGCTCTTTGCAAGTGGGATTTTATAAAGTACATATAATGTATTTAACAAACACACAATATACATTGTTTTAATAAGCTGAAGCTTTTATACACAGTGGCCTGTACAAGACGTCTTTGTTCCCCAAACCACAGAAACAGCTACACTATACAGAGTCCCATGTGCAAATAGGCCTTTTATTCTTGTTTTTCCTTCTTTACAAAAATATAATAAGATATAGCTCACTACTTTTTCTTTTTTTGGCTTTCCTTCCTTTGTCTCCACTCCACTTCTGACTCCGACTCACCTGGCTAAGGATGATGGGCTTTTTGATCAAGTTGATCCAAAAGTATTTCAAGTACATGACCACCACTTCCAAATCAGACAGACTGAGGGGCAAGGAAGCTGCCACCCAAGATCTCAGCAGGGTCTATCAGTAGACCTCTATTGATAAGGAGGTTGTCACTTTGCATTGCATGTCAGTGGTGTTACATGATACACCCGGTTACACTGTGGTTAGAATTGGGCTGGAGGAGGGTTAGATAGATAGATAGATAGATAGATAGATAGATAGATAGATAGATAGATAGATAGATAGATAGATAGATAGATAGATAGATAGATAGATACTTTATTAATCCCAAGGGGAAATTCACATAATCCAGCAGCAATATACTGATACAAAAACAATATTAAATTCAATAGTAATAAAAATGCATGTAAAAGCAGACAATAACTTTGAGTAATGTTAGCATTTACTCCCCTGGGTGGAATTGAAGAGTCGCATAGTGTGGGGGAGGAATGATCTTCTCAGTCTGTCAGTGGAGCAAGACAGTGTTATCTGACTCAAATAATGATGACTATTGAGTAAACCAAGTGACCTAAATGTGCAATCTAATTGAGTGTTTAGTGGACTACCTGAATCGCAGAGCTCTGGACATCTGCAGCTAGACCTCTCTCCAAGAGCTCCTTACAGTGGCCCCAGAGGTCCCAGACAGGGCTTCTCGCTCTACCTACAATTCCTGTCCGGTCCTGTTGAAACCTGAATTGGAGTAGCACCACAGGAATGTGCCACCCAGGGGGAATATATTACTCAATCAGGCAGTCCGCCACTATCCATCTATTGTATTGGCATTCCATCCAGTAAAGGTACCACCAACAGTTCTGGCTGGGTCACACATCTCAGTAATATATTAAATTCATATATATATTTATATATATTGTAAAAGAATGAGTCTCAACACACTGGAAAGGTTTGGGGCAGCCACCCATATATTGTCTCTGGCTGCAAAAAAGTTTGTAAGACAGGCACTG
Organism: Polypterus senegalus; assembly: GCF_016835505.1. NCBI lineage: Eukaryota > Metazoa > Chordata > Cladistia > Polypteriformes > Polypteridae > Polypterus > Polypterus senegalus. Next base: position 45,076,546 of record NC_053154.1, read on the forward strand.
ATGTGCATGGATTTAGTTCCAGATTAAACTGCACAGGTTAAGAAAGGATGGCGGCTTTATAAGCTGAAAAGCCAAAGTGATATCATTTGGCCAGAACAAAAAGTGACGTCAGTCTGGGTGCCGGAACCGGAAGTGACGTCTTTGATGTTGACTCAGGAAGGTTTTCCCGTATTTGGCATGCAGAGATAAAAGAGGTAGGTTTAGTGCACCCTGCCACCCCTTGGCCTGGTGGGTAACTCAGCTCCCTCCTAGTCGCACATGTATGACAATATATATATATATATATATGTCTATATACTGTATATATATATATATATATATATATATATATATATATATATATATATATATATATATATATATATATATATATATATATATATATATATATCTTGTGAAAAGAAAGACACACGATCATAAAGGTTCATATATACTGTAGAAAATATTTTGCAATAATAATAATTTGTCAAAGCAGTACACAATTGCACCATACAGTTGACAGTCAAAATGGCGGAGTGGGGAATATTTATGAAGAGGGACCGGAAGTAGAGAGAGAGGTATGCTGGGAAGGAGCCGAGATGGATGTTGGGATTGCTGACGTCATCAGGAGTTGACAGAGGAAGGGCGGAAGTGGCGATGCGTGGTTAGCGAGTCAGGCAGAGTCATGGCGGTGCGTCTTTCTTTCTGCAGGAAATAAAGAGAGAAAGGTTAGTACCCCGCCATTCCCTTCTGGCATACGACTTTACGATACCGTTTAGGTCCGTACGTGGCCCCCTATTCGCATGTGCGTGACAATCTATACTAATAAAAGGCAAAGCCCTCACTGACTCACTGACTCACTCATCACTAATTCTTCAACTTCCCGTGTAGGTAGAAGGCTGAAATTTGGCAGGCTCATTCCTTACAGATTACTTACAAAATTTCAGCAGGTTTCATTTCGAAATTCAAAGCATAACGGTCATAACTGAATCCTACTTACGTACATATATACCTCCATAGCCTGTAGCTCGGTCGCCATGTGAGGCGGCGTTGGGTCCCCCATCCCCACGCCTCCCACATAATTGGCTGCCTGCCCATATAAGGCCGTCCGTCACTCCGGTCTCTTCATTCCCTTTCTTGCTTCGCCGCGGTATTTATGTCTCCTTACTGATAACTGCAACCTTTTTATTTAATCCACAGCTTCTCCGCTGTTTTATTGTGCTGATTGTTCGTTTATTACGCTTATAGTTACTGTGTAGGTATTTTAGACTTAGTTTACTATTCAGGTACCCATTTCTTTTACCGTTCCAACCATACCCCCATTAACATGTCTATCAAGGTGATCACCATCGATCAAAGAACTGTCACTTACTGAGTGGTTTCCATGCCTGGAGATGCCGCCTGCCTTTTACGTTCTCTGTGTAACATATTGCACGGCCATATCAGGCTCAATCTGGATATCCGGAGGAACATTGTGTCTTATGTATTGAATGACTGGGACAGGTTCAAGGTGTGGACTGATGACGGTACAGGAGATAATTATACTACACAGGAGCACTAGAAGAGTGAAATGCTTAAGCCCTTCACCTATGCCTTTGCATGTAAGTTGATGGCTGCCGCTTAATTGTTCGGTTGTCGCTTTCAAGTGTACCGAAATGGCCAAATATTTTACACCTTTGGAGAACTGCCAATGCCTCTTAAACATCTTAGATTCACAGGTGACAATTTCAGTAGTGGACACTTTGATGTTTATGAATGTTTAAACTCTCAAATGCTGGATGCGAAGTTATCGATGAAGCCGGTTGTATGCTTACAACGCTTGACAGATGCCGAATTTCACTTCAACACAAGTCCTGCAAATACTGTCGTAATTGAAAGAAACCATGAAACTCAAACCGATTATGACAGCAGCAATCCAAGCTGTGAGAAAACAGTAAAAAGAAGGCGTGTCAGACGTCGTAGTACATTTTCCGATGCAGCTAGACGGAAACAACTTCGTGACATTGCCGCCAAATACTCGCAGGCAAAGCCACAAGTTCATAGAGACGCTGTCGCTAAATACTCGCAGGCAAATCCACATGTTCATAGACACGCTGTTGCTAAATACTCGCAGGCAAATCCACAAGTTCACAAACACGCTGCCGCTAAATATTCGCTGGCAAATCCACAACTTAATACCGGGAATACCTGTTAAACATCTTAGATTCACGAGTACCGATTTGGGTAGTGAACACTTCGATGAATGAAACCTGTTATCTTTATAACGGTTGACAAACACGGTATGTAACTTGAACACAACACGTCCTCCAAATACAAACCTGATTGAAAGAAATAATGATAATCAAATCCTTGATGACAGCAACACTCATAACAGTGACAACAATTACATTGACAATCATGTTACGTTATTTTTAAAATGTTTCCTTTTCTTTTTAATAACTTCTTTAACACATTACTTCTCCGCTGCGAAGGGCGGGTATTTTGCTAGTATATATATATATATATATATATATACATATATATACATACAGTATATATATATACATATATATGTATATAATAGTAATAGATTCCACACCACAAAGAAAGAAATTTGGGGGCAGTCTCCCATATGCTTGAATTTGGCTGCCAAAAATAGCAAAGGTTGTGGTTCAATATTACAGATTTCAGTCCAGGATAAGAACAATGTAAACAGGCAAACATGGTTGTTATATAGTGAGAAACGTGAAATGATGTCATTAGACAGGAACCAGAAATGACGTCCTCAGGCCGGGACTCACGTCATCGAACCCAAGCAGAATTTCCCAAGATCGGTCTATCAATAGAAAAGAGCAAGGATTAGTGCACTTTGCTATCCCCAGGTTTGGCAAGGAATTACCATCAATTGAACCTTTTAGTTGCCTCCCATTCGCACATGTGTGACAATATCTCTCTATTATAATAAAAAAAATCCTGGGATGAGAAGAGACTTTTTAGCCTGGGATGAGATGAGACCTTCTCAGACAGACACTTTCAGACTCTGAGACAAGACTTTGTGCAAAGAGATTTAACCACGCCCGGGGCCGGAAATAGAAGACAAAAGAGTAGATGACAAACTAGAACGTTGTAAAGAATTCAAAAACGTTGGCACGATATACATGCAGAGCAGGTTAGAGATAATGGAAGTACGAAAATACGAAATTCTCAAAAAAAGTATAGTAAAGTGCGCATTAGCACAAACAAACGTAAATTAATACTCGGTGAAGTAACGGAACAGCGAAAAGAGATCAAATATATTATTCGTATTTAAACTTTAAGTCGGAGACTTGTAGATCGTCTAATTCATTGTTGCCATCAGGGAAAAGTAGTGTTTCGTACCAATGAAGAGGTGTATCCACGAGAATTAAAATATTTGTTGTTTGGTGAAGGTGAAATCCACATACGCAAGCAGCAGAGATGCAGGCCGGGGGGTTGGTGAGCGAAGTGAGCAGGGGGCAAAGCCACCTAGCATATATATATATATATATATATATATATATATATATATATATATATATATATATATATATAGTATATATATATATATATATATATATATATATATATATTGTCACACACGTGTGCATGGGAAGCAGCTGAAGGGCTTAGGAAATACTGTTTATACATCTGCCCAGGGGGGTGCACTGGCGCTCTTTCTGAGTTCTCTGCAGGTCTTACCGGAAATCCCACCAGGAGCCGCCATTTCCAGGAAGGACACATCACTTCGGTTCCGGCCCCAAGAATGAGGTCACTTCGGTTCCGGCCCCAAGGATGATGTCACTTCCAGTTCCGCCCAGAGGGCGACATCATTTCCGCCCTCTGTGCTATAAAGCTCACTGCCTTGCTTAGGCAGGCAGTTCTGTTTTGGACTCTGTTGTGTAACAACTGTTACAATGCCTCAAAGACTTTTGCAGCCGGAAACCGTAATAAGCGGGTGGCTGCCCCAAACCTTTCCGTCTCTGGTCTCCACTTATTACAGTGGCGTAGTCGGCAGGATGGTGTCCCGATGAACCGGGACACGAACTATCACGGAACCAGGTGGGTGAGTACCGGGCCGAGTTTCGGGCGGGAGTGCGCCAGAGGGTCAGGAAGGGCGGTGCAGGCTCTGCTCCATGAGCATAACTCGGTGGGGACCACCCATCTCGTGGAGAACGTAGAGGGGACCCACAGGCGTGGGCTGGCTTCTGGGGAACACACGAGTGGCTCAGTATGCTCTCCTTGGCAGGAAAGCCGAGCTGCCCATCGGGACCAAGGTCCCAGTTAGCGATGGGTTGTCCCCAGGCGGCAGGTGAAGGAAATCATAAACTGGGAGTTTAACCCAAGCAAAGGGCTGTCAGAGCAGGCTATGGCTCTCTGGCAACAGGTGGGTGAGTGGCTACGGCCATTGAGTTAACCCCTTACAAATAGTGCAGCAAGTGGCCTGTTTTCTGCTGCTAAAAGACTACCCCAGGAATTTGCCCAGCCGGCCTGGGGCGAATTCCATTCTATGGACGAGCTGCTGCAGCTCTTGCAAACCCAGAGGCCGGCTGTGAAACCTGGGAGGGCAGAACAGCGCTCTGTGGACTACCGGGAGCTATGTCCCACTAAAGCAGTCCCTTCCACGCATTCCAGAGCTTGTTCCGAAGTCGCCGGGCCGTCTGGCTTGCGACCTGTCAGGGAACAAGGCGGACCGTAGGGAACAATGGCGGGGGTGTTTGTGTGCCCTTAGCAATCCCTGGCGGATAAACATACGGGGAGCTTCTTATTAATGGACATAAGATAACAGCGCTGTTCGATTCCGGCAGTAGCGTGTCTGTCGTTGCTCGCCGTTTTATTCTGCCGCAACAGTGGATTAAAAGAAGACCAGTCTAAAATGTATACGGAGATATCCGCACATACAATACCGCCCGGTGTTACGTATGTCTCGGAGGAACCCTTCGACAGCTTACCGTGGCGGTGCATCCGGATCCTCCGTTTCCGTAATCCTCGGGCGAGACTAGTCTGATAGTAACGGCGGTAGTTTAGTAAGCATTCCCCGAAAAGCTTATGGCCTCGTGATAGATGACAACGATTCATCTCAAGTTGCTTCCACACCGTGTAATCAGCCGACAGGGAGTGGGGCGGTAGGCCAAGAGAGTGACGAAGACACTCCCGGACCGTCGCGGGCTACTACGTCATCCACTAGCGCCCCGCAGCGCAGGAGGAATCTCCGCCCCTTGAGGTCAGACCGGACCCGCTCTCTGAGTTGCACTTTCAGTTTAGAGCGACGCCGGCTTCTTTCAAGAGAGAACAGTGGAATGGCGACTCTCTGAAACACATAAAGAATGCAGTGGTTCTCGTTAACGCCGCGCGCATTTGCCCATGCCACAGGGACCTCACTTTGTCGTTGATAATGATTTGTTGTATCGGGTCGCTGAACATGAGGGAAGGTCCGGAAGTTGTTGCTAATCCCGCGGACCTACCGGCGCAGGTTTGCGAGTTAGCACACTCCCACCTTCTTGGAGGCCATCTCGGCTCCGATAAAACATTAGAGCGAATTAAGCTCCGTTTTTCTGGCGGGGATTAATGAGGAGGTTAGCGCTTTTGCTTTCCTGTCCGGAATGTCAACTGCGGCAAATTCCTAGGAGGGACCGTGCTCCTCTGGTTCCCCTTCCCCTTATTGGCGTTCCCTTTGATAGGATTGGGGTTGACATAGTAGGACCCTAGAACCCTCAGCCGAGGATATAAATATATACTCGTCCTCGTGGATTATGCTACCCGATTCCCTGAAGCCGTTCCGTTGCCGGCTACCACAAAAATATTGCACGGGAACTAGTAGGAGTCTTTTGCGAGTAGGCATTCCTAGAAGTCCTGACGGACCAAGGAACGCCTTTTACCTCGGAAGCGTTCAAGGAGACTGCCAAGTTACTGAAAATAAAGCATTTAAAGACCTCGGTGTATCATCCTCAAACCGATGGCCTAGTGGAGAGATTTAATCAAACTCTCAAGCAAATGCTACGTAAGGTAGTCAGCAAGGATGGGAGGGATTGGGACCAACTCCTCCCCCTTGTCCTCTTTGCATATCGGAAATTCCCTAAAGCCTCTACGGGGTTCTCTCCATTTGAATTACTGTACGGAAGACAACCCCGGGGTTTATTGGATATTTTAAAGAGGGCTGGGAAGGGGAGGCACAGCCCTCCACTAATATTTTGGAATATATCGCCCAATTGCGCGTAGATTTGATGCAATAAGACCGATTCTAAAAAGTCATATAGAGGAGGCGCAATCAGCACAGGCCCGCCTTTATGACCGTGGCACGACTCTCCGGGAGTTCCAACCGGGGGATCGCGTCATGGTATTGGTACCAACTTCTCACTCTAAACTGCTCGCCCATTGGCTAGGCCCCTACGAAATTAAGGAAAGGAAGGGATTGGTTGACTATTTGGTGAAACAGCCCAATCGCCGACCAGCTGAGCGAATATATCATGTAAACCTGCTGAAACCGTGGAAGGAGAGGGTCCGATCCCTCCTCCGGACAGCCCTGCTCTCTCTCGCTGAAGTAAGTTCCCTTAATTTCGGAGCAGCTATCCCCCAGGCAGAAACAAGAGCTCGAAGCAGCTATCCGCTCTGTCCCAGAGGTGGTAAGTGAAAAACCCGGTCGGACCTCTCTGATTGCGCATGACATATTGACTGACCCGGGGGTGATCGTCCGTGGCGACCCTACAGACTCCGGAGGCAAAGAAAGTAGAAGTGGAACTGGAAATCAAGCGAATGCTGGCACTAGGAGTAATCGAGGAAAGTAGTAGTCCCTGGTCCAGTCCCATCGTCTTGATTGCTAAGCCTGGCGGCAGTTGGAGGTTTTGCAATGACTTCCGTCGGCTTAACCAAGTTTCCAGATTGATGCTTATCCCATGCCTCGCGTGGATGACCTCCTCGAGACTGGGACCAGCCAAATTCTTGACTACACTTGACATGACAAAGGGGTACTGGCAGGTTCCTTTAGCGAGTCCGCGAAGGAAAAACCGCGTTTAGCACTCCTAGCGGACACTGGCAGTATCGTGTCCTTCCATTGGGGTTACACGGGCCTGCGACTTTTCAGCGTCTGGTGGACAAAGTGCTCCGGCCCCATAACTCGTTCTGTGCTGCCTATCTGGATGGCGTGTCATTTATTCCAGCACCTGGAAGGAACACATACAGCAGGTCACAGCAGTATTACGGACACTGGGAGAGGCGGGCTCGAATCAACCCCAAGAAATGTTTCTTTGGATTGAGGAAGCCAAATATTTGGGCTACCTAGTGGGTCGGGTACTGTGAGGCCACAGTGTTCCAAGTTGCAAGCCATAATGGCCTGGCCCGTCCGCAAACCAAGCGGCAAGTCCAATCCTTTCTCGGTTTGGCGGGTACTACCGCCGGTTTGTGCCTCGCTTCTCCGAGAGCGGCGCCTTGACCGATTTGACAAAGAAAAGAGCTCCTAATACGGTGGTATGGTCTGATAAAGCGGGGCTGCATTCAGTGACTTAAAAGGGCTCTGACTTCAGCACCTATCTTGATCTCCCCTAACTTCTCTCTCCCTTTTATCCTCCAGGCGGACGCCGGACACAGGCTTGGGTGCCGTGTTGAGCCAAAGCGTCGGCGGTGTTGAACACCCGTTATGTACCTGAGCGGAAACTGTTGGACAGGGAGACCAGGTGCGGCGCTGGAGAAAAAAGCTCTGGCGATCAAATGGGCGCTAACTCAGCTGCGGTACTACCTCTTGGGTGGCGTGTTCACTCTGGTGACGGATCATGCACCTCTGAAGTGGATGGCCCTTCACAGGGAGTCGAATCCACGGGTCACGAGGTGGTTTCTTGACCTGCAGCAGTACAAGTATACGCTTCGTTCATCGACAGGGGTCTCTTCATGCCAACGCCGATGCCCTCTCCCGGCCCACGACCTCTCGGTGCAGGTCGCCGACCCACGGGTCTGGGCTGAGGGGAGTCTTGTCACCTGCGTGTGCATGGGAAGCAGCTGAAGGGCTTAGGAAATACTGTTTATACATCTGCCCAGGGGCTGGGGTGCACTGGCGCTCTTTCTGAGTTCTCTGCAGGTCTTACCGGAAATCCCACCAGGAGCCGCCATTTCCAGGAAGGACACATCACTTCGGTTCCGGCCCCAAGAATGAGGTCACTTCGGTTCCGGCCCCAAGGATGATGTCACTTCCAGTTCCGGCCCAGAGGCGACATCATTTCCGCCCTCTGTGCTATAAAGCTCACGGCCTTTGCTTAGGCAGGCAGTTCTGTTTTGGACTCTGTTGTGTAACAACTGTTACAATGCCTCAAAGACTTTTGCAGCCGGGAAACCGTAATAAACGGGTGGCTGCCCCAAACCTTTCCGCGTCTCTGGTCTCCACTTATTACAATATATATATATATATATATATATATATATATATATATATATATATATATATCTATATATACAGTATATATATATATATATATATATATATATATATATATACAGGAATGTAATATTAAACATTAGCAAATTGTTTAAAGATCGTTTAAATCACTTTGACTTATACATCATATATGGTATTCCTGCATTTTTTGTGATGATAAGACTTTTCTTTTATATCTTGTTGACTCACAGGTGGCACTTTACTTTTTTTTATCTCTTTTACACTAGCTTGCAACAATAAAAAAAAAAATAGAAAAATATATCTTTCTTGAAAATCCCTCTCTTTATACAGAAACCATCTAGGAAAGAAGTCACTGAACCCATCAACAAGGAGAGAGGGCCCCTGCTGTGCACCCTTGAGATTTTAAAACTTAAATACTCCTTAACAGAAAAATCCTGCCTGACCAGCACAAGGAGGATTTAAAATTGAAACATTTTTGATCAGCAGGTCATCAATTATCCTAAAACCTGCAAACGTGTCCCACTAAATACTATTGAATGTTAAACTAAAGTTTACAGTTTAAAATATACGAGAAAACAGTTTTATTATTTACAAAGTAGCAATGGTTTTACATTCATGCAGTTTTGCTGGTTGCTGTATCATGCTAAAGTGAGGCTGTTTAAAATAAAGAATCCGGATCTTGTACTTTAATTGTTTTCGGTTTCTTATGTGTCTCTAGCAGCTTTCAAAAATGTTCTTTAAAAAAATAAACATTTATATATACAGTAGTAATTATTGCACTCATGGTGACTTTTATACATTCATCCATTTCTTAAAACTCATTAATACCATTTTGGGTGTAAGGAGGCCCAAGCCATGTCCTAGAAGGACTGGACACAAGGTAGAAACCCTTACTGGACATGACACCATGCCACCAGTTACCATAACATGTACATCTTACAGTTATGGTGGGCAAATCAGAGTACAGTACTGGAGAAAAATCCATGGAGATACAGGAAGCATGTGCAAACTCTGCCTAGACAATGACAAAATTTGAAAGGATTTTCAAGAAGGCAGAAGCTTTAGCCCCTACATGACCTTTTATTTATTCCAGAGGAATGAATGGAAATCCCCTGACATGCAGTGACAAGCTCAGTGGAGTAGTTTCCTTAATAGAGTTGGCACTTGTATTTATTTTGCATTGTATACTTTCAGGTGCAAAGAATTGTAAATTAAGCTTTACTTATGAAATCACTTTAAGAAAAAGACAGGTGTTTTCTTTTCCTTAGTTGAAGATAGATCAGAATATTATGAATCTGTCATGTTGTTAAAATAAATGAAAAGTAGGGAAGCACTGTATAAATCTATCTAAACAAAACAGGTAAATAGATAACGTTGTCGGTAGAGTTTTATTACGGTATATAAAACACTGGGTACTATCAGAGCATCAGAAAAAATATGACGATGCTCTGACAGAAATCTGTCTAGTAACATTCAAGTGGATAACTATGTTTAATTTATAAAAGCTATTTATTAGCCACCAGTTTTTCAATTTTCTACCTCAAAAACACTGGCCATAAGGCATCAACTGGATGCCACTCCATAGTAGGGAGCACTAACACAAACTCCCACACCCGGTCCCCATGGGCCAATTTAATAATCATGTTGAGATATGGGAAGAAAATCTATGCAGATGTTTAATCTCTCCATACTTAAAGAATGCTCTGTGCTATGATATTATAAAACGATCATGAACCAATGCAATGATCATTGTAAATTTACTTTTCCGGTTACTTGACCTTAATAAAAGGATAAGTGTCTGTCTGTCCATCTGAATGCTATGTATTTGTCATCATTCCAACAGATGGTGTATAACAGATATTAACACTGCTTTTGCGAATCCCATACCAAATGAGTTACAACAGAGACATTCACTTTGCATGATGCACTGCAAATGTTAATGATGAGGTTCAGGTTGAGTACTTAGATTTCAAGCCATCTTAGATGGGTAGTTCAACTATTATATATTTATACTAAAGCACTAAAAGGTGTAATTTGAACGCGGAGTTTACGTATTTACACTCAAACAGAGTCCAAGATACTGTATTATGTATTATGAGGTATTATGAGGTCTCCAGGACTCTAAACAAGGACTCTAGGACTCTAAATAAATCCCAATCATATTATGTGATATCATCTACTGTTAACTTGTTTACTTGTAATATTATTATTTTTATACTGTATTGAGGATTCTTGTGTTCTGTTCTGTGTATTGTATTATATTGATCCCCTTCTTTTTGACACCCACTGCAAGCCCAACCAAGCTTTTTTTTTGTCAATTCTGTGGGGGGAGTCAAGAGGCAGGGACTGTTAAAGCCCATTGCGGGACTCCTTTTGTGAATTTGGGCTATACAATAATAAATTGTATTGTATTGTAATTGTATTATTTGAAAACTTTACAGTTGAGACCTTAGATCTGATTATCAGAATTTGAATCAATAAAATAAAAAAAATAAAAAGAAGCTGCAAATGGGACTATGGTGACATCCATTATTCATCTGCGGCTTTGAAAGTTGCGACACATAAATAACTCAACCGCAAAGTAAAGTCAGTGGTGGGAAAAATTTAGTAGGGAAGTACTGGATTTTCACCGGGGGTCGATTATGATTACAATACAAATAAAGCTCTCAGCACTCATTATGACTGCTTAACAAATATGCCTGTGATTACATAAGCAACAGCAAACAGAACTTCACTCTACACGATGCAATGCCACAGGATTGCCCTGCAGCAACTCATGGCACCGATAGTTTTTACTTTTTTCAACTCAACTTTTATTGTCATTCATCCACATACATAGTACATGTGTGACAACACTATGAAGGTGTGCCAGCCACCCAACCCGACACAGACAGACGCAGGAGGCACACTTATAAAAGTACACAGATTTTATTTTTGTTTCTTCACTTGTGGGCAATGTGTTCCCCATTCCCACAAGTACACAACACAGTCCCAAAGCACAAACACACCTCTACACAATACTCTTCTTCTTTTTCCTCTTCTTCTTCTCTTTCTCCTCCACTCCTCCTTAGCAAGCTTCATCTCCTTCCTCGAGACTCTGGCTCACCAAGTAATGTCTGCTGACCCCTTATATAAAGCATCTGGGAGTGCTTCAGGTGCACGTTGCCACACCTCCGCCAGCACTTCTGGGTGTGGTGAAAGAACTGCTCACACGGGCTCAGGAACAGCTGCAGTGCCCGCTGGCAGCGCCCCCAGATCCCAACAAGGCTGTATCCTCTTGGGATTAATAAAGTATCTATCTATCTATCTATCTATCTATCTATCTATCTATCTATCTATCTATCCAACTCCATCTCCCATGAAGCCCTGTGGGAGTATGAGACACCACTGCCAACCAGGGGGGCTGCCATCTAGTGTTCCGTGGGAGGTAATGCTCTGTCCACACTTGTTCCCCTGGTACTGGATCCCCAGCCATCCATAACAACATGATTGATCAAAATTTTGTTCCTTAGTCCCCAGTGCATAGGCAAAACAACATACATTTAACATACACCATAACATTACAAAAGCCATTGAAACAACACAATGTAACAAACCAAAAGACACAGGACTACTAAGCTTGAACAATGCTCAATATTCATAGTAAAGTGCAGAGTGTAAAGTGACAGTACATAATTGGGGGATTTTATGTAGGAAATGGGGGAAAGAAACTCTTATAGGACCTGGCTGTTCTGGTCCTAATGCTGTTCTGGTTCTACCTGATGTCAAGAGGTCAAGCAGTATGTGTGACGGGTGAGAGACGTTTTTCACAATAGCGGAGGCTCTACATCGACAGCGTGTTAGGAAAATGTTCTGGATCAAGGAGAGGGAGACCCCTATGATCCTCTCAGCTGTCCTCAATACACGCTGCAGAATCTTACGCTCATGGACTTTCCTCTTTCCAAACTACACAGTGATAACAGTTTGTCAGGGCGATCTCCACAGTTACTCTGTAAAAGGCGGTAAGAATGGATTGTGGCAGGCCAATTCACTTCAGGCTCTGCAGAACAAAGAGGAGTTCCTACACCTTCTTGACAACAACTTTTTTTAACATTTCTTGCAAATTCATTTGTAATTGGGGCAGCACGGTGGTGCAGTGGTAGAGCTGGTGCTTCACAGTTAGGAGACCAAGTCCTCCCTGCGTGGAGTTTGCATGTTCTCCCCGTGTCTGCGTGGGTTTCCTCCTACAGTGCAAAGACATGCAGGTTAGGTGAAGCTGAAACCTATTAAACATCAACCCCACATAGAACTGAGAAAGGGTGAAGAGGAGGAAGAAGAAGAAAACTTAATGTCATCCTGTTGCGACTGAATGTGCTTTATGATGTAATAGTACTTATTCCAAGCTTGGCTCCTGCCTTGAAGCACCTGGACCACCTCTGACTTCCTGAAGTCTTGTAATACAACACTGTCAACAAGTTTAAAGATTTTGATACAAGTTTTGGTTTTGATATCAGTTTTTAGACTTTCCCACCCACAGGTTCAGCTTTTGTTTTTGACTACAGTACATCACTTCTTCTGCTCCATTACTTTTCTTTTTTTTTTCTTCTGTACTGGTGTTACTCCTTTAGCACAGTAGTAGTAAAGTGAGTACTAAATAATGCTATCTATCTATCTATCTATCTAAATTAGTTTCAAAACTAACCTTTAAATTTTTGGGTGATTCATCAAAACCAATATTCAGGATTGCTGGGTCAAATATTAAGAGAGTCTTATTACTATTTGTGGCATTTCCAATCAGTAATCACTTTTTTTCTGTGTTTAACGCATTGACTGCTAAATACAAGTTAACTCATAGTAGGTGATCTATAGATGGATAGATACCACCTCCGAGTTACTTCAAACTGTCTTTGGGGCTGTAGCACCAAATATGAGATTGTCTATGGGTAACACATGTACATAGAGGATAGTGGGCATCCGAGATGAGAATGAAAAAAATCAGTATGGCATCAGAGAACGGAATATTTCACTTCTAGGTAGTTTCTTCTTATTAACCATTGTGAACATTCCAGCCCAGATCACAGACAGACGCTAATGACATCAGTATCAAAGCACCCATGATTTTTATTTACAGTGTCCCCAACAGCCCAAACACACAATTGCTTTACTCCTTTTAATCTTCTTTGGCTCTCACTCTCTTTTCTTTCTTTATCACTCAGTCCTTCTTTCTCTTCCAGTCCTCCTCAGTAAGCTTCGTCCTCCTCCTCCTGGCTCTGGCTCTCAGAGTGGTGTCTGCTGGCCCCTTATATACAGTTAGGGCCATAAATATTTGGACAGAGACAACTTTTTTCTAATTTTGGTTCTGTACATTACTACAATGAATTTTAAATGAAACAACTCAGATGAAGTTGAAGTCCAGACTTTCATCTTTAATTCAGTGGGGTGAACAAAATGATTGCATAAAAATGTGAGCCAACTAAAGCATTTTTTTAACACAATCCCTTTATTTCAGGGCCTCAAAAGTAATTGGACAAATTAAATAACTGAAAATAAAATGTTCATTTCTAATACTTGGTTAAAACCCCTTTGCTGGCAATGACAGCCTGAAGTCTTGAACTCGTAGACATCACCAGATGCTGGGTTTCCTCCTTTTTAATGCTCTGCCAGGCCTTTACTGCAGCGGCTTTCAGTTGCTGTTTGTTTGTGGGCCTTTCTGTCTGAAGTTTATTCTTCAACAAGTGAAATGCATGCTCAATTGGGTTAAGATCAGGTGACTGACTTGACCATTCAAGAATTTTCCACTTCTTTGCTTTAGTAAACTCCTGGGTTGCTTTGGCTTTATGTTTTGGGTCATTGTCCATCTGTATCATGAAACGCCGCCCAATCAATTTGACTGCATTTAGCTGGATTTGAGCAGACAGTATGTCTCAGAACCTCAGAATTCATTTGTCGGCTTCTGTCCTGTGTCACATCATCAATAAACACTAGTGTCCCAGTGCCACTGGCAATCATGCATTCCCAAGCCATCACACTGCCTGCCTCCACCGTGTTTTACAGATGATGTGGTATGCTTTGGATAATGAGCTGTTCCACGCCTTCTCCATACTTTTTTCTTGCATCATTCTGGTAGAGGTTGATCTTGGTTTCATCTGTCCAAAGAATGTTTTTCCAGAACTATGCTGGCTTTTTTAGATGTTCTTTAGCAAAGTCCAATCTAGCCTTTCTATTCTTGAGGCTTATGAGTGGCTTGCACCTTGCAGTGCACTGTGGTATAGTGGGTCCGCAGCTTCCGAAAAAAGTCAGTTTTTTTTTTTAATCGTTATAGCCGTGTCGTTCTCCGTGAGCGCGATTGCACGACCGCGGGGAGTTAATGAGGTGATTGAAGCGAATCGCACCTGCACGTGTGGGTGTGGTCGTTCTTGTTTGCCTCATTGGCTTCCTGCGGTGTGTAATTAAGACGCTGTGCCCACGGAGGCAGGGGGATACATCGTGGAAAAAGATAAAAGAAATCGGAGAGGAAGAGAAAGGTGAAAGGTTGATGGAGAGTGAAAAGCGGATGCAGTAAGAGGTCAGAAAACAGCAGTAAGGTGGAAACGACATGAGCTGGGGTCCCGCGAAGGAGCGTTATTCTGTTACGCTCTAGGGGCTAGTTCGCCCCACTGAGTATACCAGTGAGTGGGTTGAGCAGGAGAGGTGCCCTCCCGAAGGATCTGAGGAGCGACTGCGGGTGCGCGAAGGATCGAGGGAGGAAAGTTGACCTTGGCGGTCTGGCAGTGACTTCTAGTAATGGGAAGTTCGGATCATTTTACCGACTCGGACCTTTGAGTCTCGTCCAGCAAAATGAGCGAATCTTTTTTCGAGTCATTTCGTTCATTTTAGCAAAATATAAATAAAATGTTACCTGTTACCTCCCTAACACATCTACTGCTTACACAAATGTTGATCACAATAATTAATAATTTATTTCTAACATGATTATTTATTTATAAAATAACACACCACAGATCCTCAAGATACAGTAACAAAATCATAGTGACAGAAATTGAAAGACCTTTTTTATTTATAAGAAAATGTGTTTTAGATATTTTTGATAATTTTATGATAATTTCTAAATGTTATCCAACATACAACAAATGGAATTTTACGTTAGGATTTAACTGAGGTACTGAGCCGGTAAGTGGTCACGTGACAAAAGAACGAACAACTCGAGGAATGAACTAATCAATTCTCTTTCCGGCTCAGACTGCATAGGTTAAGCTTATGGGGCTGTCACGTGATGAACGAACGACTCAAACCTGAAGATTAGAAAGATTAACTAATCAATTCTGTTTCCGGCTCAGACTGAGTTGGTTTAAGCTTATTCCAATACAGAAACTATAGGAAGTTGCGCAAATGCGCATGTGCGACTGAACGAATCACTCCCACGAGACGACTCGTTCTTCCCGAGTCACATTAAAGATTTGTTCAAAATGAACGAATCATTCAAGAACGACCCATCATTAGTGACTTCCTGATGGACGCCAAGACGGAGATTAACTGAAGGAGCTCGTGGTCCCCACCCCAGACGGGACTGGGCGGTCTCATGGTCCTGGAATCCCTACAGATTTTATTTTTTTCTCCAGCCGTCTGGAGTTTTTTTTTTTTGTTTTTTCTGTTCCCCCGGCCATTGGACCTTACTCTTATTCGATGTTAATTAATGTTGATTTATTTTGTTTCTTATTGTGTCTTTTATTTTTCTATTCTTTATTATGTAAAGCACTTTGAGCTACTATTTGTATGAAAATGTGCTATATAAATAAATGTTGTTGTTGGTCTCCGCTGGCCGCGAATAATGGATAGCCAGGGAGAAAGAGACAGAGGTGGGCTGGACAGTAAACGGAGAGAAAGAGACTGCGTTTTTATTGCTGCATATATTAATCTTGCGTTTTAAAGGACTTATTTATTGTTGGTTTTAACCCCACTGGTCACTTGATTTTATGGATTTATTTATTGAACTTTGACACTGCACTTTTGCACTTTTTGATTTGAGTATTGTTTTAAATAAAAGCACTTTATGGAATATATCCCCTGGCCTTGAGAGATTTGTCCCTATTTGTCAGCTCATCACGGTGACATTATCGACGGTAATGGGTTCAGGGTTCCCGAACAGACAATGAGAGCATGGAAGAGAACCCGCATCATCACATGCACCCTCTGTATTTACTTTCATGCAGTCTTCTCTTTATGGTAGACTTGGATATCGATACGCCTACCCCCTGGAGAGTGTTGTTCACTTGGATGGCTGTTGTGAAGGGGTTTCTCTTCAGCATGGAAATGATTCTGCGATCATCCACCACTGTTGTCTTCCATGGACGTCCAGGTCTTCTTGCGTTGCTGAGTTCACCAGTTTTTGCCATTCGTAATATTGTAGCAATTTCTTGGATGGGTTTTTTCTGTTTTAGCAGCTTAAGGATGGTCTCTTTCACCTGCATGGAGAGCTCCTTTGTCCTTTGCATGTTGTCTGTTCAAAGCAAAATCTTCCCACATGCAAGCACCACACCTCAGATCAACTCCAGGCCTTTTATCTGCTTCATTGATAATGACATAACGACGGACTTGCCCACACCTGTCCATGACATAACCTTTTGAGTCAATTGTCCAGTTACTTTTGAGCCCCTGAAATGACGGGATTGTGTTAAAAAAAATGCTTTAGTTGCCTCACATTTTTTTGTAATCTTTTTGTTCAATCCACTGAATTAAAGCTGAAAGTCTGCACTTCGACTGCATCTGAGTTGTTTCATTTAAAATTCATTGTACTATACAGCACCAAAATTAGAAAAAACGTTGTCTCTGTCCAAATATTTATGGACCTAACTGTAGGGCACCCGGAAGTGCTCCAGGTGTCTGATGTTTTTTCGGCAGAACTTGTGGTGGAAGATCTGCTTTCCAGGGCTCAGCCATAATTTTAGCATCCTCTGGCAGCACCCAGACAGGGCTATGCCAAACTCCAACTTCCATGAAGTCCTGCAGGAATCCGCGGCACTACTGCAACCCAGGGGGGCTGCCATCTAACGTTCCTCCCCCGGTGCTCCCAGCATGGAGGCGTCTAAGCTGTCCGCCACACTATATTTTGGATAATCTTTTCTTTTTAAAAGCATATTTTACATATGTAGATTAGCGCCTCACCACTATGAAGTTCAAATGAAAACTACAACATTTGATTACAATGAATTGTGCAAGATCTAACTTGTCAAACCCAGCACATTTATTGTGCAGCTGGTATGCACAATGTCATTATTACGCAGATGGTGAGTACAAAGAATTTTCTGTTCCATGTGCCAGCTATGAGGATTACTTAAATATCTTCATTTTCTTTTAAAGAAAATAAAATGTTACTGCTATTTTTGCTCAATAATAATGCATTTAATCAATTTATTAAAATAGCAGGCTCTTTTCACTGTGTCACTCAATGTGTTAAAGACAATCAAATATGATTCACTCAAAGTCAAAACTACTATTGAGAGCCCTCTGCATTCGAGTGAAAATGATATTTTTTCTTTTAGCTATATATCAAGGCATTAGTTAGGATGGCTCAATTAATGTTCCATATTTTACTTACAATTTCTATACTATTTTTAGGGTTACTTAGTTGACATTGTTTTGTTAGCATTTTGTAAAATTATTATGTCATGGTCATGAGCGTTTTGTGTATTTCTGTTCTATAGATGATTAGCGCCTCACCACTATGAAGTTCAAATGGAAACTCTCAACAAACTGGTAGATAAACTTTTGAGCAAAAACTGGGAGATGGACGTAAAAAACAAAATAAATCAAAAAAATAGAAACCAATAAGAGACGATAATTGTGGTCAAAAGAACAAGAGGGTCAAAACAAATAGTACATGCAAGGAAACAGTGCAAAGATAAACTTTGAATATTTCAGAGATGTGGTAAACGTAGATCAGAGAAGGATTTGCACCCATAGCCATCCTTTTATCCAATGGCATTGATGACACTTGGGTCCTGAACTCACAGGCCACACCCCAGGAACAGACCTAATGATGGAAAGAACACTGGCGGTCTTTGAGGACCCAAAATCACACCAAATCATGACATGCGTTTCTACCACCATGTTGTGTGTCTTGTCACTATGGTGCTATCTGGTTACTAGGCAACTGATCTACAATATGGTGGCCATGTTATATAAAATTATCCATCCATTATCCAACCCGCTATATCCTAACTACAGGGTCTCGGGGGTCTGCTGGAGCCAATCCCAACCAACACCGGGAGCAAGACAGGAAACAAACCCCGGGCAGGGCGCCAGCCCACCGCAGATAAAATTATCATATGGATTAAACAACATGCGAACTCTTGATAACACAAACACACTCACACTCTCTCAGTGGAGGCCAACTTAGAGGACAACCTGAGTGTTTTTGAGATGAAGTGTTCAATTTAAAGTAGGAGTGATCTGCTTTGAATAATTAGATTTGTGCTCACTGCTGAATTATTGCAGAATTCATTTGCAATACATTCCTAAGCAGTGAATTATTAACATCACAAATAAATGTTATGTAAGAAATTGTTATATGAAAAAGGAAGCAACAAAGTAGAGCTGTTGTAATATTAAAGTAATGGTGACAATGTCAAACCTGGTGATCATTAATGACTATTATATTCTCCTTTTTCTCTGCAAAAATCAGAAAAGAGTAAAAATAATGTTTTTCACAAACATACAATATGTACTATTTTTCAAAACAATCAATGATAGTTATACAGTATAGTAAGGAAAAGCCGACAGCATTTGCTTTAAGCAAGGAGTCATTGTGGTACATGTAGTATGCCTTTCATACACCCTTTGTTTTTGGATTTAGTTCAGAGAAGCAGAAGTGCTATAAAATAAATATAAAAATAAATGACAATATAAAAACAGTATTACATAATAAAATGATATATAAAATGGAAATGTCTGAACTGACTGCTTTGACTGCACAGTTCTGACTGCTGAGTCTTTGGAGTAAAACATGCAAGTTTTATTTGTTGTTTAAGCCAATAAAATAACTAAAGTACAACTTGTGGAAAACATGACATGAGGAGGACATTAAAGTGTACCAGAATACAGACAGGGTTTTAATATTTGATGGAAGACTGCATATAGACATGACAATTTATTTAAACATTTTTCTGATTTAAATGTCACAGGATTTTTGTTCCATATTATTTTGTTTATTTATAGATAGAGACATTTGATCATCTGGAATTAGTTTTCATTTCACAGTGATGCACAGATTGTCACAACTCAGTTCTTTTAAACCAGTGGAATATTAGCATAATTGAAGAAAAAAGGATACGATAGTAAATATTAGCCATGATTAGATTGGGTCAGAACTTGTCAAAACTGTGGTTTGTGATTGAATTTGTTGGAAAATTTCTGTAACGAATATTACATTTTCTTTATCTTTCCTTTGAACTCTCATAAACTTTTTGGACTTTGATTTTTGACATTCATTTTTGCCTAGAAACAGTTTTAAAAATGTCAAACATTTGTATCCCATGGTGCCATTTTGTTTTGCAAAGGAAACTGATGTTTTGGAACAATTGCATCAGATGTTACCTCAATAACCCTACCCAGAACCACCTGGGAATGAGCGATGCAGCACAGTGTGTCCATTTCCAGGGTTTCGGAAATTAGGATAAAACAGTGCTGGTGTGTGATTCTTGTGAAAAAAACAACTTTTCCTTTTTACAAACTTGCTTTTGGTGTTAAGGTCTTTGATTTTTGATGGAAATTATAAACTAAAATTGGTTAGACTTTTGGTTTTTGACTTTGGCCTGACATTTAACTATGTCTCATCTCCTGATTCTATTTATCAAAACTTCTCACTGTCGCAATATGAGAGAGCACAATGAGTGACAAATTCCACCATAATGTTAAAATATAATAGTGTAAAGACCATCAGGGAAATGTGCAGAGAAAAGAAACGCTCACACACTTGTACTTAGTTTAAAGAGCATTGGTCCATTATTTATGGTATATATTAACAGTTTAAGTATTTCCTCTGTCGTTACTTGGAGCACGGGAGACACCCTTTCAAGTTCTGGTGGTTTGGCCCCACAAAACACACCAATGCACTCCTCATTCTCCTGGTTTTATGGTTGGTCTCAGGCCTTTCCTTAGTTACCCTCATGTATTCACCCCAGAGAACACCAACTGATAATGGTTTCCAACATGTGTGGTAGAAATTTAACATCTTATTAAAGAAAGAAACATCCTCTAACAGGACAATTCAGTAATCAGGCAGGAGAAAAGCTGTTCATTGTATCTTTGAATTACTCCTCAGCAAAATATCTTCAAAGGAGCAATCTAAAAACGTAGTCTGTTACAGCCTGGTCAGAATGATCAGAGAAAAAAATAATAGAGGTTCATTTTATAAACTCCTGAATTTACATACTTGCGGTGGGTTGGCACCCTGCCCTGGATTGGTTCCTGCCTTGTGCCCTCTGTTGGCTGAGATTGACTCCAGTAGACACCCGTGATCCTGTGTTCGGATTCAGCGAGTTGGACAATGGATGGATGGATGGATGAATTTGCATACAGTGTCAATCAATGCATACATTTTACTCTGGTTGGTTCATTGGTTTACACCCAAATGATTTATATAAAATAAAAGTATATTATATTATATTCTGGTCTTTTGAAATGAGCTACTACCGTTGAAATTTCTGTGCAAATAACAACTGCCCATTCTCGTTGTTTGTAGGACATCTGCTGATTTCTTAGTCATCTCTTAGTCATCCTTCAGTACATTTTGCATATTATATCAACCTTTCTTCCAGTACATTATTTACTTGACCATCTCAGTATTTTTTCCTAAACCAATTCCTGTATTTCAGTGTACACTTTGTGTTTCACTTGACCTTTATCTGGTTTCCGGGTGTGCCTGAACAGGTTTCTGACATTTATTATCCCTTTATGCTATTTGTTTAAGATGAATGCTATGTTACCCTAAAATTATTCATCCACACATAGCACTCTGTTTGCACCCTGTGCACTGTAGGTTCCCTCACCAGTGTTTTTATAACATACTATTTATAACTAACATATGCTGTGTCCACACACTACTTCTACATTCTTCTTTCATTTTGATTTTTGAGAAGGGACATCCCTCACATTTTTCAATGTCTATTTTGAATTGCATGCAGAAAACCAGCACAGTAGGTGCGCTTCTCCCTCTCCAGACTATTCTGCCAACAAACAGTCAACAATCGTATGTGTGTCCTTCAACTAAACTACCGAGTCATTGCAACAACATTGTGAGGAAACTTTAATCATGCAATGATTTATAGCCAACTGAGTTGAGGCAATTCGTACCTATGGACAAGGGCCACAGGAAAAAAAATGGACAATAAGGATAATGTTCCAGAAATTGCCAAAACTAGCTATAGTAATAAGTCTTTTGTTATTTTTATTATTCTTTTATAGGGTGTCATATGTTTTCTGACTCTTGGTGGGCTCTTTAAGGCTTGCTTAAGATTGGCACTGCTCCTCTGTATTCGGCCTGCAAATTTCAAATCAGTGTCTCGGTGAAATGAGCTCACTTAGAAATGTTGAAACACATCACACAGCACTGCCGATCTCATAGGCGGCACAACACAACCCTTTCTCGAAACAAATGACGGCAACCAACAGTGGTTGAAAAATACTGGCTTAGGCTGCTCACTATAACTCACTGGCAAATCAGCAATGGCAACCCGCAATCCATTCCTCCATGAAACCTTACAAGCCTGCTGGGTTGCGCGGATCGGTTTGTGTCTACTTTGTACCAGCAGTTAAAGAATTCATACCGGGGACCCACGCTTAGACCCACAAGAACTCCAATAACCTGTGCACTTTGCGACTGACGTTAGGCCAATTTGACATATAGCCAAATAGAAAGTCACAGATGGAGCTGAGAGTGGGCCCATAACTGTGTTCATTTCTCAAATAAAGAGTACAAATAACTGCAATGAAAACCAAAAAATTAAAGTGCTTTGATTTTTTTTTCTTCACTATAAATTTTACGGATTTCCTATAGAATGGAATTATAAAATTTACAAAGATCTACTAAGTCAGTCAGTTAAGTTAAATGTTTGCTAGCAAGAAGAGAGTCAAGCAGATTCATAGAACTGACAATGTGTTATCTCTATTCTCCACTTCTCCACACCATTTAGAATGTCGTGGTCCAGAAGCTCACACCCTCTTTACTTACGTAGATAACAGTTTCAACACCCTCAATTTTCACTCTTTTCAGGTTAAGGGTTTTAAAAAAAGATATATTTTATAGAAAACATTGACCCAGCTCAAACCAATATTGGAGCTAACTGTAATTTATGCAAATCTCATGCCAAATAAACAACACAGCAAAGTGCTTTGGGAATCATGGTAGCAAGGACAATATCCCAGCCGGGTGTTTGAGGTATTTACTTGGTTAAATGTGTGGTATAGCTTCAAAAAAATGTGGCCAGTTTGTAAAACCACAAAGCCATGTCAGTTTCCGTGGGTGCGATTGCACGACCGCGGGGAGTTAATGAGGTAATTGGGGTGAGTTGTACTGGCACGTACGGGTGTGATTGTTCTCAATTGCTTCATTGGCGTGTGATTAAGGTGATGCGCTCACGGAGACATATATGTACGGGCCGGCACAAGGGGAAAGAGAGAGAAAGATATGAAAGAACGGATTAGAAGACGAAGGTTAAAAGATGAGAAAGGCATTCAAGGGGAGTCTGGGGGGACTGGCATCATCTCAATTTGGTGGCAGTGGTGGGATGAGCTGGTAGTGGGGACGGAATAGCAGGAGACCAATGAGCCAGCGGGATTGGTGCCTGATGAATTTGAAACAAAAGAACTCACGGACCCAAGCCGGAGGAGGACATTTTAAAGGACTGAGCTTTTTAATGGACATTTATTTATTGCTTGTTTTATTGTCTTTTACAAGTTCTTACTCTTTTAATGTCCTGTTTTCACAAAGGGGGCTAGGGTTGGTTGTAATGTGGGATTGTTTTTAGTGTTTTTATTATTTATGGGTGGTTTTATTGCAGTGGCAGTGTAGCTGAGCCGCAGACCTGGGCCGCCAGTTGCACTAGGTTGGTAGTGGCATGGGTATAGCGGCTCCAAAAAAATTTGGCCAGTTTTTAAAAACCAGAAAGCCGTGTCATTCTCCGTGGTCACAATTGTACAACCACAGGGAGTTAATGAGGTAAATGGGGCAAGTCGCACCTGCATGTGGGAAAAGAGAGGGGAAAGAGAGAAAAAGATATGAAAGAACGGATCAGAAGACGAAGGATAAAAGATGTGAAAGGCAGTCAAGGGGTGTCTGAAGGGGGCCGGCATCGTCACAAAATGTTATCTTTAAATTCTCCCAGGGTTGAGATAGTGTGGCCTGTAAAGAATTTGTGCCCCTTCAGGTTGGTTCTGCCTTTCTACTGGAAAAGCCCCCAGTTTGACATGACCACACACCACAGTTTAACAACCTCCAACTTGTTTAGTCCATTTCAGAGTAGTGGGGTGTCCTAGCCAATCCTGGCAGCAATGGCTGAAAAGCAGGAATTAAGCCTGGATGCAGTTCCAGTTCATTACAGAGCCCACTCATGCACACATATTTAGAATGTTGAAACGGAACAACATATACAGACAAGATGATAGTTGGAGAACCCCACAAACAGAGACTGGGAGTACAATTCATCAAATCAATGAGGTAACAATGTCACAAAGGGTCAAAACTCTATGCGGTTGTATCACTGGAATTTCATCTGGGTTGCAAAGATAGACAGCTTTCACAATGTGCACCCTGGGTAATGCTAAATGGTCTATCACTATCTGAAAGCCAAACTATCATATGATATCCTGACTAATACAAGATACTCATTCAAAACATTCACAGCTTTCAGATCAAATGAATAAAATCAGCACAAAGCTCAGGTCCTATTGGAGCTTTTCGATGAGAAATCTTAGACTATCTCTCAAGATTTTTTGCTTAAACATAGATGGAGTCAGTAGAGTGCCAGCTATAATAGCGAGGATAATGTAAATAGTAAGGTGGAAAGATTTAATTCTAAAGTGAGAGCTGCTGTTGACAGAGTTGCACCTGAAAAGACAGTGAAAAAATCTTCTAGCATTGGTATACCATGGAAGACCCAAAGAGTGTCTGATTTAAAGAGAACATGCCGTAGAGCTGAGCGTCAATGGAGGAAGACTAAACTAACTATCCACTATGAAATATTAAAAGTTAAAATAACAGAATACAATAACACTGTTCGTCTTGAGAGATGCTGCTGTTTCTCTAAGATTATAAATAACAATGCTAGTAATCCTAGAGTCTTATTTTCAACAATTGATTGCCTACTAAACCCAGGTAGCTCAAAGGAATGCCTCCTAAGTGCTTCCAGTAAAACCTGTGAGGCTATCGCTGTATTTTTCAATCAAAAAATTAATGATATTAGAAATAACATAGTATATCCCTCCAACACTAAGGATCCTCCTAAACCCCAGCATCCTGTTATAAACAAATTAAACTCTTTCACTAGGATAGATTTACCTGATTTAAACAAAATAATCTCTCAATTAAAACCCTCCACCTGCGTCCTTGACCCGATACCAACAAGGTTTTTCAAAGAAGTATCAGGCGTGCTAATTGATAATGTTCTGGACATAGTAAATTCGTCACTAGATACGGGGGTCTTCCCAGACTGTCTTAAGACTGCTGTAGTTAAACCCCTACTTAAGAAACATAATCTCGACCCCTCAGCTTTATTTTAGACCCATCTCTAACCTGCCTTTCTTAAGTAAAATTCTAGAGAAGGCAGTCATTATGCAGTTAAATGACCACCTAAATAAACATGCTATTCTTGATAAATTTCAGTCAGGTTTTAGAACAAATCACAGCACAGAAACTGCACTCGTTAAAGTAGTAAATGACTTGCGAGTGAATGCAGACAGAGGCCATTTATCTGTTCTCATCCTCTTAGATCTGAGTGCTGCATTTGACACCATTGATCACAACATTCTTAGAAATCGCCTTAGTCAATGGGTGGGCCTCTCTGGCAGGTCTTAAATTGGTTTGAATCCTACCTGACAGGGAGAAAATTTTTTGTTAGTTGTGGGAATTACAACTCGAAGACACATGATATCCGATATGGTGTTCCACAAGGCTCTATCCTGGGTCCGCTGTTATTCTCAATCTACATGCTTCCGTTAGGTCAGATTATCTCAGGGCACAACGTGAGCTACCACAGCTATGCTGATGACACACAGCTGTACTTATCAATAGCACCTGATGACCCGATTCTATTGATTCACTAACAGAATGTCTGACTAGTATCTCAGAATGGATGAATAGTAATTTTCTCAAGTTAAATAAAGAGAAAACTGAAATTTTAGTGATCAGCAATAATGGATACAATGAGGCTATTAGAAATAAACTGGATACATTAGGATTAAAAGTCAAGACGGAGGTAAAAAGCTT
The DNA here is from genome assembly GCF_016835505.1 of Polypterus senegalus. Classification (NCBI taxonomy): domain Eukaryota; kingdom Metazoa; phylum Chordata; class Cladistia; order Polypteriformes; family Polypteridae; genus Polypterus; species Polypterus senegalus. The sequence goes on from NC_053154.1 coordinate 45,102,360, forward strand.
AGGGGTGATTGTTGACTGTAATCTGAATTTTAAATCACATATTAATCAGATCATTAGGACAGCATTTTTTCACTTAAGAAACATAAGTAAGTTAGACCTCTTATATCACTGAAAGATGCTGAGAAATTAGTTCACGCGTTTGTTTTCAGTTGACTAGATTACTGTAACGCACTCCTCTCAGGACTACCCAAAAAGACATAAATCGTTTGCAACTAGTGCAGAATGCAGCTGCTAGAATCCTAACTAGGAAAAGAAAATCAAACACATTCTCCAGTTTTAATGTCACTACACTGGTTACCTGTGTCATTCAGGATTGACTTTAAAATTCTGCTTATGGTTTATAAAGCCTTAAATAATCTCACCCCATCTTATATATCGGAATGTCTGACACCTTATATTCCAAATCGTAACCTCAGATCCTCAAATGAGTGTCTCCTTAGAATTCCAAGAACAAAACTTAAAAGAAGTGGTGAGGCGGCCTTCTGCTGCTATGCACCTAAAATCTGGAATAGCCTGCCAATAGGAATTTGCCAGGCTGATACAGTAGAGCACTTTAAAACACTGCTGAAAACACATTACTTTAACATGGCCTTTTATAACCTCATTTAATCTTAATTTAACTTAATCCTGATACTCTATATGTTCAATTCATCATAATAACTATTCATGGTGGCTCTAAAATCGGTACTGACCCCTACTCTCTTTTCTGTTTCTTTTTCCGGTTTCTTTGTGGTGGTGGCCTGTGCCACCTCCACCTACTCAAAGCTTCATGATGCTCCAACAATGATGGACGGATTAAATGGCAGAAGTCTACGTGACCATCATCATCATCAAGCCCTTCCGTGAGAATCCTAAATCCAAAGAGGACTGTTTCATTTATGTTAGGTAGAATGCCCAGAAGGGACTGGGCGGTCTCATGGTCTGGAATCCCTACAGATTTTATTTTTCTCCAGCCGTCTGGAGTTTTTTGTTTTTTCTGTCCCCTGGCCATTGAACCTTACTCTTATTCGATGTTAATTAATGTTGATTTATTTTGTTTTATAATTGTGTCTTTCATTTTTCTATTCTTTAATATGTAAAGCACTTTGAGCTACTGTTTGTATGAAAATGTGCTATAGAAATAAATGTTGTTGTTGTTGTTGTAGAGTTACTTGCACGCATTTATCTAGAGTTCTGAGAGTTAACCAAGTCTATGTAGTTTTATTACAGGATATTCATGTGGGGGTGGCACGGTGGCACAGTGGTAGCGCTGCTGCCTCGCAATTAGGAGGCCCGGGTTCGCTTCCTGGGTCCTCCCTGCGTGGAGTTTGCATGTTCTCCCCGTGTCTGCGTGGGTTTGCTCCGGTTTTCTCCCACAGTCCAAAGACATGCCGGTTAGGTGGATTGGCGATTCGAAATTGGCCCTGGTGTGTGCTTGGTGTGTGGGTGTGTTTGTGTGTGTCCTGTGGTGGGTTTGCATCCTGCCCAGGATTGATTCCTGCCTTGTGCCCTGTGTTGGCTGGGATTGGCTCCAGCAGACCCCCATGACCCTGTGTTTGGATTCGGCGGGTTGGACAATGGATTGATGGATATTCATGTGGAAAATGACAGCTAAGAATTAGAGGCCAACTTGAGGGACATGACTCAGTTGCAGCAACTTTTCACCTACTGCAGGGGTCCTCAATCCCAGTCCTGGAGAGCCGCAGTGGCTGCAGGTTTTTGTTCTGACCTGGTTGCTTAATTAGAAAGCAATTCTTGCCAATAAAGCACTAACAAGCTATGAAATTAAATTAACTCTGCTATGTCAGGTCATTCTCATATCCTAGATTTTCTTTCCCTTTCTATCATGCAAATGATTTGAAGGCTAAAATGGACGAGTAATTCTCAGTCCTTCACGTTTTTCTCTTCATTTTTCTTCCAAGTATTTAATTAAATCCAATAGTGCAGATAAATACACACAGGTGTAAATGTAAATAAGCTAAATGGAGAAATGCTGCTCTCTCTTGCCATTTGCATGTTATTGATAATAAGGAGCAATTAAAATAGCTGTTTAAGACAAAATTAAGCAATAAGGGCTCAAAATCACTAAAGTGAAGCAGAAGTGTTACTTTAGCAATGAGTGCTTTTTATTAAGCAACTGGGTTGGAGCAAAAACCTGCAGCCACTGCGGCTCTCCAGGACCGTGATTGAGGACCCCTGACCTACAGTATGTCCAACTATGATCCACCAATGGAATCTATACAAACTATTTAAAACCAGGAGGTCACAGGACGCCTTAACTGTCCATGAACATCTAGCTATATACATAAGCAACTTCAACAGTCACCATACCAACTGGAAATGTCCTCATAATGATGTTAAGGGACTGACATTGGTAGATTGGTAAGAATTGCACAATCTGTACCTTGCTTTCAATGGTAAAGACCACTGTACACCCAAGCATGCAAGAAGGCTGGAAGAATACGATCTGGATTTGTGCTTTATGTTAGCTAATATGAACTAACTCCTCTACCCATTTCTCTCGCCAAATCCTAGAAGACTTCCCACTCAGACAACTAGTCGAAGCAGGATATCAAATTTTCATTGTTAGATCAGCCTAGGGTGGCACGGTGGCGCAGTGGTAGTGCTGCTGCCTCGCAGTAAGGAGACCTGCATGTTCTCCCCGTGTCTGCATGGGTTTCCTCCCAAAGTCCAAAGACATGCAGGTTAGGTGCATTGCCAATCCTAAATTGTCCCTAGTGTGTGCTTGGTGTGTGTGTGGGCTGACGCCCTGCCCAGGGTTTGTTTCCTGCCTTGTGTCCTGTGTTGGCTGGGATTGGCTCCAGCAGACCCCCGTGACCCTGTACTTAGGATATAGCGGGTTGGATAATGGATGGATGGATTAGCCTTCCACTCAAGGTGAAATTTTACAAAATTAGACTGAACAGAATTTGCAAGGAGTCTTGATGGCTTAATCAGATGATCCCACAAGTGGTAGGAAGCAACGGCTGATTTACTGTTGTTATCATTGGAATGGAGAATGTAGGATATATCCCAAGAGGCTACCAAAAGAAGCAAGTTCTGGGATGGACTCCAGATTGTGATTACCTCTATAATACATAAAACAAGATTACCACTGCGGGCATAACTGGACAAGGATAGTGGAAAACCTAGGTTTCATTCTTTCTTCTTGATAAGCATGTTAAGGAAACTTGATGGCAATAGCCCCATGGTTAAACAGCTTCCTGACATTCACCTTAACGCCATTGCCGAAAGAATAGTGTCTGTTTCAAAAATCACATTTGAAAAGAACCACTCTAAAGAATTGTCTAAGAAACTTCCTGTTCCATACACTAAATAAATACATAACAAGAATTCCCCATTGCAATGTAACCATTTAGTTTTTGATGCAGCATCATACATGTCTGCTGGTGTCATGTGTTGGAATGGCATGCAGTAGATCTCTTATTACAACTGGGATAAGCAAGAGAGCTCCAGTATCCAGTAATAAAGTAAATAAAGTAAATAAAATCAAAGCATTCACTGGAAAATGATTTGAAGATGGAATTGTTCCTTTGAATTGTTTCTGAGTTTTAAAGTTAGCTTTTTGTATTCTGAGGACAATGTCTAACCAGATGCTGCACACTGGGTTGTGTTTTGTGGTATGTTTCAGGACTGTTACAGCATTCATGTGGCAGTGTCAAATTATGATGCTTTCTGGTGAGGATTACATTGCAATGCCATTTAAAAAATCCTTTCTACTTTAAGTATAAGAAGAAAAAATTGCTTTAACTTCATATTGTATTTAGGTCAAATTTCTGTTAGCAGAATAAATGCAAATGTGACTATGATGAGACTTGCTATATAATAAGACACAAATCTACTGAAAAAATAAATAAAAAAGCAACTGAAAATGAAAATCTTTCTGAAATACTGATGGGAAGCTGCTTCAATTTAAATGCATACCCACCTTGAGTCTTAGGAGGCTTAATGTCATCTTCAGCACTAAAACCTCTAAACACGATTATGTTACACATCCAAACCTGTTAAGACACACTGTCAAACAGAGTGACATACCCTTTCAGTTTCTATCAGACACTTATGATAACAGACAAATAACTTTTTTCAACAGTTATAGGAATAAAGCCAGCTCTGAATATGTTTATGCCTAGCAATATCATATGACAAATCACCTGACAAAAGAGATATTTGTGAAGCTTTATTAGGTAAAGTTTTAGAAAACAAACATCCACAGTCAAGAACTGCATGTGAGAATGCCCAGCTGAGCCATTTATTTAGCTGTTACAATGCAAATCAAATTTTCTAATTTTGTAGGTCTCTTCAACACATTTATAGTGATATATTTATGCAGTATGGATCATATTGTTCATATATTGTAAATGTATTAATCAAATACACCAAATTAAAAAAGTACATACCATATCTATTTATAAAAAAAAGTCTGTCCTGTCCGCTTTTCACAAGATAATTACTTAATGGATTTAGGTTGGGTTTTTTTCTATTATTTGCTTGAACATTTTGCTTGACGTTGCGATTTCTCTCATCGTAATTTATTCACGCTAAGCCGAGACAGAGGCTGCGGGCCGAGGGGACAGGGAGGCAGGACCTCAGGAGTAGGGAGCTGGGTGGGGTCCTCCTCACTCACGTGCCAGCCTCCGCTCGAGTCGGTCTACCTGTCACCACATTTTGGACCATAAAAGGCTTCCATTTAACTAGTGATACCTGTTTATTGGTTTTTAAAGTTTGTCCTATTTCACTATTATGCAGGACTATCAGGAGTGGGGATCTAGGCAGGGAAGTGTGACATCAGGAGTAGGGCGCTGGGTGGTGCCCTTCTCACTCATGTGCCTACGTTCGAATTGGTCTACCTCTTGCGATGTCTTGGAATGCACTTTGCCCCCGCTTAGCTAGCGAAACCTGTTTTATTTCTAATTTTTGAAGTTTGTCCTGTTTCACTACTACGCGGGTGGAGCTGCAGGGAACAGCTAGTATACAAATATAAAGTATACCTTATGAACAAATGCAAGCAATTTTTAAAAAATGCATAAAGTAAAGCAAACTGGATTTGATACTTCATAGTGCAGAATATACAAAGATGCTTTTTATGAAGTACTAGCAAAATACCCATGCTTTGCAGCGGAGAAGTAGTGTGGTAAAGAAGTTATGAAAAAGAAAAGGAAACGTTTTAAAAATAATGTAACATGATTGTCAATGTAATTGTTGTAGGCTTATTTTAGTATTGAGAGTGAATTTAATAATTGTAAAGAGTTTAATTTATGATTGTAAATGTTGTGTATGAGAAATGCACATTTTTAAGATATAAGGATCTCTGTTTAAATGAAAAGGCAGGAGTCACCAGCAGGAAGACATGAAGCAAGGCAAACAATAACAGGCTTAAAGCGGTAGAGTAAAGAAGAAGGGAGCAGTGAGCACGATGAACAGCTGAGGAAAGTAAGGAAGTGAGTGAGGAGGCAAATGAGTGCGGGATGTCGTTAATGTATATAGGTAGGGAGCCAACCATGTGGTAGGTGCGCTGACAGTAGCCGTGCGTCTCTGCCGTGTAATAAATCCTCTGTTAACGAAAATGAGGAATGAAACCGCCAAAAAAAGAGGTCAGTTCCAAAAGTTCCTTACGGCATAATGGTGAGAACTGCCAAAAAGAAGACGTTATTTTCAGAAGTTTGTTACGGAACACGAAATGAAACATACTTAACGTTTGTAAGTATAGTGTAAGGCATGAGCATGCGAAATTTCTGCCTCCCACCTATATGGAAAGTGGAAGAATTAGTGATGAGTCAATGAGGGCTTTACCTTTTATATTGTGAACGATAGGGGGCGCTCTCGCTCCCTTGAACCCCTGTCCACGACTCCAGACACCAGGTAAAAGTCCAAATGTTGACTTTATTTTTCTCCCACAGTGCACAAAACACACTCTTCTCCACAATACTCATATAATTACAATAATAACCAATAAACCAATCCTCCAGCTCCCAGACGCGTTGCCACCCTTCCACCCAGCTCAGCTCATTGTCTGTGAGTTCCCAAAGTCCTTTTATACTCCCTGACCCGGAAGTGTTCTCAATCCCCAGTCCATGTGATCCTCAATCACTTCTGAGTCAGGTAAAAGTTCTTTTCTTCAACCCGGAAGTCCGTCGCTCTTCCTGTGACGAACCTCCGGGTCACAGGGCACTAGGAAGCCCTCGGTCCTCCCTGCAGCTCCCTCCTGTGGCCCCCACGGCATTCAGCAGGGCTTTGCATAAAAAATCCAATGTCCATGATGCCCTGCTGGTCTTCTGGGGACCTCCACTCTGCAAGGAGGGCTCCACCTGGCGGCTTGGGGGTATTGGCCAGGATAAATGGCCGGCCATCCATCACAATATGTATAGATATGTCATGTACACAAGTCGCGAGCTTTGAGCAGGTAAGCACGGGGATGGATGATGGTGAAACACAATTGTTAAACTGCCTCTGAGTTGCTTCCCCTAGAGTAGAGGAGAACTCTGCAGGTGAACAAGGAAATGATCTTCACCCCTTGCACCCTGTTCCTTATATAAACCATGGAGCAAATGGAAGTAGGGGTTCAGTTTGGATCCTGATGTAACAGAGGACAGATTACCTGATTTGATGGCAATCAAACCAGATGGTTGAAAGACCTTTGGTCTAATCATTTATATTTCTTTCCTAATTAAGAAACATTCAGTTTATTAAAAGGGGTTTCCACCTTGGTGCCCCAGCTCCCTGTCACTCTCTCTGATCTTTTTCTTGCAAATGTCTGTCAGTCAGTCATTTTCTAACCCAGTAAGTCCTGAACAGGGTCTCCGGGCATGCTGGAGCCCATCCCAGCTAGCACAGGGAGTAAAACAGCAACAAACTCTGGACAGGGCACCCCAGTCCATCACAGAGCAAACATAAACACACACACACACACACACACACACACACACTGGGGCCAATTTAGGATAACCAATTCACCTAACCTGCATGTCTTTGGATTGTGGAAGGAAACTGGAGCGCCTGGAGGAAACTTACGTCAGTGGTTCTGAAACTGTGGGGTAGGCCCCCCTAGGAGGGTACGAAGTAACAAAAAGGGGAGCGCGAAGATGTGAAAAAAAGAAAACAAAGACAATCAAAGAAATCAAAAATATGAAAAATACATCTATTGAAACCAAAACAAATGAACTTAAACTACATTTTGATACTAGAAAAATAAATAAAGAGTTAGATAAATGTCGATAAAAGTTAAGCAGGTATAATAAAATATGCATCTATGATATATCATTAATTAAAAAAGAACAAATTGGTATTAGTGGGCTCCTTTCAAAAAAAAGTTAGGGGGGCATGATTAAAACTGTTATGAAAACTCGGGTCGCAAATACTTAAAGGTTGAGAAACGCTGACCTACGAAGACACGGGGAGAACATACAAACTCCATGCAGGGAGGACCTGCGATGCATACTGTGGATATGAATACATTTTTTTAATGTAACACATAAATGTATTACTAATGCTAACACGGTCTTGTATAAGGATGCCACAATATTTTGGATCCTCAGCTTATACAATTCATTGTGGTGGGCTGGCACCCTGCCTGGGGTTTGTTTCTGTCTTGCGCCCTGTGGGTTGGATAATGACTGACTGACATGACTGTGTCACTCACTAATTAATGCAGCATCAGACAGAAGAGAATGTGAATAATAAGAACTGAGTACCAGTTCCGCAGTATGATCTTGAGACTGTGATGCACCATTTATGGATCCTTTCTTGGTTTTATAAGGCAAGATGCGGTATACTTTTCTTGCCTCCTGGAGGTTGTAGGACAGCACATGGACCTTGTGTCAAGATGAATAATTGCTATTGTGCTTGCAGGCTGTACATTGGATACATTTTGGTGTTGTGCCTGGGTAAATATATTTATGGAGAATTTTCGTATCTTTTGAACAGGAAGAATTACCATTTCTATCCATTAAGTGTTATCATGGTTATTGGCTCTTGGCTGCAGTATTTTTTTAATACAGTTTATTTTTACATAGCACTCTTCACTGAGGGGAGGCAAAGAGTGCTGTAACAAGTAACAAACTGCATGCAGTAGGACACTGATTAAATGTTCCTGTATTTAACAGTTCCTTCTTTATGTTAATGGTTTGCAGTATCTTCTTTCATCAAGGAGAAAGAAACACCTTTAAAATAGTAATAAATCTTTTGCTTTTATTATTTCACTGCGATTCCCATTTTTTTCTGATGACTCCTTTAAGTCATGTTCTGAGATGTTGCTGGGCACATGGCTGATTTGCATGCATAATTAGCCATGCAGTGCTGCAGTGGAATAAAGGGGTTGTGGTTTCAGTGCCTCTCAGTAACTGAAATTGCTTTTTGTTTTCACTTGTGTGTTTCTGACACAGAGATGGCCACATTGGCCAACAATGTTAATCTAGGCATGAGTGCTACAGCTCTGTGATATCAGGCTGGCTTTGCAAAGCACCATGGGGTCGAAGAAAAAATATTCGCCTACGTTATAGTGACAAACAAGGCCACTAGTGAACACATCATTTAAGGTACAATTTCACCCATCAACACTACTAGTGAATATGTATTGATATGGTCTGTCAAAATGACACTGGACAGAGAATAAGGCTAGGGGTATTCACCATGTGTACCAACAAAAAACTCACCAGCTTCAAGTGAAAGTAGGAAGAGAAAGGAATGAACACCAGAAGACCTATGCTGTGAGACACATGCAGCAGAAATTCAAGAACTAAACGCCATGTAAACACTGACACACATTGTGTGTGTCAGCCAGCCCTGTCAGTTATAGCCGCTATCAAGACTGAATGGTGTGAATGCCATACTTATTTGATTTACATCTTCTTCAGGTATACTTAGAATGTTAGGCCATTTATCTTTTCTCATCCTCTTAGATCTGAGTGCCACATTTGACACCATTGATCACAATATTCTTAGAAATCGCCTTAGTCAATGGGTGGGCCTCTCTGGCAGTGTCTTAAATTGGTTTGAATCCTACCTGGCAGGGAGAAAATTCTTTGTGAGTTGTGGTAATTCTAACTTAAAGACACATGATATCCAATATGGTGTTCCACAAGGCTCTATCCTGGGTCCGCTGCTCTTCTCAATCTACATGCTTCCGTTAGGTCAGATTATCTCAGGGCACAACGTGAGCTACCAAAGCTATGCTGTTGACACACAGCTGTACTTATCAATACCACCTGATGACCCCGACTCTCTCTATTCACTAACACAATGTCTTACTGGTATTTCTGAATGGATGAATAGTAATTTTCTTAAACTAAATAAAGAGAAAACTAAAATTTTAGTGATTGGCAATAATGGATTCAATGAGGTTATCAGAAATAAACTTGATGCATTAGGATTAAAAGTTAAGACGGAAGTAAAAAACTTAGGGGTAACTGTTGACTGTAACCTGAATTTTAAATCACATATTCATCAGACCACTAGGACAGCATTTTTTCACTTAAGAAACATAGCAAAAGTTAGACCGCTTATATCATTGAAAGATGCTGAGAAATTAATTCACGCTTTTGTTTTCAATCAACTAAATTACTGTAACGCACTCCTCTCAGGACTACCCAAAAAAGACATAAGTCATTTGCAATGAGTGCAGAATGCCGCTGCTAGAATCCTAACTAGGAAAAGAATATCCAAACACATTTCTCCAGTTTTGATGTCACTACACTGGTTACCTGTGTCTTTCAGAATTGACTTTAAAATTCTGTTTATGGTTTATAAAGCCTTAAATAATCTCGCTCCATCTTCTATATCGGAATGTCTGACACATTATATTCCAAATCGTAACCTTAGATCCTCAAATGAGTGTCTCCTTAGAATTCCAAAAGCTAAACTTAAAAGAAGTGGTGAGGCGGCCTTCTGCTGTTATGCACCTAAAATCTGGAATAGCCTGCCAATAGGAATTCGTCAGGCTAATACAGTGGAGCGTTTTAAAACACTGCTGAAAACATATTACTTTAATATGGCCTTCTCCTAACTTCACTTTAACTTAATCCTGATACTCTGTATGTTCAATTCATCATAATAACTATTCATAGTGGCTCTAAAATCCATACTGAGCCCTACTCTCTCTTCTATTTCTTTTTCCGGTTTCTTTGTGGTGCTCCACCATCGATGGACTGAAAGCCAGAAGTCTACGTGACCATCATCATCAAATCCTTCCGTGAGAACCCTAAATACAAAGAGGACTGTTTCATTTATGTTAGGTAGATTGTCCAGAGGGGACTGGGCGGTCTCATGGTCTGGAATCCCTGCAGATTTAATTTTTTTTTTTTCCAGCCGTCTGGAGTTTTTTTTTGTTTGTTTGTTTTTTCTGTCCACCCTGGCCATCGGACCTTACTTATTCTATGTTAATTAATGTTGACTTATTTTATTTTCTTACTGTGTCTTTTATTTTTCTATTCTCCATTTTGTAAAGCACTTTGAGCTACATTTTTTTGTATGAAAATGTGCTATATAATTAAATGTTGTTGTTGTTGTTACATCTATAATAAGCAAATAAAAAGTTTGAGCCCACTCCTCTGCTTGCCTTGTTACTCTGTTCTGTCACTTGGGATTAAGAGAATAGGGGAGGACGGCCATTAATAGGGAAGTGGAGTCACATTAGCAGTCAACTCCTGGTAAAGTTGGGCCCTAGTTCCAAGTGCTGTAGGCTGTGCCTCCTTCCCAGACAGATGAGTGCAAGGATATCGTGACAAGAGTTTAGGTAGAGGACGTATTTAATAATAATAATAATAATAATAATAACACTTTTTATTTATACAGCACATTTCCCATGCTCAAAGCGCTTGTGTGGGTCCAATGAATCTGAGTGTTGGAATAAACAAATCTATGTTTTAGCATAGGTCCAACTCAAAACCCTTCCTTGATAAGATGTAACTCCTTCAACCTATACTTAATGTAAGGTGATTTAGAAAATGAATGAATGGATTTATAGAAAAGCTACATCACTGTCTATCAACAAAAGTAAACAAACAAGCACAAACAAACAAACAAATAAATACATAAAAACTGGAAAAAAAATACTTTTTAAGAAAGAAAATTAAAGACAGAAACACAATATTTCAGTTCTTAAGCCTAGAAAGGAAGATGGAGAGAAGATGCACATGTGGAGAAAGTTTAAAGAAGTGTGAACAAATAGGCAAAGCCAGGACAGAAAAAAAGGCTGGATGCAAATCTTCTCCACCAAAGAAGAGAATAAGTCAGCATAAAGGATTTTTTTGGTTGTTCAGCATAAGAATATGTAGAAGTTATATTGCTTACCTTTGATGGCAGTATTTACATCTTTGTGACAGAATACAGACAGGGTTCCTCAGTATGTTTCTCAATAGGTTTAGAGAGCTCTTCAATACAGATGGCTTTGATATTTTCCTTGAATTGATCTGCAAGACTCTCCAATGCAAAATGCAGCCCACCTTATACAAAAAATAAGCTAAAAAGTTTATTGGATCACTGCATTGCCTGCTATGTGTTATTAAAATGTTATGAAGAATTAATTATCATCGTATTGCTTGAGATATACAGTAATTATAGTATATGTCATACAACAAGTTTTCTTGTAACACAGAGCGCTCTGTGTGGATGGTCTCTCTGGATTGCAAAATCAACTGAAAATAAGAAGTTTACTTGTGAAGTTGGTCAATGTTAAGGATCATCTTCGAAAGAATCAACCCAGTAAAAAGTGAAAAATGTTATCTGAAAAAAGAGAACAATGAGTGGGATGTGCTTTTTGCTGGTGATGCTGCTTTTTATTAGACGATACAACCATATTTCTGCGCTGAAGGTCTATGACATATGTTTCACCTTGTGGTGGCAGAAAGTGTGAACTGCAGGAGTGATTTTACAAGATAGTGGCATAACATCTGAGTTTGGCACAAACTGTATGTGTTTGTATTTAGATGGGAAAAGTGAGTTTGAATCTCGAGTTTGGCAAATGACGCTTTTGAATGTGGTGATTCAATCCAGCCCTGTCCAAAGAATGTGTGTGGTGAAGTGATGATGAAGTTAGGAAAAAAGACCTTAGGAAATGAAAATGGATATACTATAGATAGAGTATTCTTTGTTATGAATGTTGAAAACTTTCATCAATGTCTTCTTTAACAATTGTAAAGGAGAGTGGCATAGGTGTGTTTTAAGAGCCATCTATAGGACTGTCAGATGTAAAGGACTGCACACTGTAATATTAGATAGATTAGAATGAAAAGTTCTCAAAACAGTTGTTGTCAAACACCCAACAAATTCAAAATCAGAATAGGAATTTAATAATTATTTTTTTAAAAACACTAAAGCTTTTTTTTTTATTTTTTGCAAAGTCTTACACTAATATAACTAGCAAGATGTCATGGGTCACATGGTACCAAGGAAACACATGTAATAACCACTCAGCTCACTAAATGGCGGCACCACAAAAACTACAAACACAAAATGGTGACAATTATATAAACAAATACGCAAAAATGGTGGCAATCCATGTAAAAATAATAGTGATGAAATGATTTCACAGAAATAATGTAAAAACCTACTGTAAAATAAAACAGAAATGTCTGCGTGTTCAGTCCCTCTGTGCAATGTGATTGGTCAGTTTGGCTTTTGTGACACGACTTAAAGAGGACATGCGAGGGAGAGTAGCACGAGAGGAGTACAGCTATACGAGGCACGCTGCGCATGTCACCTTCAGAGACTGAAAGTGTAAAGCGAGACAGGATGTGAGAAAGGCACCTCGAAACTAATCAGAATTTGAGAAACAGGCTTCATGGGAGGGAGTGCTGGTGAAGAGACGCTAGTAAAGGCATTAGATGCACACTGAATGAGTCGCCTTCAAAGACTGCAAATATAAAACTGGGTAGAGGCAAGAAAGAGGCCTTGAAATAATATCATCGAGATATACAGTACAGTAATTACAGTGTTTGTCAAACAACAAGTTTTCTTGTAACATTGAGCGCTCTGTGTGGATGGTCTCTCTGGATCGCAAAATCAACTGAGAATAAGAAGTTTACTTGTTTTGGCGGTCAGTGGTAAGGGTTCATCAATGGCTTTGGAAATAAGACTTCTTTGAAAGAATCAACCTAGTATAGTGGGAAAACTAGTCATCTTCAAAGACTGAAAATATTAAACTGGGTAGAGGCAAGAAAGGGGCCTTGAGTCTGAGAAGCAGCCTTTATGTGAAGGTGCTCGAGTGCTACTTAAGACATTCACACAAACCCGAGAGAATACAGAGTAAAGGCACTGATGGTACACAGAGAACAAAAAATAGCAAATATTTTTAAATTATTCTACCTATTCTATTACCTGTCTTTGACAAGTACCGTGGCAAATAATAAATAAATTATAAAACAAAAATAGATCATTATTTGCATAATGCTGGAAGCTTTATTAAATGCTGTCAGAAACTCATTAGTCACTAGTCTGATTCATTTAATTCAATAAATTGTAATTATTACTGTTGCTCTTTTTGTGGTTAATTTTTATTGTTAATGTGACATCATTATGCCACGATGTTATTTAATATTATTTGATTGCGTATTACTCTTATGAACATAGCCATATTGTTGAGGGTAATGATATGAATGGCTAGTCACATTGACCGATGTTAACATGACACAGAATGTCCTTATGCCACCATTAGAGAAGATGGCAGTGCCCCTAAAAAGGCATTCAAACATTGAACAACTAAGGAAAAGATTTGTGATAAAAACCAAAAAGAAATTTCAAGACACAAAATAAATGTTAGGTTTATTTTCCAAAAAAAAGATGATCTTGCTATACAGTACATCCATTAGAGCATTTTTTGGATGTTCCTTAAAGAATCAGGATTTGCAGCTCATATTTCTTAAAAGCTTTCTTTGCTGCTGCTTTGTGTAAAATATTCCCAATGAATGTGGCTTAAATGATTGAGGACTTTCCTGTCCTTATAAAAATTCAGTTGTTGGATAAGAAGCAAAATGGCTGGTGCATAGAATAATGTAGAACTGTTTAATTGCTTCCTGAATTTATTGTGACGTCCCGTCAAATAAACACACTCAGGAGCCGCTTGTCCGGGGAAGTCTTCCAAATGCAGACTGGCTTTTTATTCAATATGCCGCGATATAAACGGTGCCCTACAGCCGCCCATTGTCTGGTTCACGGGGACACCCCCAAAATAATAAAGACTAATCACCTTCGTCCTATCTACCTCCCTTAAAAACATTTACTTCCCTTCTTGTTACCTGATACTGTTCTCCTCCCTTTCTCCAGCCCCTTCAACTCACACTTCCAACAACAACAACAACATTTATTTATATAGCACATTTTCATACAAACAGTAGCTCAAAGTGCTTTACATATTAAAGAATAGAAAAATGAAAGACACAATTATAAAACAAAATAAATCACATTAATTAACATCGAATAAGAGTAAGGTTCAATGGCCAGGGGGCAGAAAAAACAAAAAAACTCCAGACGGCTGGAGAAAAATAAAATCTGTAGGGATTCCAGACCATGAGACCGCCCAGTCCCCTCTGGGCATTCTACCTAACATAAATGAAACAGTCCTCTTTGGATTTAGGATTCTCACGGAAGGGCTTGATGATGATGATGGTCACGTAGACTTCTGCCTTTTAATCCGTCCATCATTGTTGGAGCATCATGAAGGTTTGAGGAGGTGGTGGTGGTGCAGGTTTCCGGCCACCACCTCCCCTTTTTATCACGCCCCGTTAATTAACCCGGATCCCTGTCACTCATCTCTCTCTAGGGAGGTGCCCCAAGCCCTTACAAACAGGGTTCCCCCAAGACTCCACCCCAACACTGCTTCCTTTCCCTATAGCCCATGCAATGGCAAGACACGTCACATTATTAATCCAGATACAGTAGGTAATATGAAGATACACTGGACAGGGCTAATAATCATGTGTTATCATGTGTTATGTGTTATCATCGTGTTATCATTTTTGATACACTATGCAGTGATACAGAATTTGGAACAGGATATACATTTTAGATGTTAGCACTTCTGCTTTATCTTCTTGTGTAGAGAGATTCATTTTGAATCATGTTGTTATCTCCTTTTCTAGTCTTTTTTCCTATTGAAGCCATATGTTTTACCATATGTTTGTACTGATCCGGTGTGCTAAACCATGTATAGGGTGCTTATGGCGAGAAAGATGCTGTAAATGGCTTTCACTTGAGAAATTAAAATCTTTGTTAAAATCATGTTTAGACCAAGAGATAAAACTGCATCATGTGCTACAAAAGATTCACGACAAGGTAATATGCATCTGCTCATTCAGCTAGCAACGAAAGCTATTTAACACACAAATTGTGATGTCTTTCCTTATAAACTGCAGTATTATCACTTTGTACAACTGTGTGCATTAGAATTGGACAAATCCCAATGGTATCACATCATCCTTCTGGGGGTTGTACCGAGATATTCTACTAGCATGTCTAGAGAATACACAAATCCGGATTTTTCATATCTCAGCACAAGGATAAATAAAGGGGATATAATAATCCAAAAATGAGTTAAATTGACAAATGTGTAGCAAACATAACTAATACTGCAGTAACAATTCTCCCACCCACCTCCAACATCCATTTTTTTTTTCTTTTTTTTACCACCCGTGGTTAAATATTTTTGCATCAAATTAAAGATTATCACTTAATCCCAAATCCACAGTAACATGAAACAAAATGCATCTTCCTGCAGTATATATTTGTTTCTCTGTTTGCATCTGTACTAATTCACTGAAACTTCAGGCCCTTATTTATGTATATATTTATTTATTTTCTTTTTCAAACACATGTAAATGTTTTATAGCCATTAAACAGGAGCTGAAATGTTCAATGGATGGTATGCAAAAATTTTAATTGTGAAGGCCATTATTTGGTGTCCATGAGGCAACATCAGCTTAGCCACTCTGTTCTCAATTTGCATACAAAATGCTTTATTTTGGCAATCAATGAAAGTGCTTCACTGTATTTGTGGCTTATCACATGCTTGCAGGAAATGGATTCCTTAGCCATCTCGTTAAATTCTGTTGATGCATAACAATTTGAAACATGGCACAAGCTGGAATGACATTTAAAGATGCCTTCACTTAATTATATTTTGAAAACATTTGGTTGTTTGTCCTTAGGGATAAAGTGGCTTCCACTACAAAGTTAACTTGTTAATCATTTCAAAAAGAATCTTTCTTTTTTTTGTATATTGTTAATCGTTATCTTAT
Organism: Polypterus senegalus; assembly: GCF_016835505.1. Classification (NCBI taxonomy): domain Eukaryota; kingdom Metazoa; phylum Chordata; class Cladistia; order Polypteriformes; family Polypteridae; genus Polypterus; species Polypterus senegalus. Next base: position 45,118,583 of record NC_053154.1, read on the forward strand.
AATAATACAGGTTAAGGGCATTCAAGGTGCCTTTTTGTGTGTGTGAGAAGCATATTGGAATTCATCAACTGTATTTTTAATATTTTAGATTGGAATTGCACACTCTCAGCTAGCCATGTTTGGATCAGGCAGGAGAGCAAAGATATGCAATTCTATATTTCAGTTCTTACGATTTTGCAGGAATGAGAAATCTAATATATTGAAGTGTACGGTACAGATCTCGGCCGGCACGGGTGTAGTAATACGGATTAATGTGTAAACATTGATACTTTTAGATTTAACATTGCTACAATGAAATCTGCTGTATTGCTGTTGTGTATAATAAAGAAAAAACATGTTAATCAGCAAGACAAAGAAAGAGGGGGCTCAATGGTGTTGCCTCCTTAAACAGCATTACTCTCTAAACACAACTTTGTTTCCATTTTGTGCCTTATTACTTTTAGTCCTTGCTAGTGGATGTACCCATCAATGTTCAGTATTTAACAGACATCACATTTAATTATTTATTGACATTCTTTTGTTTCAGCAGTTCTTAAGAAAAGGATAGCTATTGATTTAGGGGCTTTATCACATCTAATTCATTTTAATGCAATCAAGTATAGTTCAATGGAAAAAAAAATGAATTCTTTTGGTACTCTTTCCTGCAGGACCTCCAGTTTAACTCAAGAAGTTTCACTAATTCCCACAGAAGCTCAGCTCCATCTAATATAACCCATTGTTCTCGGTCACCCACCTTGAAGTCATACTCATCAATAATCTGAGCTTTGATTGCCACATCTAAGCTGCAGTCAGGAGAGCTTTTTTCACCGAATGACATATTGCCAGAGGCCAAACCAACTTCCCTCCTTTAATGTTTTAATACTATGTCAGGTCACTCTTCAGCACACTTTTTTGATCAAATCACTTACGGCATAATAGTATAATAAAGTGCATAATTAGCCAACCTATAGGGGTAAATGCAAAAAAGTATCAACTAATTAATGTTAACTAATATTTAAGTTGTTAACTTCAAGTATGTTCTTACTTTAACTTTACTGGTTGATTTGACATCACATAAATGAAGACCGGGAGTAAAACACAAAGACTTATCAATGAATAAAATGATTAAAGTTTATTTACATGCTGAAAAGGAAAGAAAGTTAAAGACATAATGTTTCGGGTGTATAGCCTTCATCAGATGTGCAACTGAAATGGAAAGAGCAGGTAACAGATAGAGGAGAGGAAGGAGGGAAACAAAGTCAGGGTAGAAGAAAGAAGAAAAGGTAAGACTATACATGAGAAATCTGATGAAGTGAGAGATTATAAAATTAGTCGGTCATTGAGGCCTGGAAAAATATGTCATCCCGGGCTGAGAGCTTCTTCTTTTTTTTTTTTTTTTTGTTTTTGTTTTGTGAAGTGGCTTTGAAGCCCTGTGACACAACACAAATGGGCTGTGATCAAGGCATGTAAAGCGTTCTTACAATAGGCCCTGTAAGGTCTATGATCTTAACAACTTGAATGAGGTCCCTGAAATGACCTCCTGTTTCACCTACAGACAGTAGAAGGCTGGACACTTCCTACAAAAAATACAGTAAGTAATATTTTTAGGCTGGGAAGAGAACTGTTGTTAAAAATGAATTTACCTGAGGGACCAGATACAAGGGTATTGCTGGTGACATATTTGTAAGTGACACAGCTACTCCTGTTACACCTTAAACTGCCTGCTGGGGATTGTGGCTCTCCTCTGTAAAGTGAGCTGTAGAGAAGAAGTCTGTGTAGGTTAGGGGGTAAATTGAAGGAGATCAAAGGAGGTTTAGGAAAAAAACCTCCCGTGAGGAGACACTGTAAGTAACCTCAAACCCATTTTATCAAAAAACCAGGAATGCAGGCAAAAGATATCTGGACTCAAAATTAATTTGAATAAAAGTATGCTCTTTCCAGTGAACTCTCTAGCACTGACAATATTAGATTGGACACCTTCCCTTTTATCATTGCAGCTCAGTTTAAATAACAAGGGGTAAACATCATAAGTACACATAAAGCTCTTTCTCAACAACATTTTGCTGTTTGTATAGAAAAACTTAAACAAAACATGCATAGATGATCTACCCTCGATTTCACTTTAGCAGGGAGAATTAACCCAGTCAAGATGAATATCCTTCCTAAGTTTCTTTTTCTATTTCAAACCATCCCCATATACATTAACAAATCATTTTTTAAGAAATTAGATTCAATCAAAAACTCATTTATTTCAATTCAAAACATCCACTCATCCAAAGAGCAACCCTACAGCGACCTAGAGCAGAAGATGGCATGGATCTACCTAACTTTCAATTTTATTACTGGGCGGCAAATATACAAGCTATAAAAACCTGGACATTGGCACAAATAGATGAACATACACAGGCCTGGTCTGCAATAACAATTAAATCCTGCAGTACTTCTTTATATTCCTTGATTTGTGCCCCAGTAAGTGCAAGTTATCGTCAATTTACTAACAACCCAATTGTGCTTCATTCACTTAGAATATGGAACCAATGTACTTTGAGATAGAGAAGTTTTTATCTGTTGCACCTCTACACGGTTTTTAATGTTTGGAAAACATACGGGTTTAAATCACTTAGAGATTTGTACATAGATAATGTCTTTACTGTACATCCTATGAACAATTACACTCCAGATTTAGCTTCCCATCAACACAATTTTTTCCACTTTTTCCAAATTAGAAACTTTGCTAAACAAAATCTGCGCAATTTTCCTCACCTCTCACCTATTTCTATTCTGTAAGAAATACTGATCAGGCTTGAGGACACAGGCAGCCTTTCTATAATATATAAAAACATTTTAAAGTCCCTTCTTTTGAAAGATCAGAGTACAGTGAGAAAAGGACATTTAACTCAAAATTTCAGAAAAGGAGTGAAAGGCAGCCATGCACAGAATTCACTCTAGCTCCATATGAACAAACCATACAGTTATTCAACTTAAATTTTTTTATCGAGCACATTCATCTTATTTCAAAATTTGTCCAGGGCAAGATCCAATGTGCGAACGTTGCAATCAAGCTCCAGCCTCATTGGGCCATATATTTTGGGCGTATACCAAATTAATATAATTTTGAATGAAAATCTTTAAATGTCTGTCATTCAGACTTGGTGTCACAATCACTCCTAATCCACTAACAGCTGTGTTTGGTGTTCTCCCAGGTGGGCTTAAAGTGGAGAAGGACAAACAAACTGTAATTGCCTTTACTACTAGCATGTAGAATTATCTTGCTCGACTAGAAGAATCCTAATCCACCTCTTTTAAGTCAGTGAGTAACTGAGGTTATATACTATTTGAAATGGGAAAAAATCTCATTCTCACTTAGAGGATCTGTTCAAAACTTTTTTAAAACCAGGATCTAATCAATAACATTTTGGAATTAGCTTTTATTTTGGAGAAAAAGGATTCTCTTCTCTCTTTTCTACTCTTAAAGGTTTTACTCTGACTATTGTCCTTCCTCTCTTTCTCATGGGTGGGGATTGAATTGAATTTAGTTTTGTTAAGTTTGACTTATTTGTATGGAATGTAACTTGCTTTTATTAATTTCATTAAAAAAATTAAATTTAAAATTAGAAAAATGCACCATATTTACTTTAAGAAAAGAAGTGCATGATTAAAGTAGCAGTTATTGAATACAGACCAAGTAGGAGGAGATAGGCAAGACACTGTTAGCTGTAAGAGAAACAGATCAAAAGATCAAAAGAGAATCAGCCACAGAGTTATAATTGTCTTTTGAATAGTTTTGAACATTGTGTATTGCTAGATGATGGCAACTGATAGGGTGGTAGGTAGATTTGAGGAAGTACATCGAGTTCTCTGAGCCTATATCCTGAAAGAGGGAAATCTTGATTTTAGAAGACAAGTAGAATGATGTACTGTAGATTAGTAACAGAGAGTCTCCTATGACAAATAACTTTTGTTGTTTTCCCAGGAAGTTCACCTGGCTGTGTAGACAAGATCCTGGCAAGAGCTGGAGGCTTTACAGTACACATTTCATTGTTAACATCACAAACATAACATGGGCAAATTTAGGCTGTCTGTACTGCCAGAAGAATTTAATGAGAATGTTAAAAAGTTTAGAGGCCAAACTGATAAGATTACCATGGACCTTCTTCCTGTACCACATGCCAGTACTCTTAAAACTGAAGAGATCAAATTATTAATGAGTACCTCTCATCTTAATGTACTGTAGAATGGAGAGGCATGGAATTGTGGAACTTTGTAGCACTTCTTGCAACAAATGGGACATGTGTTGCACTTGAAGTAGAGGACCGCTATTAGTTCAACAGGTTGAAAATTGACAATCAATATTTGCTGTGATCACATTGGCTCAGTTCTTTTGGCAACAATTGTGTTCAGATTTTGAAGGTAATCATCTAGTAGGCTGTTCCAAGCACCTTGGAGAACTTGATAGTTCATCTGGAGAATGTTGGTGTCTCTCTCTTGTTTTTGCATGTGATCTTAGACTGCATGGCTTGAAGATGTTGAGATTAGGGCTCAGTTGTGGGCTCACTATCTACTGCATAATTCCTTTTTTTAGTTTAGCCGCTTATACTTCTCAGAAGTAAGGGAGCAACTTGACCAAATCACCAATTCCATTTGCAGAAAGGCAACCCCAAAATTGGAGGGGACCTGCAGGTATTAATCCATCTAGTACTCCCCAGCCCTTCAGTAGACACCTGTCCTCTGTTACAGCCAAATTGTTTCAAATTTGATACACCCTTCCAGGTGCACTTTTTTGAACCTTAGCCCTTATGTGTGGAGGTGACTTGTATGCATTTGCTTCCAGCTTGGAAGAATACTTTTTTGTCACAGCTCTTCCACGTGTCTGACATAATTTTCCCAAATTGTAGATGTATTTAATAAGGTCAAATAGTTTCTGCAAGTCCTGAGGTGATAGCAGTACTGGACATCTTCTGATTTCATCTGCTACACTACATGGCTGACTGCTGTGTTTCCTGTCATCAGCTTTTCCTGTTTATGCTTTAGTAGAACAGCTTGGAAACCACAACTATAGAAACACCAGTGTGTTAGGTCTGTGCTTGGGATGTTCCCAGTACAGGATGACCACCATTAATATTTTTCCAAGGTGTAAGATAGGAATGTTAAGATAAATTAAATCATTTAACAGATAATTACATCTAGTGTATGCTCTTCTTTTTGAAATTTTAGTACACTGTACTCTCAGAAAGTTCCCAATCATGCTGCAAATGAGGTGTTATGAAGGTTGAGTTTTGTGCTTTGGCCCAAATCATACTTCACATTTGGTCTAATTATGGTTGAGTTGTAGCTGTGCTGTGGGCCAGTTGTGCTTCATAGAGGAGGTAAGTATGGGCAAACACTGGGCCGTTACTCATTTGCTATCTGGGTTTTTATTAAATAAAGATAAAATGATAGGATATAAACAATAAAAAATCATCCTGTAAATTACAAAAGAACCCAAACCTTCCTCTCCTATTGTATCCTACCCAACCTGAGCCAAGGGGTAAAAGATTCTGAGAGGATCCAGCCACCAACGGAGAGAAGAGGAGAGTTAAAGAATCGTTCCACAACAGCAAAAAAATCAATAGTTGACAGATAAACAAAGTGAAGGTGTTATAAACCAAGATTTACACAACTAAGCAGCAGTAAACCAGGTTCCAATTGCAAATGCTGGGTCACTATTAATCTAGCAATGCCAGGACTGCCAGTTGTCTACAGTAACGCGCTGAGGTGCTTGCCAGTGGGCAACTATAATTAAGATGGCTGCCAGGGAACCCAAACAAAATAACTGACATTCAGGAGGTTTAAGCGGAAGCACAGGGAGGTCTAAAAGAGGAAAATTTGTGGCAACAGAGGAATATTATAAGAAAGAACAGACGGCAGTAGGTGACAGACGTGCATTCAAAAGGATAAGATGGTATGGTAGTGCCAGAAAATGTAAAGAAAAATGCCAAGTAAACCAAAAATGCCCACCAATGTTCCTGTGTTCTTACAAAAAAATTGTCAGTGGTCATGTTACAAAGTTTTAATATGAACTGAGGTGTAATGTTACCTGAATGGGCTGTTTTTGTGAAAGCTGTCCTTATATTCCTACATATTTTCTACATAAAAAGAAAAGCAGAAAATCCTTTCACAATATACTACAACAATCCATTAAATGTATTTTCAAAAAATGTTATTTGAAATTGTTTTCCTTTAGTATTTTCTGTATTGATTTTTATCCCAATAAACTGGATCAAATACTTTTTTATAATATACAGCGTTTTAAAATGTTCTGAAACCATTGTGCCATCTAATTGTTTTTTCTTTTGTTCCCTTGTTGAAGGGTGCCATTACTTTTTTCTGTTATCTGTGTGCCATCCATCTCAGTTGTACTTTCTAATGTGTTGAGCATTTCTTTAATAAAAAGAAGCAGTACACAAACATTCATACAAATTAAAGATGTTTCTGTAGCATCACAGCAGTAACAATTGCCAACCAGACATTTCTGATTTCATATTAAATGTATCTGCGGCTGTTATGACTTATTAATTTTTTCTGAAATATATTTGTTTACCTTGGTGAAATACTACTTTTCGCTACCACAATTAAAACCTGTTAATTGCTTGTTGGTTCAATTTTTTTCTTTTCTTTTAAAAATACATTAGTTACATTGGGGGCTGACAAAATGTATAATCAAGATCCTTTTGAACTGATCCATTATTGATCTTCATGTAGATCACCTAATTTGTGTGTGTTGTCAGTCAGTTTACCAGAATGTATCTACTTATTCTAATTAATCATTTCCAGCAATTCCTAGACAAGTAAACCCATTAAAGAGTTCTGTGAGTTTCTTATTTAAAAATCCTAAAAATGTTTTCCTTAAGCTTGAAATGAGTTGCTAGATTTCAAAGACTGGGTCAGTGGCTTAGGTCACTTACAGCCGAAGAAGCTGATTGCCTCATGGTCACCAGCATGATATAAAGAACATTTGGAATTCAATACAATTTTTCTTACTAAATTATAGTTTGAAAGCAGAGATCTTTGTCCCAAGTCAAAAATATTAATGTTCTGCTTAGCTACATAGCCTTTCTTGAAGGGAACATTTATTGAGAAGAAGGTGGAAATAAATGCTTGAAAACCCGGCCTAGTTTTTCCAACCTTTTAAGCTACAGTTTTTAACTGATGCCTGGTTTGTACTACTAAATATTGATGTCACAGCATGCTAACCAAAAACTGGTAGAGCTGCAGTTTAGCCATTAACTTAAATGTTCTAACTGGAGTGCAGCTGGGGGCCAAGGGGGTACAGCCGCCATTCTGCTTCCTTAACAGTTTCTCCTACAAAATCAAATGCATGTTTTCTACAGTCTTACAACTTTACAATCTAAAATCAATTGTAGTTTATATTAGAAGACAGAAAAATACAGGTCAGCTGCTAACCAGATTAATATAAATGCATTACCATTTGCAGATGATCATCTTTTAATTTTGTTATTGTGCTTCTTAAGTGTACCTTAAAATGCAGAAAATGAAAAAAATAACTACATTTGCAAAATAAAAAAAAATGTTACACAGAAGTGTGCCAATTTTGGTAAAATCACTCTTGTGATTATAGTTTGTGATATGATTGTCCAAAACCTGCCAGGAGCCAGACATTATTCAATATGGCATTTACCATTCTGTTGGAAGTTTGACGCGTGGCACATAATTCTGTCATGCCTGATGATTTCTCTGAGCATTTGTTTCATGTTTAATGTCTCAATCAGCTGTTTTATTGAAATAGTTAATGAGGCCTTTTAACTTTGTGGAGAACAAAGTATCGTCAACCGTTTTTATTATTTATTTAGGCTTAGCAGATATCTCTAAATAAAAAATGCTAACAAATACTTGAAAAATGCATTCTTAAATGTGTCTCATTCTATATTTTTTAAAGTACTAGCAGAGTACAGTCACATTCAGAAAAAATTAAAGGAATTCATGTTTCAGTAGCAGGGGTCTCCAACTCCAGTCCTGGAGGATCCCAGTGGCTGCAGGTTTTCATCGTAACGCTTTTCCTAATTAGTGACCTAACTACTCAGCAGCAAGCCCGGAGATTTATTACTTTGGCATCTTGTCCTTAAGGGTGTCTTGCACCCTATGAAGTTGTTTTGTTTTGTGTGATTTAGAAGCATAGTGTATATATTTAATATTTTTTGTGTTTTTATTAAAATGGTTATTTGTGGGCAGTTTTGAAATAATGATTACTGCTGACTGTTACAACACATGGAAGTAATGTTTAACCAAAGTCAAACCAGACTCAGAAACCAGAAAACAATCCCAACACTAAGGCTTACTTAGTAAATAAGATAACAGGATTACAGAAATGAGACAGTATGTATTCACTGCGGGATAACGTATATCAAAGCTGTTGTTTATTCATAGGGTAATTTCAGTGACATCACAAATGTGACGAACAATGTCACGTGACATGTCTCAATGACACTGCATAAACAGTAATAAAATTTTACTTTTTCAGATTCAGTCTGAATTCTGTATTAATTTTTATTCCAACAAAATGTAAAATTTATATTTTTTTATAATTTTCAGTGTTATAAAAAGTTAGCCTTGGCAACAGCAGGTCCATGCTAAGGAGTTCCATAAGGCCTTTCCTTCAGCCCTCTGGTCTTTTGCATCTATATGCTCCCCCTTGGCCATATTATTCTTATTCTTAGGCTGGGTTATCATTTTAATTTGGATGATACTTAAATGTATTTCAGAGTGAAAAGTTAAAGTTCACTAGAGCTTGCAACAAAACTAAAGTCATGCTGATTGCCACTAAACCTTGGCTTAAGAGCTTGAGCTTCTTTTCATTCACTTTTGGTGACAATGTCATCAGACCTTCTGCTTCTGTTAGGAATATTGGCATAATTTTTGATTCCTCCCTTTCTTATTCTTTCCACATAAACTACATTAAGAAACTTTGTGACTTCCTCCTCCATAACATATCTGGTGTTTGCTCATTCCTCTTCTTTAATGATGCTAAGAAACTTGTCCATGCATTCATTACATTCCACATCAACTACTGGAACTTCCTTCTAGCAGATGTTCCCTCTAATCTGTTTTTTTTTTTTTTGCTCTAGCTGGTTCTACACTCTGCTGAAAGAATCCTTACACCATCACTGGCTCCCTGTGTCTTACAAGACAGAGTATAAAATCTGTGAATAACCTATAAAACTTTATAAGGCCTTACACTAAAATACCTTCTCCATCACTATGCTCCTATTCAGCTGTTAAGATCCACTGATTCTGGCACTCTCATTGTACCCCCACACTCACTTGTGCTGTATGGGTGATAGAGCCTTCAGACTTTGGAAAGACTGACCCAAATTAATGAGATCAGCGGACTCAATCCCTTCTTTAAAAAAAACAATTAACACCTCACTTGTTCATGAAGATATTCAAATTACCTTGACATTTTGACTCTCCTTTCTGTTTACAGTCTTTGTCTAGATGTTCAGGAAGATTTGCATCTGTATCACAAATTATGCTATTTGTTTAGTGTTTTCTTGTAGTATTTTGCATTTTTATTCTGGTTTATTGTACTTATTCTAATTCAAAGCTTTGCGTTTCCTGTCTTTATCTTTATTTAGCATTTTATGTGGAAGTTATTTGCTTCCAATGTTACATATGCCTTGTTGTTTACTTCGAACTTCAGTGAATTGCTTTGATAATGGCATAGGTGCTATATAAATAAAATGTTTTAGTATTATCATTTTTACAATTATGGTTACATCTAGACAGACAGATAGATAGATAGATAGATAGATAGATAGATAGATAGATAGATAGATAGATAGATAGATAGATAGATAGATAGATAGATAGATAGATAGATAGAGTCATATTAAAAAGTTTGGGAACCCCTCTCAGCCTGTATAATAATTTACTTTCAACAAAAAAGATAACAGTGGTATGTCTTTCATTTACTAGGAACATCTGAGTATTGGGGTGTTTTCTAAACAAAGATTTTTAGTGAAGCAGTATTTAGGTGTATGAAATTAAATCGAATGTGAAAAACTGGCTGTGCAAAAATGTGGGTCTCCTTGTAATTTTGCTAATTTGAATGCATGTAACTGCTCAGTGCTGATTACTTGCAACACCAAATTGGTTGGATAAGCTCGTTAAGCCTTGAACTACATAGACAGCTGTGTCCAATCATAAGAAAAGGTATTTAAGTTGGTCAATTGCGACTTGTGCTTCCCTTTGACTCTCCTCTGAAGAGTGACAGCATGGGATCCTCAAAGCAACTCTCAAAAGATCTGAAAACAAAGATTGTTCAGTATCATGGTGTAGGGGAAGACTACAAAAAGGTTTAAACTGTCAGTTTCAACTGCAAGGAATGTAATCAGGAAATGGAAGGCCACAGGCACAGTCGCTGTTAAACCCAGGTCTGGTAGGCCAACAAAAATACAGGAGTGGCAGATGCGCAGGATTGTGAGAATGGTTACAGACAACCCACAGATCACCTCCAAAGACCTGCAAGAATATCTTGCTTACAGATGGTGTATCTGTACATCGTTCTACAATTCAGCGCAATTCGCACAAAGAACATCTGTATGGCAGGGTGATGAGAAAGAAGTCCTTTCTGCACTCACACTACAAACAGAGTCGCTTGCTGTATGCAAATTTTCATTTAGACAAGCCAGATACATTTTGGAATAAAGTGCTTTGGACTGATGAGACAAAAATTGAGTTATTTAGCCATAAGTATAAAAGCGCTTTGCATGGCAGAGGAAGAACACTGCATTTCAAAAAAAACATCAGCTACCTACTGTCAAATTTGGTGGAGGTTCCATCATGCTGTGGGGCTGTGTGGCTAGTTCAGGGACTGGAGGCCGAGAGTCGGATGAATTCAACCACATATCACCAAATTCTTCAGGATAATGTTCAAGCATCAGTCACAAAGTTGAAGATATGCAGGGGTTGAATATTCCAACGAGACAATGACCCAAAACACAGTTGTAAATCTACAAAGGCATTCATGCAGAGGAAGAAGTACAATGTTCTGGAATGGCCATCACAGTCCCCTGACTTAAATATCATGGAAAATCAATGGGATGATTTGAAGCAGGCTGTCCATGCTGGGCAGCCATCAAATGTAACTGAACTGGAGAGATTTTGTATGGAAGAATGGTCAAAAATACCTCCATCCAGAATCCAGACACTCATCAAAGGCTATAGGAGGTGTCTAGAGGCTGTTATATTTGCAAAAGGAGGCTCAACTAAGTATTCATGTAATATCTCTGTTGGGGTGCCCAAATTTATGCACCTGTCTAATTTTGTTATGATACATATTTTCTGTTAATCCAATAAACTTAATGTCACTGCTGAAATACTACAGTGTCCATAAGGCATGTCATATATTAAAAGAAACTTGCTACTTTGAAAGCTCAGCCAATGATAAACAAAAATCCAAAGAATTAAAAAGGGTTCCCAAACTTTTTCATAGATAGATAGATAGAACTTTATATGTCCCCAGGGGAAAATTGGGCTTTTAACAGAACTTCTTTAAATGAACAAATACATAAATAGGTAGATAAGTAAATAATACAACTTCAAGCACAGGTTAACTGGTTGAAAAAAGCAAATTTCTACTGTGAAGAGGAGACTTCTTTCTGAAGGCTTCTCCCCACTCTTACCTGCTTCTGCAGAATTAGGTTCAAGCCTTTGCAATGCTCATATTACAGTATGTCCAACTCCACAAAGTATTAAGTCTGGTCCTGCAAGTCCCACATCATGCCCACCACAATTCAAGTGTTGATCAAGAGCTGCATAAATTCCATAAAAACTATTGCAGTAGCTATTGCATATGGTTGGAAAGTTTTAAAAATACTTTTTGCCTGTAATTATGAGGTCACTTGTCACTTTTGTGTTTGTTGTAAATGTCAGTTTCATATGAGAGATGCCTTAGACTGTAGGTGAATGACTTATGCTAAAACCTGTAAATGTATATTGGAGTAAGCAAACAATGGCTGCTTTACCTTGTAATTAACAACAATGGATAATAATTGCCATATGTTATTTGTGATTTTAATGGCTTTAAAATCACTATTTTGGTGCACTGTATCAATCCCCAAGGGGAAATTCTCATTTCACATGACACAGAGTCAGCCATTGTAGAGCATTCTGGTGCAATTTTTTTTGTCAGTTTAAGGGCCTTGTTGTAGGGCTTAATGAAGTAGGATCCCTTCTGGCAGTAACTGGATTTCAACCGGAAACTTTCCAGATACTAGCACAGATCCTTAGCCTCAGACCCACCACTCTGCCTTTATTGGTAATGATCCTTCCTACAGAAACCATGTTATGACTTTTACTTCCTCTAGACTGTTAAGTCTGATCATCTTTTTCAGAGCCTTCTCGCCATTCAGCTGCTTCCTTCTGTCGCAAGCTAGGTACATCTTCTGCAATGCATCCTCATTGTCTGATGTGTTGGATTATTCTACTTAAGTTGTATGCTATAAACTGTTAGGACACACAGAGTGCTGTTCATTATTGTAAGTTCAAAATAACAAGATTGAGGAAGAAGAATTTAGGGTAAAAAGGCAAGCAATGGTCAGAATACCAGAGAAGTCAAAACAAGAATGATTAACCAGAATCAAGGAGCAAAACAGAAATTGAAAGTCAGATTCAGAAGAAGGTTGGAACCAAAATACATCTTAAAGCTAGGGCCTAAAAACACCAAAAAGACAAAAATACATGCAAGATGAAAATATTGTTAAAAAGAGAAAAATACTTTATTCCCATATAACTTCTTGGTACGTTTTAATATATGGATATTTTTTTGGCCAAACTTAGTTTTCTAATTTCTACAAGTATATTGTTCCCAAAATCATTTGGACTTAGAAAGCAACCTTAAACTTATCTGCTGAGACAATGATTATAAGTCAGGTAACGACAAAAGAAATAAAAAATATAAAATAATTGAAAATGTAAACCATTCATTTAAATATAATATGGCTTATGGTTTGCTGAACAGTCCACTTACTCAAGGTACAATCTATTGTATTATGCTGTTGCACAAATAGAATTTATACCCCAGATGATGAATAGAATAATTAAGGATATGATGAAGCTTTTTTGAGGACAGGGTCTATGTAGTGTAGTGTGTTAGGGGTCCATAGCAGTACAGTGGAACCTCAGTTCACGAATGTCTCGGTTCACGTACAAATCGCTTTATGACCAAAAAGTTTGCCAAACTTTTGCCTCTGTTCACGACCACACACTCGGTATACAAACAAGCCACTTTCCCTTTCGGTTTGTACGTGTTCAGTCTCTCCCTGTGTGACACACACACACAGGTGCGCGAGAGAGAGACACACACACACACACACAGGCGTGTGAGAGAGAGAGAGACATACACACACACAGGCGCGAGAGAGACACACACACACACACACAGGCACGCAAGAAAGACACACACACACACACAGGCATGCGAGATAGAGAGAGATACACACACACACAGGCACATGAGACACAAACACACAGGCGTGCGAGAGACAGAGAGTGAGAGAAACACACACACAGGCGCGCGAGAGAGAGATAAACGCACACACAAGAGAGAGAGCTGGATGCATAAGGTAGAGAAGGCAGTTAAAGAATACACTGGGCTTGTTTTTGTTTTCATTTCTGTTTACAGCGATCAGTTCGTAGTGTGCATTGTTGCAATGTTACTTTTCTTGGAGGTTTATTAAATTACGGATTATTCAAATATTCATTTTTTCCCTGTGCTTAAAACTCATTAAAAAAAAGTGTTTTTAGCGAGCGGTTCTTAGCGCTATAGCACAAACTATTGCAGTGTTAGTTTTCTCTGTTGTTCAAGGTTTTCTCAGTGTTATTCAATGTTTTTACATTTAGTTTACCATTATGCTGTGCATTCTATGGTATCATTAACTATATTTGTGCTTAAAAACTAAAAAAATATATATATTTACATACAGTTCGTACGGTCTGGAACGGATTAATTGTTTTTACATACAATCCTATGAGGGAAATTGCTTCGGGTCACGACCAAATCGGTTTGCGACCAGAGTTTTGGAATGAGTTGTGGTCGTGAACCGAGGTTCCACTGTACATGATATTTAAACAAAAACAGTGCAGCTCAGTCTTGGTGGGTGGGGGTGCATGTCGGTGAAAAGCCATGTGGCCGCAGAGCACTTGATAAATGAATGTGCTAATTACACATAGTGTGCGTGAGAGCAATTGGGTCACTTGGCACACCTGAACTCATTGGGGATAAAGGGAGTCTGAGCAGGAGAGAAGCAATAGCAATAAAGAAAGGAAAGAAAAAGAAAGGGAGACAAATCAAAGAGGGCAGTGAGTTTGAAAGGATGAGTGGGGAAAGAGTAAGACTGAAAAAGTGAGTTGGTGCAAAAGACAGGAGGCAAAGTGGTGAGGATGAGTCCCATAGGTGAGTGAGAGAAATGGCGCTCCAGGGGCAGGTTGATCCTGCTGAGCATCGAGAAAGCAGGAGTTGGTGATTGGCTTTCAGAGATCATCCAACAGATGCCAAAAGGACGGTGTTGGGATGACAGAGCCAGGCTCAGATGGCTGGGACACAAGCCATTTAATGGATGACCGCATTCATTGGCATCTCGGCCCCTGCTGAGTAGTCCTTCATGGGTGAGCTGGGGGAGACAGAAAAGAAAGGCAATGTGGCTCAGGGAACAGAGAAGGGACCTTATTTTATCTTTATGGTTGTAGACTTGATTCTTACCTTTGTATTGATTCATTGATTGATTTATTTAACTCCCACAGATAAGCAATGGAATTTACAGGATTATTTATTTATAGAAAAACTGCACATCATTATTTGGACACTGATTGTTGTTGGAATAAAATGCACTGAACACTTTTGCACCAACTTGTTTCTTGTTTGTATCCTCATTGCACCAGTCCATCCTCAGTTTCATGACTAGGAATAGGAAGATGCCAGGCTGCGGTCAATGGAACATCACAATGTAGACTTCTGATCAGCCACAATCAGTACGCATGCTACTTCTATTCCACTTAAACTTCATATTGAACCCACATTTTCCTAATCATCTGAATCAGACCAAAGCACAAAAAAATTAATTTATTGAACGTATGCACGATGTAGAAACCGACAGTGAAGTTGTTCAGTTTATGTAAGTAATCAAGTTTTGATTGAAATGTATTAGTTAGTTGAGACACTATCACATAATCTCTATTTATCACCATATATATATATTTGTTGGATGTGATTTTCTAAACCACTTCTCTACTCTCCACTTCCTTTGGCTTTTTTATTTTCCTTATATTTACCTTAAGTCAGCTTTCAGAAAACCTTTTATTAAAGATGTAACAAAATTTGATGTTTCTCTGTAAAAAATCAATGCAAGGAAATGTTAAATTTTAAAATCCTCATCAGTGCAATACAACACTTGGCAAACCCACTGATTTTTTAATTATTCAAAACGTAATATCTAACATCTTAGTTTTTTTGACTGTTTATGTCACATTGCTTAACTTGGATTTGTATTTGCATACCATTGGTTGTTTTTTAACAGTGCGTTTTGATATGTATAAGTAGAATTCAATGCAGTTGCCAGTAAAAAGCATTCAATAGCCTACTGTACAATAATTTGTACTTGAAAGTATAATTTTAAAATTTGGTAATATTCTTAACAAATATTTAAAGCACATCAAACACAAAAAAATGCTTACCTATGATCTGAAACTTCACTTTTGTTACCAGTGTAAGTTTTGGGAATACACAAAGAGTTTTCAGTCCCCATTTAGGTTGCCCCCCTGTGTCCCAGTGTGTAGAGATGGGGCGAACTGTGACTATGTGTAATTCACTTAATAACTTACAACTTATTTCTAGACAATGTTAACGTGGGTAATTAAAAATGCATTTCCTTGTCAGCATTTTAGAAAGCTTTTTTTTTTAAAAAAACATTAAATTACTAAAGCTTATACATCTGTTCTTCATAGGTGTAACTGCCTTCAAACAGCTGCTGGAAGCATAACGTTTTATTGTACCTTATTATTTTTGCTTAATATTTCTTGGTAAAAGTGGGCATGATTACATTAACAAGAGCAAAATTCAAAAATGTCCCAGCTTAGATGATAAGTCACCTCTAAAAGAGAGTTAAAGAACATCTACATTACCGTAGCTAAACTTCATGTTATTAAACAAAGCTTAGAAAATGGAGACGGCTGAGTCAGCTTTTGTTGACCTAGTCACCATCTGACTGTGGAGAATATTCTAGATAATCACAGCCCATTACCTTGAACTGAACAAATGAGTGGAGTTTGGTTTCTGACTTGGTCACTGACTTTTTTAGCTTTCATATCTCCAGACCGGTTTCTCTAAAAATAGATATTGCTATCATTACATAAAAACACAGTACATATTTGTATGTATTATTGCATATTTTTTATGACTATAGGAACATTTTGAAATTTATTTTTACTAAATTGCTGAAAAGGTCTGGATGCAGATACTGCTGGTAAAGTGGGTCTGGCTGTAGGTTGAATACTAACAAGAGTATCCCAAGCTGCCTGTGGTACATCAAGTGCAGCTGCTGTCACTAAATACATTTCCCCAGGAAGAACAAATTTAGTACCAAAGCAAAATTTCACTTACTAACCCAGCATGGGACGAAAATTTGCCTGCCTGTGCCAAGTTCCAAAAAATGCTTCCAAAGGATATTTCCCTAATATTTCAGAACAAAGCATTATCTATGATCTTACCAGTACAAATGGGAAATCTGTGTAAAATTTGATCATCGGTGTGGATTTTCGAACCAGACAATTAAAGACAAATTCAACTTTATATATTAGATAAGTAGGTAGTTAATTTTCACACAGGCTGCAAATATTTCTTTAATAAATAAGTATCAGTGGTTTGTGTACTTGATCAATTGATCAATTGGGTGAATATTTATGTTTAACATATCAAAATCTTACCAACATGTAGTAGTAAACATTAAATCTAGAAATGTGCAAGCCAGTTAGATATAGGAGCTATGCAGTCGAAGATAACATCCATAATCAACATAATTAATAGTATCGCCATATGAAGATCTTTAGAGACTTATATGTTGGTAAAATATTTGCAATTTTAAATAAAATCATCCAAATTGTAAACTCAAAATCATTTCCTTCATCATGTGCAAAACAAAAATTATATTAAAGGTATTATAGGTAACTTTCCCACATTATCTACTACAGGGGTATGAATGTGAAGTATAAATACTGATAAATTACATATCTTCAAACTTTGCCTCAGTTTTTATAATAAAACACCCCTAGATAATGTGAAATTGCACTGGGTGCTGCGCCTTACAATTAATATTTTAGACAACAAATGTAAGTCAGCCATAGATAAATCCTGCTCTCCTTCAATCTGTGCAAGAGAAGGTCTAATTCAGTTCTAAACTGCACATGGCATACATCTCTCCAAACTTGTGAATGTCTAAAAGTCTAAATGTGATAGATCTTTGCAAGCATCTACCACCCTTGGCCAAATTTTCTGGATATTTATTCTTTGCTTAATCCTTTCTGTGCACAATTTTTTACCTAATGATACAAAAAGGATGCGATCATTAAAAAAAAATCTTCTAATTGATTTATTTGGAGTAATACCAGAAGGAGCACCACTGCTTAATGGATATTCCATAACCATATCCTTCCAGTACTACTATCCTCTGTAAACAAATCAAAAACAAACAAAAGAACAGTTGTTGCACCAGAAGACATCCCATATAATGTCCTGATTGTAGGAGGGAACAATTGGGTTGAACTAAAATGAAAAAAAGGGATAAATGTGACATTTGATGTATACTGACTGAAGAAGATGTAGAGTAGCTTCTGTAAGAGAGAACTGACCTCTTCTGTAGCTAAGTCTCAAACGAACAGCTACTACCTGTCAGAGACAGACATTTATATAGTGGAGGAATCTGAAGGTCGGAGTTTAGGAATACTGGTAGTCATCTGTGATGTTCTCCTTCACTCTGAAGGGAATAGGAATTGTGTTAGGGGCAGTGCTGCATCAAAACCATTTCCTCCAGAACACACCTGCCTGTGTGATACCGCTTAAAATTTTTAGTATATTCAGTTTAGTCTGTCCTACTCCAACATACAGGCTAAGCAGGCCACAGACAAATTTCAAATACAGCATGCCAGAATAAAGCAATATATACACCAAAATCACAATATATATGCACACTTTACAGTTTATAGCAGCCCTTTATGCAATAAAACTTATTTTTGTATAGCACTTTTCACTGAGTGCAAGCACAGGGCACTGTGAACAATTTTCAGTCTTAGTATAAATGATGCTTATTGTTAAATGCAGAACTGGTACACATGCAAATACAGATTTATGAAAACGCACACAGAACAAAGCAGAAACTGATTAAACATAAATGGAAACAAGCAATATATGTCCACTACTTATTTAATGAAATATGGCCAGTTGACAATGGTCAAGATTAAAACTGTAAAAGATGAAGTTAAAAATAAAGACACAGTCCTGGAGATCTCGGCCAACTTGCTGCCTACCTGGTACTGGGTTTTTGATAGTGGAGTCTGTGCTGGCTGTCTTATCTTTCTGTCTGATGATTCCAATGCTAATTTATCCAAAATGGCTTCTCCATATGTAGGAGAGCAGCCTGGCAGCAGAGCAGTGGTACTATGTGTCACATCCAGGTACAGACAAATCAATCAATCTGGACTCAGACAGCACTTTTGGCTAATTAACTAAAGAAATTATTAACCTTTTTTAAATCTCTGACAGCTCCATTGGCTTCTATTTTTGTTGGAATTTCTGACTGACTACTTTTTACTCATTTGAGAAGAACTGGGATTAGCATATGACTAATTGCAAGTATGTGAGAAGCTTATGTCTTTAATAACTATATGGTACCACTAAATACTTACCACTAAATGCCATGACATTTATATTGTAAAAAGTCTGTCTATCCATTTAAGTTCAGTTTGGCTTATTATTATATTATTCATAGGAACCAGAGCCAATCATGGAAACTCAGTGGCACAGCACAGA
This sequence comes from Polypterus senegalus, assembly GCF_016835505.1. Taxonomy (NCBI): domain Eukaryota; kingdom Metazoa; phylum Chordata; class Cladistia; order Polypteriformes; family Polypteridae; genus Polypterus; species Polypterus senegalus. Next base: position 45,137,637 of record NC_053154.1, read on the forward strand.
ATCAACCACAGAGATCTTGCCAGTCCATCACAGAGCAGACTCACATACACATTCACACTCACACATATGGGAGCTAGCCTAACACACTTGTCTTGGGATTTGGGATGAAAATCTAATGTATAAAAAGTAAATAAAAACAAGATTATACATATAAACATACTTTTTGAACATACTGTACAGTATCCAAACATATTTATATTTATACTAATTTGCTGTTTGGTTTGCTGCTGGGGAATGATGACTATAGTTGATATTCTGCTGTACATTTGTGTTGATGTTTCATTTGAAAGAACTTAACCAAATCAAACACCATAGAACTGACAAACTACTCTTACAATACTGTGATAGTAAATGAGGTTAAGTAAAATAAAGTAAAAAGTAGTACATCGTGAGGACAAAATGGCTAAAGTTATTGCAGCAATTGAGGGGCTACTTACTGATTTACATTTACATTTATTTCACATTGAGTGCTGAATCATTAGATTACGGTTATATTTGTTGCAATTGAATGTACTTAAAGGTCTTAGCTAACCAGAGAAATTTATTTTTAAAGCTAGTTATGTGGGCAGTAACTGTTTATGTGTTTGTGCAAACACTATAAAACATTGCAATAAGCACAAGTAATTACTGAAATGATAAAAAGAAACAGGATTGGCTCCAGCAGGCCCCCGAGATCCTGTGTTAGGATATAGTGGGTTGGATGATGGATGGATGGATGGATGGATAAAAAGAGACAAAAAATTCTTGTGTTTTCCAAACACTCATTGATATCTTGTGAGATGGTTGGAACAACACAGATTTGCTTCCCAAATTCTTTCCAAGCCACTCCAACTATTCTCTGGATTTGTTAAATTCCAATAACTGTACACCTGATCCAAATGAATGGGTACAGATTAAATGAACCAGGGGCCTCATGTATAAATGGTGCGTACGCACAAAAATGTTTCGTAAGAACGTTTCCATGTTCAAAATGCGATGTATAAAACCTAAACTTGGCGTAAAGCCACGCACATTTCCACGGAAGCTCATACCCTGTCGTACACAAGTTCTGTGCTACTGTTCCTGTGTGGTTACTATTTCTTTTTTAGATCCACATCCCTGACGCGGCTGTATAAATACACTGAAATTAACCGCATATTGTTTATTAGTTTAATGCGTCTGATTGTTATTAACCTGCAACAATATAATGGTCCACAGAATGGTCAAACTATTCCAAATAACATAGCTGCATTAGCGTTGTTACTCTCACTACACCTTCTTCTTCTTCTTTCAGCTGCTCCCATTAGGGGTTGCCACATCAGATAATATTTTTCCATATTGTTCTCACTGCACCACTCACTGGCATTTATATCACTGTATCTAAGTGTGAATCACAGCTGTACAGCAGCATATTGGAAAGAGAATTATTGGTATTCAGCATCAAGCACACGCTGCCTCAGCCATGCTGTCTATTGAACAGTTGTCATACGGCAAATGCTTCAGAGCCTTTCCTCGTGGTTCAGAAACAATTTCATCCCAAGAGTTCTATGCACACTCAATCAGTCTATCAAGTGCTCCTTATAGAACTGTTTGTATTTGTAAGTACAATCACCTCACTGTAAACTTGTGATACAGTTATAATATTGCACAACCTGAGCCACGTTATAAAACACGTATTTACATATGATGATGATATCATTTTTAAGATGAAATGCAGCAAAATATGTTTATTATATTATATAGATAAAGCTTTAACTTCATTTAAATAATCTATATTGTTAATAATTAAACATGTGAGGAGCTTGTGCCCCATTCATGGATTGTTCCTGCCTCGTGCTGTATTCTTGCTGTGGCTGGCGCGACACTGGAAGGATAGATAGATAGAATAAATAAACATGTACTACGAAGATATTTTAATGTTCCTTAAAAGTTTTGAAGAATCGCCGTTCTAAGCTTACAAATGGCTTAACGTCTATTACAGAGATGATTGTATGGCGATTGGGTATTTGGAGAAAGAAAAGTAAGGACAGGAATTGGAGGTTAGTACGTTTGAAAGAGACAGTACTGCTGCAATAAATAATTTCATCGAAGGTCGTGCACAGCACAGCAAGCATCTTGCATAAGACATGAGCAATCACTGCGCCAATGTGTTCCCATGTTTAAGAACATGCTTTAACTCCTATCATCATGAAAATATCATGTATACATCTCAGTATTTTAATTATTCAGAGAGCTGTAATATCACGAATGTAATGGATTTTGTGTCCTGTTGGAGGAAGAGAAAGCCCGGAAGCACATTGTGATTTACACACATAGAGCACATAGAAGATCAAATACAAAACAAAGCATTTAACGTGCTAGTTTAGTTACGATGGGATTTGAGAAACTAGTAAATTAAACGATTTTAAGATGAGGTTCATGATGTTCTACTTTAATGACAAAATAAACTACATGATTAAAGTGGAATTTTCAAGATTAAAGTTGACATTTTGTGCTTTTTTCCCACTGTGTGCCTTTTTTCTTTCTCTGTATCCTAATAAGCTTTCATATGACACTCAGAAGGTGGGCTACGACTCGTTTTTTCACGGCGACTTTGATATCTGACAACTTTTTGTTTATTTTAAGCACTGTGTGACTTTGTGAACTTGAGCTTTCGAGTTTCTCCGACACGCTATGTCACTCGATCAACTTCCTTTTGTTGTTTATACCACTGTTTAAACCAACAAATAGTATGCTTTTTCTTGCCTCCACTTGGTATTCGCTAAAATTCTATTTTCCCCTGTGCTTTTGCCATTGCCTTTTCACAGAACACTGAGTTTAACGGCTATTTATATTGATTTGCAAATTCAAATAGGTGTAATTCTTAGAGTAGGTGGGGTGGAGCAGCAGGCGCATGCACGTGTGTTAATTTTCACACTAACCGGGATTTATGTAGCAGAAGAACGTGGAAGTTGGCAAACACACAGATTTATGCATCTGGATTTTTTTGTGCATAAGTGCATTTCCGCTTTTGTGCTTACGTCATGTTATAGTGCGAATTCTACGCACTGCGTTATGCATGAGGCCCCAGGTCTTCTAGTGGTACAATAAAGTAAGTTTTTGCATTACATAGTTACCAAAAATACTGGTGTGCTTTAGGAAGAGCATTGGATATAGCTAAACTGATACACTTTGACAGACAGAAATTCATAGTTTTATATCAAACCTGATTTTCAAGCTGTCTTGAAGAAATTTGAAGAAACTAGACAACTGGAAGAGTTGTGAAAATAAGAAGAACAAGGGCGACAATGAAAATATGGATGAAAACAACCATCATGGATGAAATATAGGCCACCCTGGTTGATTATGTGGTCAGCGGTTGTTTGAGTATGAGGGAGGCTGCTCTGGTCTGAAATTGGTTCATTAACCAATACTAACCATTCCTAAACCCCACTGAAGAGTCTTTCTCTTCATGAAGGTTGAAGATGTATGATCACCAGCACTACAGATGAATACACCCTCAGGCAATGGAGGAAGTCTATGGAGTTATAGATTAGGCAGATTGCCTAGAGAGGATATCTCACTCCAGGTGATACTTACTCTTCTTTTTTCCCCAATAAAAAACAGCTTCCTGTATCTTCTGTTTATGTCCCTGTATGGGTCAACAAATTATGTTTATAGAAAAGTAAATGTGTATATTCTTCTTATATTGACTACATGCATTTACATTCAAACCAATATTTGAATATGTTTGGAGCCATTTACTACTTCCTGCCATGCACTGCACACTGAAAATGCAAACGGGATCACAGTGTTTCGCATTTATCTCCTCAGTGTGTTTCTGGTGCTTAGGATGAGCTATTCATTGTATGTAGAGTTTTGAGACAAAAATACCATTTCAAGAAGGGATATGAAGAGTTCATATGATTTTGAAAAAACTGTCTGTCTTTGGGGCGGCACGGTGACGTTGTGGTAGTGCTGCTGCCTCACAGTAGGGAGACCTGGGTTTGCTTCCCGGGTCCTCCCTGCATTGAGTTTGCATGTTCTCCCCGTGTCTGTGTGGGTTTCCTCCGGGTGCTCCGGTTTCCTCCCACAGTCCAAAGACATGCACGTTGGGTGCATTGGCGATTCTAAATTGTCCCTAGTCTGTGCTTGGTGTTGGGGTGTTTGTGTGCCCTGTGGTGGGTTGGCACCCTGCCCAGGATTTGTTCCTGCCTTGCACCCTGTGTTGGCTGGGATTGGCTCCAGCAGACCCCTGTGACCCTGTGTTAGGATATAGCGGGTTGGATAATGGATGGATGGGATGTCTGTCCTTGCAAAATGTTTTTATGTTTGTAAGCGTTTTGGAGGATTGTGTGTAGAGGTTTGAAGAAATGAGAAGTAGTTTCAGAAATTGTGTATAAGCATTCAGAAAAAAACGTAAAAAGAAAAGGCATTATTGTTACTTTCTGTTTTATTGAAGTTTATTATACTGTTATATAGTGTTTTAACAAGCAAAAAATAAAACAAATATTGTCCAGATTTTTGCTCAGATAATTACATTTTAAACAATCTTCTTGGGTGGCCTGAGACTTTGGCGCCATACTGTATACTGTCACAAACTCCACTCTGAGTCATAGCAAAGTTTGGGGCAGCCACCCGTATATTTGGTATCCTGGCTGCAAAGTTCTAAAAATGTAAACAGCACTGCTGTGCACAAAACCGAGTCCAAAACAGAAATGAGGGAATAGGGAAAAGGTGGAGGTTTTTAAAGAGGAAGACAGGAAGTGAGGTTAAAGGGGTTGGGCTCATAAGGGTCTTCAGCCATAGACTTGAGCCCGGACATGACATCACAGGAGCCGGAGCCAGCAAGGTCTTCCTCCATATGCTCGGACCCGGAAGGGATGTCAAGAGGGCCAGGTGGAGTCTCCCATAAATGGTCTGCAGGCAAGGGAGAAAAAGAGTCAGTGCACTCTGCCACATCTTGGTCTGATTCGGAATTGTCCTTATTCAAGCCCTTTAGCTGCCTCCCATGCGCACATGTGTGACAATAGCTTCTAAAGAAGTGCTATTGTAGGATCTTCGTCCTTAGCTAGTTATATACTTATGGTTATGAACGTTTGTCACTTAGTAATGAAAAAATTGAAAATTTGTTAGATTCATGTCTCCTTCTTGTTTTGATGTCTGAAGGAACAGGATTTTTTCTTTTTCGTAAAAATGTAGTTATACCTGTGTCTAGTTTTTAAGGAAAGATTTTTATATTAATTATAATGGACTTTTTTAATGGAGTATTGACTTAATAGTTTTGTTTGAGAAATGCATACAGTATTTAATAGCCATATATTTTAATTATAGCTAAAAAATAATTATGAAGTGTGGTGCAATACTTGGTACTGTTTCCTCATGGATTCAGCATCCTAGATTCAAATCCTATGCAGAGTTTTAACGATCTTTTTTTGTCTGTGTACATTTTCCTTCCAAATCTCTAAAGATATGCAGATCATATTAATTTCAAAATTGACCCTGTAAGCATGTGTTTGAGGGGGACCTATGATTGTGTCCTGTTCTTGTATTGTGCTCAGTGCTACCAGGATAGACTCATGCAGTTCTGTATTAGTGAACAAATTTTTTTTTAAATTGTTCTTACCAAAATTACAAATGCATAAAAAAAGGTTTAAAGTTGTTATAGCTTAACATTTCATATCATATACATTTTCAGGGCTAATATTTTTAATATTATATGTGTCATGAATAGAAGGTTTTCAGATGGTTATTTTGAACACTAACTTCTTTTACCATTTGATTTGATCTCAGGAATCTAGGGGCAGGGACGCTATTCATTTTACATTTAATTTAACTGGCCTCAATCCTATAATAAATATCTTTAAAGGTATTCATGAAATATTTACAATTAGATGTTCAATAATAAAAAAAACTGAGGAGACATTAGGATTAAAAACTATAAAGTTCATGTAAAACTCCCCAGTTTATTTTCAAAATTATACCTTATTTTTGAATGCAATGCAACAATATACTTTTATTAAATAGCCATTAGCTTAATTAATAAGTACGCTAGAGAGACAGAATTGTCTTTTCTTCTTTGTAAGCCTCCTTATATTCTTATTAATGCATCCCTAGCTTGTTAAAGAATTCAGCTAACTAGCACCTTCCCTCCTAGCATTGTCTCAACAGACGGCAAAATAGATAATTAGACATGATCTCATTCAAAATACTGGCTAAAGCTACCCAACTCTGGATATAAAAATTAAAAAATAGCAAGGAATGCAATAAAAGATAATGTCTGTAGCTTATTTCCAATAATTGTACACTGGCACAATGGTATGTAGGCTTTTGGTATAAGCCCTTCCCTACTACTGCAAAGCAGGTAATGATTGTATCAAGCCAAGTTACGTGCTCTCATTTATTCACACAATCCTTCTTTCTTTCAGTTATTGTTTTGGTCATTCCTTCTTCAATTCTTTTAAACATATGTACACATGGTATGTACTTCTCACCACCTACAGCCGTTGTACATGAATGCACAACATGTTTGCACTACAAGCATTCCTTCTCCATCCCCAAAAAAGACTGATGTAGCAATCCAAAAGGCGCAAAAGGAAATGCTCATAAGTATAAGTCATTTTTTAAATTTGTAAAATAATCTAGTTTCACACATAGAATGATGCATGGTAGTATTCATTGTACCATTTTAACACACACAAAGTCTGCTGGGCATGTTGTTTTGTTTCTCGTGGAATGTGAGGTAAATTAAGGACATTAAAGTAATTCTAGAAAATATGTTTGTTTTAGTTTGAAATTAAAATACAAACAAAGACATACATAAATTTGAATAAGAATGAGATATTGAAAAGTGTAGACACTATATGGCTAGAGGACTGCACTTTTACAGTAAATATGTCTTCTTAAACTCACAGGACAGTTGTGCAGGAGATTTTTTTTTATTTATTTCCAAAGAAAAATAGCTGCAAAATGATTAAATTAAATGCTTAACTACAAAATCTGAAAGACGCTCATTCTCAGTAACTTTTTGTATTTACTTTTTATAACATAACTACACTGCCATCTGGTGGTTATGCAAACATTAGCCTGTTTACAAAAAAATCTGAAGTTTCAGGTTTACGTGAAGTGCTTTCTTTTTTTTCTATTTTTTTTTTTTTTTACTTTTGACGCTACATCACAAACATGGGACTTTGCACTTAATAAAGGATTCCTTAATATTTTAGCCTGAAAATGGTAAATTAACATCATCTTGGGTTTATTTTATGTACCTTTACCATTGATTAAATGCAAAGTATAATTTTATTATATATTAGGACTTTTCTCTACTAAGGTAATGTTAGGGGTTTGTAAATAATATGACCTTGGCCAACTCCTTTTATTGCATGGTGGAGCACTTCATAAGATTAATAAATCAGAAAAAAAAAATAACAAAAGATGAGTAGACCCTAAACAATGCCTAATCCCTGTTCTTTTGTTAGTGGGCCATAACGTCTTTTTGATATTGTATTTTTCTGCTCTTCATATACATTCTGTATATTTCTTTGAATAAACTCTATGAAAAACTATGTTAAAAAGTCTTATATCTAATATACACTCACCTAAAGGATTATTAGGAACACCTGTTCAATTTCTCATTAATGCAATTATCTAATCAACCAATCACATGGCAGTTGCTTCAATGCATTTAGGGGTGTGGTCCTGGTCAAGACAATCTCCTGAACTCCAAACTGAATGTCAGAATGGGAAAGAAAGGTGATTTAAGCAATTTTGAGTGTGGTATGGTTGTTGGTGCCAGACGGGCCGGTCTGAGTATTTCACAATCTGCTCAGTTACTGGGATTTTCACGCACAACCATTTCTAGGGTTTACAAAGAATGGTGTGAGAAGGGAAAAACATTCAGTATGCGGCAGTCCTGTGGGCGAAAATGCCTTGTTGATGCTAGAGGTCAGAGGAGAATGGGCTGACTGATTCAAGCTGATAGAAGAGCAACTTTGACTGAAATAACCACTCGTTACAACCGAGGTATGCAGCAAAGCATTTGTGAAGCCACAACATGCACAACCTTGAGTCGGATGGGCTACAACAGCAGAAGACCCCACCAGGTACCACTCATCTCCACTACAAATAGGAAAAAGAGGCTACAATTTGCACGAGCTCACCAAAATTGGACAGTTGAAGACTGGAAAAATGTTGCCTGGTCTGATGATCTCGATTTCTGTTGAGACATTCAAATGGTAGAGTCAGAATTTGGCATAAACAGAATGAGAACATGGATCCATCATGCCTTGTTACCACTGTGCAGGCTGGTGGTGGTGGTGTAATGGTGTGGGGGATGTTTTCTTGGCACACTTTAGGCCCCTTAGTGCCAATTGGGCATCGTTTAAATGCCACGGGCTACCTGAGCATTGTTTCTGACCATGTCCATCCCTTCATGACCACCATGTACCCATCCTTTGATGGCTACATCCAGCAGGATAATGCACCATGTCACAAAGCTCGAATCATTTCAAATTGGTTTCTTGAACATGACAATGAGTTCACTGTACTAAAATGGCCCCCACAGTCACCAGATCTCAACCCAATAGAGCATCTTTGGGATGTGGTGGAACGGGAGCTTCATGCCCTGGATGTGCATCCCACAAATCTCCATCAACTGCAAGATGCTATCCTATCAATATGGGCCAACATTTCTAAAGAATGCTTTCAGCACCTTGTTGAATCAATGCCACGTAGAATTAAGGCAGTTCTGAAGGTGAAAGGGGGTCAAACACCGTATTAGTATGGTGTTCCTAATAATCCTTTAGGTGAGTGTATAGTCTAATGTGTAGTAACCGTTCCCAGACCACTAAGGACTGAATCTTTCTTCAGGGAAATTGAATTTTTGAATGTAGCTTTTGATGAGTCCTTTTCCACACTGTATTCCACTTTAAAGGCTCATTACTTTTAATGGTGATCTTTCTTAGTTTAAATTTCCATGACGGTAACAGACTGATGCAAACTTTCAGGAAAGTGTTGTATGGAGTGCTTCACTGTGCCTGTAATGGGATAGAACTGCCATATCTGTCATAAAATTACACACAGCAGAGCAATGCTTCATATCTAAAGATGAATGCAAAAATTTATTTTCTCTCTTATTTTCTTGTAAATTTGTAATCTATGGAATATTCTAAAATCCTTGTTTAAACTGCTGACAGCTTCCTAGTTTATAACCCGTTATTTGGAGATCAAACTGCAAACAACATTGACATTTTATGTGTAAGGGCTGAAAGAACAGCAATACTTTTAACTTCATATATTGTCCATAAATGGGAGCAAAGTCACCAAATAAGTTGGAAGATGTCCTGTAGTTACTCTGCTGATGCTACAATTAAATGCATATTGCTATGTTAAAAGATGGCTTAGCTGTTTTACGTTAAAAAGAAGCACAAAAATATCCATCATACAGTCCAAATTTTGGCACCACGTGACAAAGTAAGACCACTGTTACATCATAGTGGAGAATTTGAAAAGATTATTAGAAAGATGGGGAGCAGGTAATGACTTTGTGAAAGCTATTCATTGTTAGCAGAAGTGTATAACGCTATATGCTGATTTTCTAAAGGATGCTAAAATAAAAAAGCATATTACAAGAATTATTTTCATGTTTCACCTAATAAAGTAGCACTATTTACTAAGTAACTGAGACAGAAGCATTATTTGTCACATAATCCTTATAGAATACTACTAGATGATAAAAAATCCAAACTGTCTTTGACAACTTTATCTAATATTAGTAACTGTGACTTTATTGTTTTAATTAATAATTGCACTAAGCATGATAAAATAAGATGAGCATTCTGTTTCAATATCTGATAATAGATAGATAGATAGATAGACCTTTATTTGTCCCCAGGGGGACATTTTCCTTTTTATAGAAGCTCTTTAAATAAACACATACATAAATAGGCAAATACGCATTTAAGTAAATATGTAAATAAATATACACACTTTGGTTTGAACAAACAACAGAACGACTAAAAAGAAAGAAAATGTATAAAAAGAAAAAGTTCTGCCTTGGCTGTCACAGTCGCAGTGGGGCATTATGCAGGAGTATTGCTGTTGGTATAAAGGACCCCCAGTAGCATTTCTTGACACACTTATGCTAAATAATTTGTTGGTTGAAAGTACTCCATGTGTCAAAGAGAGGAAGTGCAGTATTGTTCATCATGGCACGCAGTTTTGGTTTAATCCTCTCCTTCACTACTATCTCCAATGGGTCCAGAATGTATCCCATAAATGAGCTTGCCCTTTTAATTATTGATTCAGTGGGTCTCTCTTGAAGTGATGTTACCAGCTCAGCACACCACAGTACACCACAGCGTAAACAATTGCACTGGCCATCACAAAGTTGTAGAAGATGTGAAGGATGTCACTTCCCACATTAAAGGAAGAAAAAGGAGCCTGCTGTTTCCTTTCTTATATAGTTCCTCTGTGTTCTGAGACCAGTTCAACCTGTTATTAATGTGGACCCCCAAGTACTTGTAGGAGTGAACCACTTCTACATCCACCTCCTAAATAGTGACCAGACATAGAGGCTCTTTGGTGCGGTGAAAGTTAATAACCTGATATTAAGATGCAAACAATTCTCTTTGCACCAAGAAACAAACTTTTTCATTTGACTCCTATACTGTCTCATCCCCTTTTTCAATACATCCCATAAGTGTAGAATCATCTGAGAATTTCTGCAAGTGACATGACCTGCTGTTATATTTATAGTCTCTAGGTGTACAGAGTGAAGAGAACAGGAGACAGGACTGTTCCTTGTGCTCCTCCAGTGTTGCTCACATCCATAGCAGAAACAATTCTTGAGTCTCACAAGGTTCAGTCTGCCTGACAGATAGTCCATTATTCAGCACATCATAGGATCATCCATCTGCATATCTCTGAGTTTACCCCTTAACAGGGATGGCTGGATTGTATTGAAAGCACTGGAGAAATCAAAAAACATAATCCTTAGAGCTGCCAGCTTTGTCCAGGTGAGAAAAATCCTTATGAAGCAGATAAATAATCCACTCCACTCTTTGTCTGATAGGCAAACTGCAGTGAGTCCAGGTGGTGTACCACAAAAAAAATTTTACAGCCCAGGACCAGTCTCTCAAAGGTCTGCATGACATGAGATGTAAGTGCCAAAGGTCTGTAATCATCAGGTAAAGATGCAGCTGCGATCTTTGGAACGGGAACAGTGCAGGATATTTTCCACAGCAGTGGCATTTTCTGAAGTCTTAGGAACAGAGTGATCAGATGACAAGGGATATCACAAAGTTGGTCAACAAAGGTCTTAATAACTCGAGGACTGACTCCATCTGGGGCCAAAGGCTTTTCCTAGGTGTAGTTTCCTCAGTTGTCTCTCTAAATGGTCTTCAGTTATGGACAGCCCACACTGATGGTCAGAGGTGGACTCGTCGTTGACCATTCCAGTTGACTTTTTAGGAGTTATTGATGTAGTAGGGAAGGTGTGAGGAGACTGGTAACTGGAAGAAGGTGGCAGTGGGAGGAAAAATCTATCAAAAAACTGGTTCAGGGTGTTACCTTTGTCCACATCGTGTCCATTACTGGTTCAAAGACAGTTTTTCTGTAATGGCCTAAATTACCAATAGTAAACATAATTAGAGAACTGGAAATTTTATGCATGATTACTTAAAAGATATCTGTAAATTATAACTAATTCAAAATTGCTTTTATAATGAAAAGTCCTGTAAAATGACACCTTTTATTGGCTAACTAAAAAGATTACAATATGCAAGCTTTCGAGGTGACTCAGGCCCCTTCTTCAGGCAATGTTACATTACATTACATTACAATACATTACATCTTGCTTGAAGAATGGGCCTGAATTGCCTTGAAAGCCTTTTAGTTAGCCAATAAATGGTGTCATTTTACTGGACTTCTCATTACATCCATCCATAATGTACTACACCCTAGTACTACAAAATAGTTTTTAAAAATCATATTTACATCCAAATGGTCTTAAGAATTAGAGACCAACTTTAAAATAACCTTTTATTTCTAAATGTTCAGATAAAACTGTAAAAAGGAACATACAACCTATTTGAAGATTTTCTGTTTGCTTTTGCCCCTGCACTGAAACAGCTTTAACCTGGTTTTTAAATTATATTGCAATTCCCTCCATTGCAACAACTTCAGACCATACGTTTAGATTTATTTAGGAGTAGCTTTTGAGGCTATTGACTACACAATTCTACTGTACAGTTCCTTGGCAGATTCACATCATTCTTTTCAAATCATTTTAAATATATGTGACAGAAGTCCCTCTTTGCCGTTAAATAGAGTATGAAGATAGAACCGCTTCATTATGCTATTTGTTGCCTTTTGGATATGTAATTCAGAATCTTAACTTTCATTACAATGCTGATAACAGCCATCTGTATTAGTCAACTTAAACTGAAAACATATTTCTTCAAGTTAGGTCAATAATTGTATTATTAAGCTGGAGCAGTGAATAAGTGAGAATCATCACTGCAATTAAACTAAAAAAAAAAAACAGGCATTTATTAATGCGGTGGTAAGTTTACAAACAGTGACACAATACTGGCAACGTTTAATTCAAAAGAAAGTCAAGTTTGGTTTGGCTGAATCAAATATAATTTACCGGTTATCAGAGACAAAAATTGTACTTATAGTCATCACATTTCCTCTCATTCTAAAACCTGCTTTCACTAGTTTGCAAAATTCCTTATTCTTATTTGCTTGGATTCAGCAAAGCAACTTCATTTATTTTTTCAAGCTGAATAGACTACTGTAATGCTTTATTGACAGACAGCTCAAATTTTTCACTTTATATAGTAAAGATCATTGCTGGAGGTAAGAAACACAACCATATAGCTACAGCTCTTTTGTCACCACACTGGCTTCTAACTTAATTTAAAATCCTCCTTTCAACATACAGTATCTACATAAATGATTTACATTAATATATAAAGTGAAAACTATAGTTAATATCTTTTAGTTTTACTCTACTGTATTTGTTTTTAGTGTATATCACATGAAAAGAAAGCACAACAACACAGATAAAGTTTTGGGGAGTCCACCCCATAATAGTGTAGCGATAACTGAAACCTTCAACACTTGAGTGTCACAAAGGACTGAGTCAAGTGTTGACTAACTAACAGAGTGAAGCTTTAGGTTCTTATAGCTGAAAGAGAGGAAAGGGTGGGATTTCAGCTGGAAATGAGGTCTGCAGGAGAGCGTGTAGAAGTGGACGGAGTCTTAGTTGGGTTTCTCCTGTTGTGGTCTGCAGAAGAGGGAGAAAAGGCATTAGAACCATTCATCAAGCCCTGGCTCTGTAGCTTACTCCCAGTTAAGCCCTTAGACTGCCTCCCATGCGCACATGTGTGACACACACTACACTTACCATACATACTCACATATAAGTCAGGAATTGAAACCCAAAAAATTGATCATAAAATCAGACCCCAACTTATACGCCTAATCAAAAATGCGACACTTGCATTTTTATTTTTACATCTTCTTGCTTCCCCCAATCTTGCACCAGTTTTTCAGACACATCAAATTTTGCTACAGTATTGCAGTTACCAATTTCTTTTGCCACTTCAATGACTTTTAATTTAAAACCAGCTTCATATTTTCTTCTGATCAAATGTTCCATCGTAGATAAGGGATGCTTTTACGATAAAGGTGTATGAAGGTGTAACATACAAAAACCACACAACAGTGCAAACATCACTTCGGAATAGTTCGGGTATTACCGTGTGGTCACGTAGACACAATACATAGAAAAAAAAGACAGTGTACTCTGTGGTTACTCTCTCAGGTGGGTGTTAACGTATCAGTCTCTTGGATCAATAGCATTAGTTTTCCGGCATTCGACTTATATGACTGACATTATAAAATACCGGAAATTATACGGTAAAATCAAGCCCTGACTTATCCGCAGGAGAACATAAACGTGAGTATATACGGTATATGTGGCAGTGTGCTTTATAAGAATAAATTACAATACCCTTCATTGTAAACATCATCAAAAAAGGTCATGTGAAAAGATGATTTATATCTCTTCATGGATATCAAATCTAAATCAAAAATGTACTAATAAGGATGCATATTAGGTAAATAAAAGAGTTTTAACTAGCCTGATATAAATGATTGTGATGTGTCAAGGAGTGTGTCCTGTGATGGTCTGGAAGTTGATCCAGCTGGCAACTGAGTCCAAATGGACCTGAATCGGATATTTTCATTTCATATATTCCATAATGAAAGGTAGTATTCCTAACACATACACTGCTGGGTAAGCTCTTTGGTTTCTTTGTGGACTGTGAGATGAATCAAAGACATTATATTAATTATAGAACTACATTTATCCTAGTTTACAATTAAAAAAAATATTCAAAAAAGTTGAATAGGGCTAAAATATATGAAAGTGTAGGTAGTATATAGCATACCACACATTTTATAAGTGTGCCCTGTAATATTCTAGAAGTCCATCAATATGCACATTCTAAATATGAAAAACATTCTGTGCTTGTAAACTGGGATTGTACCTTCACTGAGCAAATTATAAGGAATGCTAAACTAATACTGGATTGAGTCTCATTTTGCTCACTAAACTATTTAGATTTGCCAGTCCACCTAACCTGCATATCTTTGGACTGTCGGAGGAAACCGGAGTGCCCGGAGGAAACCCCCGCAGACACAGGCAGAACATGCAAACTCCACGCAGGGAGGACCCGGGAAGCAAACCCAGGTCTCCTAACTGCAAGGCAACAGTGCTACCGCTGTACCACCATGCTGTTTTTTTGTGAAAATACAGAGGTAGAATAAACATATAATAAATGTATAGATACACTCCATGAACTTTACAATGTGAACACAAAACATCAGTATATGGCTGGCCTGATCTTTAACTGTATTATTGTGGTGAGATGCCACCGCTACAACACAACTCAAAGTATCTGACTAGCCTTATTATCACTGAATTGTCCAAGTTTGATCTTCTACTTCAAAGGGTGTTCATATGAATGCAGTGTAACTGGCTCTGTGGAGTTTAATGATTTCAGTTTTCTATTCAGTATGTTACCCCTACTATATTTCACTCACCTCCCAAATATCGGGCTAACTTGTAACTATAAATATTCCTTGTGTAAATGAAAGTGGGTGTGTTGGTGAGCGTGCTTTGTAATGGAATGCCATTCAATACAAGTTTTCCTGCTTTGCAACTGGTGATGGGATAGGCTCTAAGCTCAACCATGTAGTAGAAGAGAAAAGTTCACACTATAGATGGATGAAATTAGTCTTGGAAAAAGCATCTGATTTCAGCATTACAGTCAGAGGTTTACAGTTTTTATTAGCTGTGAAATTATTTAACAGTAAAGGTGGTGACACTTTGATATTATATGCATTAAACGTAAACATGCTAAACATGCTTTTCACCACGTTTTCTTTTCAACAGTACCCAGAAAGACATCAGAAATAAATGGCATGAAAGCAAATATCTTTACATTCTGTAAATATGACAGCTGAAAGCCAATTAAAACATAAAGGAACAAAGATTTGCCTCTCAAAAGGGCTTTCTTTATCCTCTGAAACCCTGTGGGGAATTTCATATTTGGTTGGGATGGTTTTAATTTGACATTTCACAGATCCATGCCTTGTTATTGGACTGAGACCGCTAGTGAAGTGCAACCGAGATGTGAGTATGCCAGCTGAAGACTGCTGAAATGCATTTAGCAGGGGAAGGTACTAAATAAAAATAAGAGTATTTTCATATATTTACTGTTACATTACAACAGCATCTCATAACAAATTATTCTCAAATAAAAAGAAAAGAATCGATCCATTTCAAATGAAGCACATCAGAGGCTCTATGCTTAGTACTGCTGGGATAAGCCCCAGCCCTCTGCCACCCTGAATTACGTGAGTGTGAGAATGTTATGTTAATTGGAAGCCATTAAAGAAAAAAATGAAGACATAATGCAACTGTTTTTGATTAAAATATGCAATTAAGTGTGACTTCCTGCTTAGCATCTCCTTGATGCATAATTAACTTCACTAAATATAAAATCAGTTACTTAACAAGAACCCAAAAATATGCATTTGTCAACTGAAGTGGTGTAGTGGTTGGCCTTGGGCTCTAAATGAGAAGATTACCAAATCTAATCTCACCTCTGACTTACTGTGTGACCATGAGCAAGTCGCTTAACCCATGGATGTTCCTATTGTGAAAGAAAGGAAGCAAGCATTTGTACTGCACTCTCATTGTGCCAGTCTCCTTGGATGAAAGTTTCAGTCAATACTTCAGTCAGTACTGAACTGTGATCTAACACTTGTTCTAAGGCCTAAGTGCATTTAGAATAATTATTCCCTGTGTTTCACACAAAGTTCAGAACCCTACAGCCTTTTGTGCAGTATATTGTTGGAGGAATTAAACAATGAAAAATAATACAATTCCATTTCAGAGAGTACTTGGGCTTCTATGCTGCTCCTAATAAGCAGACATATGTTGTTGAAATGAAGGAATGTTGAATAAGCATAACTGGCAGGGTATGATTTCCAAATAAGCATAAGGTTTTTAAAATTAAACTTATACTACAGATGCACCTGTTGTGAGTCACTGAGTTGTATAGTATAGCAGCAAAAAATCCACAAAACAGTAGAGCTGAATCAATATTTTTGTTGGCTACCATTTCAAATTTCACATGCCATTGATTTATCCTGGTGGATGAAGGTCATGGAGGCAAAATACTGAGATGGGTTTACCAGGCCACCCTATCTTATCAGCAACAGTACCCAGCTACTACTGGGTAAATCACAGGCAAGCCAAGAGATACAATCCCACCAGCATTTCCAGAATCCCCTGCTTGCCATTATCCTAGTGGGCTATACCTGACACATTTCCTTGCAGGGGGAACATGCTTCACGAAAAATAGGTTCCTTTATTTTGCAGCCTATGTTTCACCCACAAACGCACACATACTCCTCAAAAGAAAGACTGAAGGACAATCAAATGAAGATTAGAGGAAAACAACACTTAGCTTGACTTTTAATTTTGATTAAACTTCTTGAAACAAATAGCCATCAAGCCACAAGAAGGCAGATCATCATTTGAACAGCGGTCTCTGTTCTCTTGACTGTTGCTGAGTTTTTCACTCTTATGATATATCCAGGCAACTTCATTTGGAGAAAAGTTCCAAAGGATGGATAGATCAAGGATGTCAACAATAATAAAACGCTTGGATATTAAAACCACTGTGATTGACAGACAACCTGTGTGCATCAAGGTGTGGTGACTGCACTTTTTATTGTCCTGTGCAAATAATATCTACAAAAAATAGTCCAGTAAGTGGTGTAGTCATTCTACAGATGTAAATGTTCCTTCAGCCTGCATTTCTCTGTAACCTGTACATTCCAACATCTAAAATAATTTTATGTTTGACTATCTTCTCTTTTTACAGCTTGTCTCAGGATGTTTACATTTCAAAAGAGGCTTGTCTCACAGCTTAATAAATAATTCTTATGTAGTGTAATCTTTTCCTAGTACAAGCAGAAATATCAAGCTAAATTTACTTATAGATATACCAAAACATTATAAATATGGTATGTGTGTAAACCCGTATAAAGCATAACTCACAATTGCATATTGATTGCTGATTATAATCATGGTGCAGTCTTTGTTGAAGCAGATTTACACTAGATGAGTTCTGCCTGCCTCCCTCCACAGACAACCGTACTCCCATTCTTGGAATGCTCTTGTGCTTGTCTGTGTCCAAAATGTTATGATGCTATTTTTATAAAGCATTTTCCCAAAGCTCTATGGGACAGTGCACAGTAGACCAGGGATTTGTCACAATAGGAACTGTATAAGTATTAGCTATTTTATCACTATGTGCCTTAGCCAAAACACAGGAACCCTCGCCTTTAAGAATATTACAGTATGTATTGTGCACCAAGTTGAATAGAGGAATAATTCATAAAAAGTCCTTGTGCATCAGATCAGTCCATCTTGAACAATATTTTGCTCACAAAGTCAGTTCCTTCCTTAAGGCTGAATATGAAGGCATCTAAATTAGTTTTAATCATTCTTTATACAAAAAAACATTTTTATTCTTTAGTATCATAATGGGATGGTAGCCATTTAGGCCCAAATTAATCTTTTGTAATTTTTGACAATTTGTTTGTTTTCTGTAAAAAAAGGCAAGTAAGGCTTAAAATTTCAAGTGCTGACTATGCAATGTGTGAGCCACTGCCCACTGTTCCATCTTAAAATGTGCCTTTGCATTGCAGTATTACATCAGTCCTAATGGGCACTTAAGCAAGATAATGACTTTAAAGCTTCAAAGAATTTTTGAGGGGGAGCTGAACTAAAAGAAATAATGATTTTAATGTGCATTATAATTAAATATGTGCAGCACATTAAATGAAACAGTTTAGTGTGAATTAAATTGCTTGAGAGTTCTTAGCTAAAAGTTTCACTTTTCCTATGTATTCTAGAGTTGGCTAGTTTTCATTCTAATCTGATTTAAAGCAGTACTTACAGTACAGTTAGGGATGCTATGTAAAAAAATACTAGTCGGACAAAATCATCCTCAAATCATAAAAAAAAAAAACAATTTAACTACTGCTGTTGCCCCTCCTTACATGCCTCTGGATGCTTGTACAATGGGTTTCTTTGCCAAAAATGTTAATCTTTTCAAGGTGGTTTATACAATTATGGAGTAAACAGTGGTGTAATGTGATGAATTCAGAATCTTTAGTAGCCTTGCATCACATAAAACTGCAAAAAGGTATGTAATCAATTAACATATTTCATTTAGGGGATCCTTAGATATTGTATTTAGCAGCTACACAAATAAAGCCAAAATTAATGATGTGATTATTTGTAGTATCTTCTGTCCATTTTCTAACTTCTCTTTTTGCTTGTGAGGTAAACACTAACACCCCTCTGTTAATAGATTCAAGGAATAATGATTTGCATTAACAAAATTTTAATTTAAGCTAAGGTATGGACTCTTTATTACAAAGGCAATACTGTGGAATTTAGCAGGATTAGCAGAATTAGTTCTGCTAATTCTGCAATAATTATAATCATAATAATCTGCTATATTATTATTTGCCCAGGAAAGTCGTGCTGACGTCACCTTTGCAAAAGAGTGAGGCAACTGAGAGTTGCTGAGAGTTTTTGTGTTTTCTGTGGTGTGAGAGTTAATGAAAAATATACATTTTGCTCCAGTTGCTTCTAAAGAATTAGAATTCTAAGGGATTTTTAAAGCTTTTTTTCACCCACACAAAGGGCAAAAGTAGCTGGGTGGTTGGGGGTGCACTTGTTACTTTTTACGTGTACTTGTTCTTGTTATTTGTTTTTGAACTAGATTCTTAGAGTAAATAACCATGTCTTGGCAATTAATGGTTAATAAGTAACAAAAACAGCAGTTCCTTAGTTTTAAAAAGGCAGCAGACTTCAAAGCAATAAAGGGGAAGGCTCAGCGGTGTGTACGTAAGCGGCCAGCTTTAAGATGCCTGATCAGACACAAGGGGCTGTAGAAGGTAATAAGACAGTAAGAAATGAACTAGCAGCAGATATCCACTAAGGAATTTTTATTTATTTATTTTAGATTGAATAGTTCTTAGCAGCCTGGAAGTAGAGCAGCTAAGTGGGCGACAGCTTAAGGGTTTATGGGGAAATGCAAAGAGTGTGAGTGAAGAGCTTTTAAGTAAGGAATAAGAGGAGTGCAAAGTTAGGAGAACAGACAGAAGGTGTAAAATAGCTGTAGCAGTTCTATAATCTAGCTTCTTTGGCTTAACTTTTTAAATTTTAACATTTAAGTTAAATCATTTAATTTTATTTAAAAAAAAGAAAAAGTTAAGACAGTTCTAGTAATTGTATATCAGATTTTAATAATGAGGCTAGTGCAATGCAAATCCTGTTAGATGGAGCCAGTCTTCTATGAGGGCTACATCTGCAGGAGATGCCAGCTTATCCAGCACCTCAAGCTCAGGGTTGCTGAACTGGAAGAGTTGGATGGCCTGCGTTGTAGTAGAGAATTGACGGGCCTGGGGTCTCATGTATAAATGGTGCGTACGCCCATTTCCATGCTCACACCACAATGTACAAAAACTAAACTTGGCGTAAAGCCACGCACATTTTCACGCCAGTTTGCGTATGCAAGTTCTCCGCTCGGTTTTGCAAACTGGCGGCACCCAGCATCAAAGCAGTGCTAATGTTTCAGTGTGGTTTCCCTTTCTTTTTTAGTTTCACATCTCTGACGTGGCTTTATCAAGTACACTGAAATTAACCACATATCGTTTATTAGTTTAAGACATCTGATTGTAATTAACCTGTAACAATACAATGGTCCACGGAATGGCCAAACTGTTCAAATACCATAGCTACTTTAGTGTTGTTGCTCTGACTGCACCACTTGGAGTATTTATCCCACTGTATCTGAGTGTGGAATCACACACAGCTCAGTAACTGATCGGAAAGAGAATTATTGGTATACAGCATCTAGCACATGCTGCCTCAGCCATGCGCTCAGGTCTATTTTAACAGCTTTCATTAAGCAAATGCTTCAGAGCCTTTCCTGTAGGGACCTTGCTGTTCAGAAACAATTTCATCCCAAGAAGTATAAACGCACTCAATCAGTCCATCAAGTGCTCCTGATAGAACTGTTTGTACTTATAAGTACAATTACCTCACTGTAAACTTGTGATGCAGTTATAATATTGCACAACCTGAGGCACTTTATAAAGCGAGTATTTTCACATGATGACAAGTGGCTTCTAAGTCAATTTAGATTTCCAAGTGCTGTTTTCTTGGAGCTCTTGATATCATTTTTAAGATGAAATGCAGCAAAGTATGTTTATTACATTATATAGATACAATTTTAATAATCTATACAGTAATCCCTCCTCGATCGCGGGGGTTGCGTTCCAGAACCCCCCGCGATAGGTGAAAATCCGCGAAGTAGAAACCATATGTTTGTATGATTATTTTTATATATTTTAAGCCCTTAGAAACTCTCCCACACTGTTTATAAATATTCTCCGCACAGTAAACCCTTGTTTATCGCGGTTAATCCGCTCCAGACAGATAAATGAATTTCCACGAAGTAGGATTCTTTATTTATAAATCTAATATTTTCGCAGTTAGAGCATAGAAAACCTGTTTACGACCTTCTAAATACTTTTTTTAACATTATTAGAGCCCTCTAGACATGAAATAACACCCTTTAGTCAAAAGTTTAAACTGTGCTCCATGACAAGACAGAGATGACAGTTCTTTCTCACAATTAAAAGAATGCAAGCATATCTTCCTCTTCAAAGTGCGCGTAAGGAGCGGAGAATGTCAGAGAGAGAGTAAAGTAAACAATGAAAAATCAATAGGGCTGTTGCGCTTTTAAGTATGCAAGCACCAGCGATAAAGCAGCGGCAATGAAGGGATCAATGCGAAGGTAGCCTTTCAGCATTTTTTACAGGAGCGTCCATATCTTCTAAGCAAACAGCCTCTGTGCAAAAAGCCCCTCTGCTCACATCTCCTCCGTCAAGCGCAGAGAACGTCAGAGAGAAAGAGAGAGAGCGCGAGATTAAAGCAAACAATCAAAAAATCAATAAGTGTGCTTTTGGACGCACCTCGATAAAGCGGCATTTCTTAGAGGAGCGTCCGTATCCACTAGGCAAACAGTTTCTGTGCAAGCAGCACCTCTGCTCACACCCCCTCCGTCAGGCGCAGAGAATGTCAGAGAGGGTGAGATAGAGGCAGAGACAAGCAAACAATCGAGCACCGTGCAGGAGGCATATCTTATAGCATTGAGGAGTTTTAGTTAATATGTAATACGTGCTCTGATTGGGTAGCTTCTAAGCCATCCGCCAATAGCGTCCCTTGTATGAAATCAACTGGGCAAACAAACTGAGGAAGCATGTACCATAAATTAAAAGACCCATTGTCCGCAGAAATCCACGAATCAGCGAAAAATCCGCAATATACATTTACATATGCTTACATATAAAATCCGCGATAGAGCAAAACCGCGAAAGTCAAAGCGCGATACAGCAAGGGATCACTGTATATAATAATCTATATTGTTAATAATTAAACATGTGATTACACGGTGTCACAGCGCTAGCGATGAGCTGGCGCCCCATTTAGCGATTGATCCTGCCTCTCGTTGTATGCTTGCTGGGATTGGTGCAACCCCGGATAGATTGATGGATAGAATAATTAAACATGTACTATGAAGATATTTCAATGTTCCTTGAAAGTTTTAAAGATTCATCGTTCTCAGCTTACAGATGGTTTTACATCTATTTCAGAGCTGCTTGTGGGGCGATTAGTTACTTGGATAAAGAAAAGTAAGGACTGGAATTGGGGGCTAGTACGTTTGAAAGAGGCAGTACTGCTGCAATAAATTATTTCATCGAAGGTCGCGCATGGCGCAGCAAGCATTTTGCGGGAGGCTGGAACAATCTCTGGATGGAGCGCCAGTTCGTCACGATCACTGTGCCACCATGTCCCCATGTTTAATAACATGATTTAACTCCTATCATCATGAAAATGATATCAAGTATACATGTTAGTATTTAAATTGTTCATATGTGATATCATGAATGTAATGTATTCTGTGTCCTGTTTGAGGTAGAAAAAGCCCGTTTAAGAAGCATGTAGTAATTCACACACATAGAGCACATAGAAAAACACATACAAAACAAAGCATTTAACGTGCTACTTTAGTTACGATGGGATTTGAGAAACTAGTGAATTAAACGATTTAAAGATGAAGTTTATGATGTTCTACTTTAATGACAAAATAACTACGTGATTAAAGTGGAAATTTCAAGATTAAAGTTGACATTTCAAGCTTTTTTTTCCACTGTGTTCCTATTTTTTTTCTTTTCTCTGTACCCTAATAAGTTTCCATGACACTGAAACGATGGGTTACGACTCGCCTTTTCACGCCAACTTTGATATCTGACAACTTCTTTTTTATTTCAGGCACTGTGCGACTTTGTGAATTTGAGCTTTCGAGTTTCTCTGACACTCTATGCCTCTTGATCAACTTCCTTTTGTTGTTTATAACACTGTTTAAAACAACAAATAGTACGTTTTTCCTTTCCTCAATTTGGTACTCGCTGAAATTCTTCTATTTCCCCCCGTGCTTTTGCCATTGCCATTTCATAGCTGAGTTTAAGGGCTATTTATGTTGATTTGCATATTCAAAGAGGCTTAATTCTGGGAGGATTTGGGGTGGGGCAGCAGGCACGTGAATGTGTGTTACTTTTCACGCTGACCAGGATTTATGTGGAGGAAGAACTTGGAAGTTGCCGTTCGCACAGATTTATGCATCTGGATTTTTTTGTGCGTACGCACATTTCCACTTTTGTCCATATGCCATGTTATAGTGTACATTCTATGCACAGGGTTATGCATGAGGCCCCAGGAAAGTAAAAAAAATAATAGTTTGTGATCGTATATCTTATATTGTTGGTTGATTTGTTGTTACATTAAGTTTAATTACTTTATTGATCCCCACCTTATCGTGGTGGAGGGGTTTGCGTGTCCCAAAGGTCCTAGGAGCTCTGTTGTCCGGGGCTTTATGGCCCTAGTAGGGCCACCCAAGGCAAACTGGTCCTAGGTGAGGGATGAGACAATGAGTGGTTCAACATAACCTCCTATGAAGAACAAAAAATTTGGATGGTGTTTTCCCTCACCCAGACGTGGGTCACCAGGTCCCCCATTGGAGCCAGGCCTGGAGGTGGGGCTCGATGGCGAGTGCCTGGTGGCCGGGCCCATGGGGTTCGGCCACGCACAGCCTGAAGAGGCAAAGTGGGTCCCCCTTCCCATGAGCTCACCACCTATGGGAGGGGCGAAGGAGGTTGGGTGCAGTGTGAGTTGGGTGGTGGCCGAAACCGGGGACCATGGTGGTCCGATCCTCAGCTACAGAAGCTGGCTCTTGGGACCTGGAATGTCACCTCTCTGAAGGGGAAGGAGCCTGAGCTGGTGCGCAAGGTCGAAAGCTTCTGGCTAGATATAGTCGGGCTCACATCGACACACAGTTTGGACTCTGGAACCAATCTCCTTGAGAGGGGCTGGACTCTCTACCACTCTGGAGTTACCCCCAATGAGAGGTGCTGAGCGGGTGTGGGGATACTTTTTGCTCCCCGACTTGGAGCCTGTTCACTGGGGTTTATCCTGGTGGATAAGAGGGTAGCCTCCCTCTACCTTCGGGCGGGGGGACGGGTACTAACTGTTGTTTGTGCATATGCACCACACAGCCATTTGGAGCACCCACCCTTTTTGGAGTCCCTGGAGGGGGTGCTAGAAGGCATACCTTCTGGGGACTCCCTCATACAGCTGGGAGACTTCAATGCTCACGTGGGCAATGACAGTGAGACCTGGAAGGGCGTGATTGGGAGGAATGGCCCCCCCGATCTGAACCAAAGCGGTGTTTTGTTATTGAACTTCTGTGCTCATCATGGATTGACCATAACGAACACCATGTTCAAGCATAGGGGTGTTCATATGTGCACTTGGCACCAGGACACCCTAGGCCTCAGTTCGATGATCAACTTTGTGGTCGTGTTGTCGGACCTGTGGCCACATGTCTTGGACACTCGGGTGAAGAGAGGGGTGGAGCTCTCAACTGATCACCACCTGGTGGTGAGTAGGCTTCTATGATGGGGGAGAATGCCGGTCAGGCCTGATAGGCCCAAACGTGTTGTGAGGGTCTGCTGGGAACGTCTGGCAGAGTCCCCTGTCAGAAGTAGCTTTAACTCTCACCCTCGGCAGAACTTCAACCACGTTTAGAGGGAGGTGGGGGACATTGAGTCTGAATGGGCCATGTTCTGTGTCTCTTTTGTTGAGGCGGCTGACCGGAGCTGTGGCCATAAGATGGTCGGTGCCTGTCGTGGCGGCAATCCCCGAACCTGTTGGTGGACACCAGTGGTGAGGGATGCCGTCAAGCTGAAGAAGGAGTCCTACAGGACCCTTTTGTCCTGTGAAACTCTGGAGGCAGCTGATAGGTACCGGCAGGCCAAGCGGAATACGGCTTTGGTGGTTGCTAAGGCAAAAACTCGGGCATGGGAGGAGTTTAGGGAGGCCATGGAGAACGACTTTCGGATGGCTTTGAGGAGATTCTGATCCACCATCCGGCGTCTCAGGAAGGAGAAGCAGTGCAGTGTCAACACTGTATGTGGTGGGGATGGTGAGCTGCTGACCTCAACTCGGGATGTTGTGGGTCAGTGGGGGGAGTACTTTGAAGACCTCCTCAATCCCACTAACATGCCTTCCAATGAGGAAACAAAGCCTGGGGACTCGGAGGTGGGCTCCCCCATCTCTGGGACTGAGGTCACCAAGCTGGTCAAAAAACTCCTTGGTGGCAGGGCCCTCGGGGTGGATGAGATACGCCCGGAGTGCTTCAAGTCTCTGGATGTTGTAGGACTGTCTTGGTTGACAAGTCTCTGCAACATTGCATGGACATCGGGGACAGTGCCTCTGGATTGGCAGACTGGGATGGTGGTCCCCCTCTTTAAGAAGGGGGACCGGAGGGTGTTTTCCAACTACAGAGGGATCACACTCCTCAGCTTCCCTGGAAAAGTCTATTCGGAGGTCCTGGAGAGGAGGGTCTGTCAGATAGTCAAACCTTGGATTCAGGAGGAACAGTGTGGTTTTCGTCCTGGTCGTGGAACAGTGGACCAGCTCTACAACCTTAGCAGGGTCCTGGAGGGCACATGGGAGTTTGCCCAACCAGTCTACATGTGTTTTGTGGACTTGGAAAAAGCATTCGAATGTGTCCCTCGGGGTGTCCTGTGGGGGTGCTCCGGGAGTATGGGGTACCGGATCCCCTGATAAGGGCTGTTCGGTCCCTGTACAATCGGTGTCAGATCTTGGACAGCATTCCAGTGAGAGTTGGCCTCTACCAGGGCTGCCCTTTTTCACCAATTCTGTTCATAACTTTTATCGACAGAATTTCTAGGCGCAGCCGGTTTGGTAGACTCGGGATTGGGTCACTGCTTTTTGCAGATGATTTTGTCCTGTTTGCTTCATCAGGCCATGATCTTCAGCTCTCTCTGGATCGGTTCGCAGCTGAGTGTGAAGCGGCTGGGATGGGAATCAGAACCTCCAAATCCGAGACCATGGTCCTCAGCTGGAAAAGTGTGAAGTTCCCTCTCAGAGTTGGAAACGAGATCCTGCCCCAAGTGGAGGAGTTCAAGTATCTTGGGGTCTTGTTCATGAGTGAGGGAAGAATGGAGTATGAGGTTGACAGGCGGATCAGTGCGGTGTGTGCAGTGATGCGGGCTCTGCATCGGTCTGTTATAGTGAAAAAGGAGCTGAGCCATAAGGCAAAGCTCTCAATTTACCAGTCGATCTACGTTCCTACCCTCACCTATGGTCATGAGCTATGGGTAGTGACTGAAAGAACAAGATCGCAAATACAAGAGGCTGAAACGAGTTTCCTCTGCAGGGTGTCTGGGCTTTCCCTTAAATATAGGGTGAGAAGCTCAGTCATCTGGGAGGGGCTCAGAGTAGAGCCACTGCTCCTCCTCATTGAGAGGAGTCAGATGAGGTGGCTCGGGCATCTGATCAGGATGCCTCCTGGACGCCTCCCTGGTGAGATGTTCTGGGCACGTCTAACTGGGAGGAGACCCCGGGGAAGACCTAGGACACGCTGGAGGGACTATGTCTCCTGGCTGGCCTGGGGATGCCTCAGGATTCCCCTGGAAGAGCTAGAAGAAGTGGCCGAGAGGGAAGTCTGGGCATCTCTGCTCAAGCTGATGCCCCTGCGACCCGATCTCGGATAAGCGGAAGAGAATGGATGGATGCTTTATTGATTGTTAATCTATGGCTGTAAATTTATTAGTTATGACATCTTTTCAATTGTGGCAGTCACCTTCTGTTACCTGTACTACTAAACTTGTTAAACAAACAGGCTCTAGCCTAAAGTTACTCGATTATGATTATGTCTTTTGTAATTTGCTTTGGATAAAGGTGTCTACAAAGCAAATAAATATAAAATAATGTAAATGTAAATGCAAATGATGTAAAAACATCCATGGAAAAGAGAAAAAAAAATCTCATGTTACTCATGTTGATAAATCCACATGTCAGTTATCCAATCATATGCTCAAAACATGCAAAACACATGCATTTTTACTACATAAATGTTAAATACATACTTCTGGAAAAACAATTTAAATAGGAAAAGCTGTCCCATAATACTGTGCTTCTGAATTGAAGATCCACCTCTCCCTCTCATTCATTGGTCAAGAGTCCTGTCTTTAACCTGAAGCACAGCATTATGAAGCACAGCATTATGAACAATCATATATTGATCTGGTGATGTCCATGAGTTCAAGACTTTAGGCTGTCATTGCCAGCAAAGGGTTTTCAACCAAGTATTAGAAATGAACATTTTATTCCCAGTTATTTAATTTGTCCAATTACTTTTGAGCCCCTGAAATAAAGGGATTGTGTTAAAAAATGCTTTAGTTGCCTTACATTTTTATGCAATCTTTTTGTTCAACCCACTGAATTAAAGATGAAAGTCTGCATTTCATCTGCATCTGAGTTGTTTCATTTAAAATTTATTGTGGTAATGTACAGAACCAAAATCAGAAAAACGTTGTCTCTGTCCAAATATTTATGGACCTAACTGTATGTTTTATGCATGTTCACTCACACCATATGGTAATTGAATATAGTGTCTTGAAGGTCGGTAATGGCTTCCAGCACAACAGACATAATGCAGCTGAAGCTTAAATGAGATATTCCTGACCTGTCTACCAACTGGCTGAAAAATTACAATAGGTACAGTATTGGCCTCTTAAAAGGGAACTAAAATAGTCTGTATGTCATATTCATCACTTTTGAGTTTGTGGTAGAAATTAACATCTTAATTAAAGAAAGAAACTTATTCTCTAGTTGGACAAGTTCGTAAAACTTCTTCGAGTCAGAAACCAGGCAGGAAAAGAGTTGTTCATTTATTCTCTTACAGCCCCATGCTGAAGAGGGAACATTCTTTTACAGCAGTATCATAATGCTCACAAAATAAAAGCAGAAGCTCAGACTTTTTGATAACTGAATTTATATAACAGTGCTCATTAATGCTTATATTAATTATACTCTGATTGGTTAATAGACATGAGGTGTTTAGCATAGGGCACAACCAGCCTAAATAAAAGTATTCCTCCATTATGTTCTTGTTCTTAAATATCCCTTAGTTTAGATATTAGCCTTGAAATTTCCGTGTATGTGACAACTGTCCAGTTTCATTGTTTACAGGACATCTGCTGATCTCTTAATCATATATTTGATTAACTACATCAACCTGCTCTTGGTACATTCTTGTCTTTGTTGTTCACTTGACCTTTATCTGGTTTCCTGATATGCCTGAGCGGGTTTCTGACATTTATTAATCCTTTTATACTTCTAAGATGGATGCTGTATTTTAATATGGAAAGCATATCAAAACACATTTATCCTAAATGACTATGTGACTCCTAAGTCTAATTTTCTTCCATAAGGTTTAATGCTTGTCACGTCCACACACATTATAATAAAGGTTGAGTGATATGAATTATCACGTGCTTCAGTTGTCATTATTTGATTTGACTGCATGTCTCACTTTCTCACTTTTCATGCGTATTCATGGGCCAGAGTGGCGGTAAATATGATAGACAGATAGAACTTTATTTCTCCCCAAGGGGATATTCGGCTTTTTACAGACGCTCTTTAAATACATAAATACAGCTTGATAGATAAGTAAGTACTGTAAATAAATAATAAACACACATAGACACTTTGGTCTGAACACACTGTAACTTACTGTTTGTAAGGCATTATATTTTCATAATAAATAATCATGTATCATACAGAGTAAACTCAGTTACAGTTTTTTTATTCAGTTACAATGAAGTTCTCTTATTAAATGTTCTTTTACAAATCATGACTTTTGCATGGAAAGTTGCGTACGCACATTTCAGGCCACTTTTTGCTTACGTGTGCATGTTTTCTATACCTGACCACTGGACGGTTTCCTGGCTTGTGTTCAGTGCTGCTGGAACTGGCTTCAGTTCCCCAGGCTCTTGAAGGAATGAATTAGAAACTGATTTTAGAAAACAAACACTGAATGCAATTGTTTTTGAGTACAGCACGTTGCTTGAATTTAAATTAAAATAATGTTTAATAAAACACAATCACCATTCTTAAGACCTTACATTTTAGGAATACAAACCTACAGCTCATGAGTCTCCTTAAACCTCCTTATCTAATATTATATTGTCGATTATTTACAGGAAATCGGTACATTTACGAATATCAAGAGGTACAATTATTTAGTTAGCCAAACGTACTTTATGTCATTGATCTATCATATGTAAATTAGATTCAAATTTACAGTCCCAATGGTTACTCAAAGTAATTGTTGTGTTATGTCTCGTTTCTAGGACAGCACAATTTTAGCATGGACTTCTGCTGCTTTATATGATATCTTAAAAAGTAAGCTCCTTTTTGACGAGAATTTGCCATCGTTGACATAGCACCAGAGACTTCAACAAGGGAGTTTTAACAATCAATCAATCGATCGATCGATTTATCGAAACTCTCCACAGTCCACAGTCTCCACACAGCCCTCAACACAGTGGCATTAACCATAGACATAGAATTACTAGACGCCGCATGACCAGCAGCATCGTACGTCAATGTCACCGCCATACTGCAAGTGGCATTGCTGTGCAGTGAAGTAATGGGTAAAGATGCCTCATGCATATGCTGTTTGGGATTGTGCAAACCGCTGTATGCTCCAAACCAGATCCTGGGGGATTATGTTTCATAGTTAAGGCTGAACAATTGTTTTGGTTATATTTGGCCATTAGAAAATCCCATTTTATAATCTTAACTTTAGCTACGCAGGGCTAAGCTAGCAAACTAAACTAAACTGCAACGGCTGTATTAGTTTAGGTAGCATACTTTGACATGGAATGCCCAAAGCAGCTCCAACTAATATTTTGAACTGAACAACTTTACCACTGATCAGAGCTGTACAGTTGTTTGAAAAAGTAGCTGCGAATATGCACCTGACTTTATACTCGTAAAACAAGGGTCAAATACTCAGTTCAAAATATTAGTTGGAGCTGCTTTGGGCATTCCATGTCCATGTCAAAGTACCTAAACTAATACAGCCGTTGCAGTTTACCGTATATCAAACTGGCTCATTCGCCTTGTGATCGTCTTCTCCGATACACCATATAGATCTGTAATCTGTAGTACTTTTAAACCGCATAACAGAAGGTGTTCTATTGACTCAGCTGGAATGTCAAAGGATGGACGCCCAGAGCAGGGAACTGCGTCACCTGAACTGGAGTGTAGTCGAGTCCGTTTCACTTGTTCTTCGATAATTTCAAAAATAGTTTCATCTATATCGGAGTCTAAAAGGGCCGCCAACATTGTAATTTCTTCCGATAAATCTTCAATTCTCTCTCTGAAATACGTAATATCTTCGGCAGAATCCATTTCATCGGCAGTAGTCAGCATTTTTCTAATTAATTCTTGTGCTATCGATTCACCAATCAGTAACTAGAGGGCGTGTTAGAGCCTACCCTCTCAACTTTGACGAGTGAAAGTGACAGTTTTATTTCAAGCCGTATTTCATGACGGTTTGCAGGAATGTTACGGACAAAATGAAATAAATAAATAAGCAACGAAAAACATATTTCGTGACACATTTATTTATTTATTACGGAAGCGTATTAGGGCCACGGTGAAAAAAAAAAAAATACGGACACAGCGAAGAAAAAAAAAGTCTAAATGTCGAGATTAAAGTCGACATGCTGACTTTATTCTCGACGTGCTGACTTTATTTTCGACGTGCTGACTTTATTCTCGACATTTACGTCAAGATTAAAGTCGACATGTTGACTTTATTCTCGACATTTCCACTTTATTCTCGCCATTTATGTCGAGATTAAAGTCGACATTTACACTTTATTCTATTGTTTGTCAGTAGAATGTCGCAAACTAAACTTCATCTTTAAATGAATGTTCAATTTACTAGATTTTCTCAAACCCCTTCATTAATTAATGTAGCACATTAAATGCTTTATATTAAGTGTTCCCCGACCCAGTTTTTAATCTCTATGCGCTTCTTCAAATGACTTCCTCTTGCACTGAGAGGCGCAGACAGCGATCGCCGCACATTGACTTCATGATGTTCCTGCTCTAAGAACATTCAGAATACTAAGAGAAATACTTGATATCTTCTTCACGATGAAATGCATTAAAGCATGTATTAAACATGGGTGGCGGGGGGCACGGTGGCGTGGCTATAGAGCTGCTCCCTTGCATTAAGGGGTTCCCAGTTGTATGTTCTGTGTAGTGAACTTTATGGCAAGTGTGACGAGGCTCCAAAAAACTGGATATATAAATGGGTATCGCACAGGTTTAACTGGAATATCGTGTAAATGTTGGGTTCGTGATGTGGTGGTCGGAGACACGAACGCAGAATTCAATGGATGTTCTTCTGAGCGGGCTTTCTTTATTACATGCGCACTGTCTCTATCTAGCGTACTAAACTTCCAGTTCCAATCCTTGTTTTTTCTTTCTGCACATAACCAATCACCACACGATAAACGTCTTTGTGAAATTAAAACAAGTTATAAACCTAGACCCCAGAGTTTTCAAAACTTAAAATGTACAGAACTTAAAATGTATTAAAGCATATGGGGCACGGTGGCGTGGTGGTTCACTGCTGCTTCGCAGCAGCAAGGGGGTCCCGGGTGTTCCCTGCCTTGAGTTTACATGTTTTTCTGGTGGGTCTACTCGGCGTGTTTCAGTTTCCTTTCAAAGACATGTAGGATGTGGGGTTTTGTTATGTATTATTGACCCTGCTACTTTATATGTTGCACGTATTCACCCTGCGATGTGTTGGCGTCTCATTCAGGATTTACTCCTGCCTCGCACAGGATGCTTGCTGGGATGGGCGCAACCCTGAATGGATGGCATAATTAAGCATGTATAATGAAGATTTTTTTAATTTCTGAAAACTCCATCCCAGCAAGCACCGTGCCCCCACATGCTTTAATAATTTAAAGTTCTGAAAACTCCGAGGTCTAAGTTTATAACTTGTTTTAATTTCACAAAGACGTTTATCGTGTGGTGATTGGTTATGTGCAGAAAGAAAACGCAAGGATAGAAACTGGAGGTTTAGTACGTCAGATAGAGACAGCACGCATGCAATAAAGAAAGCCCCTTCAGAAGAACATCCATTTAATTCTGTGTTCGTGTCTCCGACCCACCAAGCCCAATATTTACACAATATTTAAGTTAAACCTGTGCGATACCCATTCATATATCCAGTTTTTGGGACTTTGTACTACACTGAACATACAACTGGGAACCCCTTAATGCAAGGGAGCAGCTCTATAGCCACGCCACCGTGCCCCCCGCCACCCATGTTTAATACATGCTTTAGTGCATTTCATCGTGAAGAAGATATCAAGTATTTCTCTTAGTATTCTGAATGTTCTTAGAGCAGGAACATCATGAAGTCAATGTGCGGCGATCGCTGTCTGCGCCTCAGTGCAAGAGGAAGTCAGTTGAAGAAGCGCATAGAGTTTAAAAACTGGGTCGGGAAACACTTAATATAAAGCATTTAATGTGCTACATTAATTAATGAAGGGGTTTGAGAAAATCTAGTAAATTGAACATTCATTTTAAGATGTTTAGTTTGCGACATTCTACTGACAAAATAAACAATAGAATAAAGTGTAAATGTCGACTTTAATCTCGACATAAATGGCGAGAATAAAGTGGAAATGTCGAGAATAAAGTCAACATGTCGACTTTAATCTCGACATTTAGTCTTTTTTTTTCGCTGTGTCCGTATTTTTTTTTTCACCGTGGCCCTAATACGCTTCCGTAATTTATGCTCTAATTTCATGATACATTTATTTATTAAGGCTTCATTTCATGATACATTTATTTATTGTCACATTTCACAGTACTTTTATTTATTTACGCATTTATTTATTTATTTAATTTTGTCCGAAACATTCCTCCATAGTTTCCACGTCTATCTGTATTAGTTTAAATGGCACTTTTGCCACTCGTAATATGGCGGATGCGCTGACGTATCGTATGGCTTTAACCATCAATCGTAGCGTCACGTATGACTCTCCGCAGTCCCCTCCCCTAATTCGGGGTAGCTCGCGTGATGTGAATTATGGCCGCAGCTGTGCCGGCCAGAGTTCATTTCCGGGGATACCGGAACGAAAAGAGCGGAAACGTCTAGAGTGACAAGCTTGTGGGAAAGGCTCTTAATGATGAAGTCGTTTCTAATTGTTGTATTTTCGCTGTGAAAAATTGCGTTTGTTTCGGAAAAGGAAAGCATATAGTAGACTAAATATGCCACTCTCAACATTTCAGAAAGTGACTTTAGTCTCCTGTCTCGTGTTGTGTGTGTCATTGCTCCTTCCTAAAATGCTATTATCGAGAGGAAAGAAGGAAGTAGGGACCCCGGATGGTAAGGACTCGAGTAATAATAATTATTACCCTACTGTCATTAATACACTCGTTGCTAAACACTTAAAAAAATTCACAGGTAAACGTAATCGTGAGATTTTGTCAGCTGCGAAAGCAAAAAAAAAAAATCGCCGTTTACAGTAACCTTGAAGCAGACAGGTTTACATCTATTAATATTTTAAAATCCTTTAGTATTTGATATTGGTGTCAATCTGTTTTAAACCATTTTCAAGATGATTAGTCGATGTTGGCCAAAAATATGTCATGTCTACCAATGAGAGGGTAAACATTCAACATCGTTTTACGTATATTAAAAATGTTTACAGTTCGATATTACGGGTATTGAGTAAACATTTTAGGAAACATTGTTAAAACGTTCTAAATTGATTTACACACGTTAAAGTGTTTACTCTTAGTATTGCCTCTGTGGAGTAAACGTTGACATGCTGGTCAAGTGAAAACAACCGCACGCTAATGTCTTGTTTCTGATTTAAACGTTTCGGTTGAAAGTATTATTTTTGATCTAAATTTTACATGGAGACGTGAGCAGAAATTCCATGTTCAGTTAAAAGACCACTCTTT
Organism: Polypterus senegalus; assembly: GCF_016835505.1. Lineage (NCBI taxonomy): Eukaryota > Metazoa > Chordata > Cladistia > Polypteriformes > Polypteridae > Polypterus > Polypterus senegalus. The sequence goes on from NC_053154.1 coordinate 45,171,700, forward strand.
TTTCATTTTACAGTTCGTTTAATCTTGATCACAATCCTTAAAAGACTATTTTATTACTTCCTTCTGTAAAGGCATAAAAAGCCTAATAGATAAATCTGAAAATAACCGCATTTCAGAAGCTAATAGGCTCTTCATTGCAAAAGTTTGTTGAGACTGACGCATAATGTGTTTTTTTTTTTTATTTATTTATTGTTTTTTAAAACTCCATCCACCCGTCCGCCCATCTCCTAATCTCAAGTGTTAGTTTCAGAGTGTTACATACAGATGTGTACTTCGCTGTGTCTGAAATATATTTATGAAAATCCAGATTGTCTGAACATTATTGTAAACACTTTAGCATATAATATACTTTTGTGCAATTTTGCAGCATCAGAAGTGGCTTAGCTAAGGGATTTGTTAACTACGGTTTGTTTCCCTTCTGCTGATGAAAGTTATTAAAAAAATTAGGTTAAAAAAGATTTGAAATGTAAATCTATTTAATCTTTTACATGTAAATAAACTTTACAGTTTCATTAAAATACAAAATAATGGGAAAGCATTAGTTCTTGGAAGGTGTGTGTATGCATATAGATAGATGCATACTGTGTGTATATGTATGTATGTGTGTGTATATATATATATATATATATATATATATATATATACACACACACACACACAGAAAGTATATATAATGTTATGTGTGTGTTTGTGTATTCATCAAATTCAGCTAAATCGCTAAACTCAACGATTCCCAAGTTAAGTCCTGTATTACCACTTTTTACTTCTTGAGCTTCTGTAAAGTTTTAATTTCCCCATGGGGGCAAGTAAAGTATACTTATCTAGAAAAATTAAATGGCTCAGTCTTAACTTCTTAATTATCTTAAGTTTAATTACTCTTTTTCTTCTCTTATTTTGTATTCATAAATATGCGCTAGTATATTTGTATGTAACAAAATTTATAAATTTGCATTTTTTTGTGTTAACTTTAAATTTTAATGTTTTTTAAATTTCCCTTGACCTGGGGAGTTTAATCTCTTAATTGTATCCAATTGCTGACAAGTTAGTAAATACAGGTGTATATGACACTAAAAACCAAAGGGAAGCAGCTACTTAAGTAAAAAATAACTAATGAGCTAGTTAATAAAAAAAAAACTTAAAGACCATAACAAAAAAGGAAAATCTCACAAAGCAAGAAAAAGAACAGTAATGAATATAATACACACAAATGCCTGATAAATTCCCCTAAATTTAGCAAATCTAATTTCTGGATCGACACAAAATATGCAGAAGCTGGGAAATAACAGCTTTCTTGAACAAAAACGGGAATCTTGTTAAATGAAGGTGGTTGGGATGAACACCTGCAGTTTAGGTGGTCTGTAGGAGTGAACTAGAGGACTGCTTAGTTAAGCCTTTTATTAGCATTTAACGCACAAGTGAATGTAAAACATGGAAATAGCTGCTGTTCTTTGACATCCAGTGTCATTTGCACCTGTGTCTGCACTATTCATTGTTAATTGTCAGTATTTGGATACAGTTTAGGAATCGGACTACACAGAAACAAAGTGAATTAGGGAAAAAGTACAAAGAAAATTCATGTCTTGATTTCATCTAAATGTAACATATCATACTACTTTTTTGAATGTGCAATAAGGAAAGTAAAAAGGTCAGCTAAACAATTAGGTTGATGAGACATAAGAGTGACTAACCCACTGATTTGTGAAACTGGTCTGAAATTGAGAACCCCTGTTTTAAAATACAGTATATACTGAAGTAAAATCTTTTTTTTTTCTTGCTTTGTTGTGTTCATCTGTAATAACATATTTTTATTGAAGTGTGAAATTTTTATGGTGCAGGGTATTTCTGCAAGTGCTTTGCATTTCAGATGCAGCTATTTTCCAGTGATGCTATCATTTTGCCATACTGCTTCATCCAGACATTAAGGGATAACAGATGTTTTCAAGAGAAATCAATTAACTGTTCAGTTAATGACTTCACCACAATCTGTTTAAGACATGAATATAAATGGAAATTGGTGCCCTAATAGCAGAAAAAATATTTGGAACTCTGAAGATAATGTGCAGTATGGATAATTTAATTAATTTGTAATCCTTCACCGGCCTGTCGAATGTGTATTGATCTGCTTTGATATAATATCTCTGCCATAAAGAATATTTTAGAAATATGTATTATACTAATTTTACATTGTTATACAGTTCTACAAAAATGATGAACTGAGATATAGTTTTTTGTAATACAGTTTAACTTTTGAAGCAAAGTGTTGAGATTACTCCTATCAAATCACGTGTTTATTGATAAAATTTGCAAGTAGACTTTCAAAGCAATGAAAAAAATTCATTACACTTTTTTCAACATTTTCCTGTAAAAGTATACTAATGATGATAAGTAATTTTCAATGATTGCATTTATAGTCTTATTATTAAGCATGTCTTCATCAATAGCTTTGTGTACTTCAGGTTTGTGAGGAGCTAGTGTCTAACATAGGAAGCATTGGGTACGGGGAAATATCCAGTATTGGATTGGGTATGAGTTCATTATAGGGCACACACATACTGTAAATATGCCAGGCGTGTATATACAGTTTTGTCATGCCACTGAGGGTGGCAAGTGCTGTTTAGTGTAGATTTAGACAACAAGACTTAAATGTTTAAGGGTGTCATTTCATTTCTCCCCTTTGACTTAGTGTAAAGTCTGAGTAGATTTCTTAACCTGCCTGTGTTTGGGAATTTAGGCAATTGTGTTTGTCCTTGTTATGTAAGTTGATTTGGGTAAAGACACTTCCATGATATGCAATTCTAATGATATATATGATTTTATAAAATAATCTTATAATAAACATTTGTCAACAAAAACAGATTTGGATTATAAAACTTAGTATTGTTTATATAATTTCGTAAAGAATTATTAATCTTATTCAGTGTGCTTATATTTTTTACAGTCTTTGAATCTAAAAACTCATAATAGTAAGAAAGTCCTCTCACCAGACAGTAAATACAAACATTTGTGTATCCAGTGATTTTTTTTTCTCCCCAATTTCCCATTCCTTCCTTATTTATTAATTTATTTCCCTGGTAATGTTCATTTTCAACACCTAATATTCAGGTCTAAAATTCTGACTGTACTAGTATATCTCCACAAATGTTTTTTTGAAATCATGTAATTTTAGAAGGAGGCAGAGAAGAAACTGTTAGAATATTAATGGTATGAAAACTCTCCAGACTTCTTGGTGTGTTTTATTCCTAGAATTTAATTAAGAGTAGATGTAATGTTACTAGGAAACTGTCTAACTTACAGAAGATGACTATATACAAAAGTATATAGTAAGAAATAGTTATTGACAGAGGAGCCAGCTACACACCCCTAAGGGAAATTAGTGTAATGACTGTACAGTATATGTATTATAATGTCTTTGAATGATATATCTTAAACCATGTATGTTTATGTCAACATTTATAGTGCTGTTGATTAAATAAAAGAACACAGTTGTTTCCTTCATAAACTGGGAAATAAATGTTAAAAGGAATAGCTGGGGTCATAATACTTGTTAACCATGTATGTCAGTGTTTATTTATTCCATTGCCTTTTTGTATTTTTTTTTCCATTTTATGTTAATAAATTACATAAAACTTTCATTTTTGTCTGTGTTTATCTTTATTTATATTGTTTTTTTTATTGTTTTTATTCATGTACTTTTCACTTATTATTCTAGATGTTCCACATTCTGTTAAATTTTTTAAAAATTCACCTATTTTCTAACCTAGTTTCCATTTCTGAATGATGGGAAGTGGATTTCTGTCCAGGGAGTATTTAAGTGGAAGGCAGGAGCCAACACTGAATGAGGTGCTAGTCCTGCTTTCTCTGTTGCCAGAATTGGCTTTGGCTGGCCAAAATTTGCAGGTGGAATAGGTGGGACAGATGATTAAGTGATGTGCAACAAAAAAATGAGATTAAGTACACTATAAGTAATTAAATATTCAAGTGTACTAATTAACATACACTTCTCAGACTCTCTTAATCCAGTTCACAGTTGCAGGAGGATGGAACCTATCTAAGCAGCACTAGGCATATGTCTGTCCTCAGTTCTTCATGTTTATTTACAACAAATACAACTTTAAAGTATCTTTTCTCCATTTCTTTAGCACATGTTCTTCTGCCTTGTGTTTTACTACTACTAGAAAGGCTTCTTTATTCATACTGTATGTATGTGCTGCGGGCACAGAGATTTTTTGTTTTATTTTTTTGGGGGAAATACATTCATATCTGGTGCTTAAAGGGAAATGAACTAGTAATTTCATATTTAAAGTGCAGTTATACAGGGTGTCCCAAAAAATGTATACACACTTAGAATGATTAAAAATACAATGTTAAGACAATACTGCAACGGATATGTTTTATTTAAATTTGCTGTTGGAATTCGTCATGTAGCAAGTTTCAATAAAATGTATCCGTTGCAGTACTGTCTTAACTAACATTGTATTTATATTCATTCATAGTGGGTATCCATTTTTTGAGAAACCCTGTATAAAATATAAAGATACATGTACATATGTACAAAAACAGTTTTTATCTCTTTGATGGACATTGACATTCATAGTTCAGTGACAAGACCTTTATACAGGAAAGATATAGTAAGATCTAATGCCTTTTGTTTTTGTGTTAGCTTGTTTTAGAATATATTTTGAAAATAATTATTTTTATCTTTAGTTACATTTTGAGTATTGACTTTAGGTTAAGTATGAGTCATGTTTCCTGGCTTTGTTTACTTTTAATTCATTGTTTCTCTTGTGGTTATATCATTTTCACAATATACCTGTATTATGAAACTACATTTTGGCCTAAAGTCACGACTGCTTTCATATGCTTTATGTACCAAATACATTTTCACATCCTTTCTATTCTGTTTTGACACAAAATAAGAAAAGCAAGTGCACAAGGGTTTTCTGCAAAGCATGCGTAATTTAGAGATCACCATGAATGCCTCAGTTTTATGCTCCATTAAGCTCTAAAGAAAGTAAATTCTTTATAGGGAACTGAGGTGGAAGTCTCACTTTCAAGGATTTAAAGTAAGCTTGTAACAAAACTGCAGTCTAAAACATGAATAAGCTTTATGTCTTTCTGTAATTAGGGAAGTGTAATGGAAGTATTGATCATTCTCCTTTTACTGTGCTCACTTACTTAATGGAAAACTCTTTCTAGCAATTTGTTATGCTGCATTATGTTGGAGCAATTTATCTGATTCTACCTCTATGCTAATGCATTTTGCTTGATTCCTTTTTTTTAAGCAAGGTTTTTACTTGTAACCTTTAATAACTGAAGTGGATATGTTGTTTTCCATTTTTTTGTAAGAAATGTGACATATCTCCTTTTCTGTCTTGTCACAGTCAAATCACAATTGCTTTCATTTTACCTCTTGTCAGTTATTCAGATATTTTTATTCTTGTACCATTGAAACCTTTGTGTGATATTGAAGAGGATCACTTGCAGAAATAATTGGTTGCTTTTCAAAACGTCATTTTAGGCAGAATTGCTGAATAGGACATGGAAGCACCTAATATGCAATAGAATTGTAAAATATAAAAGAATTGTCATGGAAGATGGCCATACTAAAATTCAGCTTATCTGCTTAAAACAAATACTTGAATGTATTTTTCAGACTCAAGTTTTTCTTTGTGATAAATTACTTATTGAAATAGTTGTTTACAATAATTCAAAATCTAGTATAAAAGATGACAGTTGCATGTATTTGTAGCATCTGATACTCTTTGTATTTATTATAATAAAAATTTGATGTTATTTTAAATATTTTTTTATCAATACTATATTCTGAATATCCCTTTTTTGTACAGATAACATAGGCCTCAATTTTGTTTCTAGTAATTTTGCAGCTGATGCAGGTATTTTATTTCCTTTTTCCAGTTTTGCTAAATATTAGTTAAAAATAAAATGGACATTTAATTGTTTTTTTATTTAAATAGTGGTATAATAAATAAATTACCAAATGGGATGGAAAAGTTGGAAAGATCCTGACCCTGGTCTAATACTAATGCCCATATTTATTATTTTTATTTTGCTTCTGTACATTTTTATTATGTTTTAGTACTCTGTAATGTAACCTGACTTTTTGAGGTGGGTTGTGTAACTTTGGAATTATGTATATACTGTGTTTGCTGATGCTTTATTCATTAATATTTCTTTTAAATGTGTTTTTGCAGCAGGGTCTAGCCAGTTTCCTCCTATGATAGACCGTCAAAAGATATCCGAGGGTAGACTACCATCATCACCATTTCCAAAGTCTCACAGTTCAGATGCAATGTTCAAGACAAAAGGAATAATCGGTGGCAAAGGAGGAAGTAAAACAAGTTTCATGGGGCAGATTATACCAATATACATTTTTGGAATTGTCTTATACATCCTTTACATTCTGTTCAAGGTAATTGTTTAAACAGCTCGTTCTATTAATTACTTATATATATTATATATAACTTATATCTTCATCTAGACCTGCAGATTTGAATCAGCCAAATATTACTAGACAGTAAATCAACTTTGGTTGATAGTATTATGGTATAGCTCCCATGGCGCTTTAAATTTCAAAAATGGAATTTATAAATAAACAATTGGGTATTAATTTATATGGTTTTCATTGATTTTATAACATTCATATAATCTTATTTTGTGTGTTGAAATAATTCATAGAGAAATGGTTTGTATTTGCATTATAGCTGTGTGTGCTAAGGATGCACTGCCCTCTAGTGCACAGAGTTAGTTGTGTTTTAGCCCGTTCCTCAAAAAAGAGAATGGACTATTACCTTACAGGCTATCTAAATAAGAAAATTTAATTGGAGGATTAAAACAAATCACTAAAAACAAATAACAGTAATGAACAATAAACAACTGTCTGGCAATTCAGTATGTTAAATGCATATATTTATATATAAAGACATTAAGTTTCCTTGTTTTTGCACAAAACATAATGGAAATGCTTAATGAAAGAACATTTTGCTTAGTTTGCAGCAGTACATCTCTACAACAAACTTTGGTTTTGTTGTTTTATCCCACTTTTTCTTGCTTGAATTTGGAAGTCTCCTTGCAAAGTTTTGTGTTGCTTTCACATTCTATTTTGTGAAAATTGTTTTCTGTTTTGACACCCTACCCCATAGCTCAGATTTGTAAAGAATTTGCAAAATGGTTATGATAAACAGAAAGTGGCCAGTTACGTATGAGTTCCTGCCTCCCCTTGTGGTTGCCATTTGACTTCTGGTAGTCTTTCTAAAGGTATTTATCCTTTCCCAATCATTAATTTTTGAATTCTGGAATGCAGTTTTCCTAGTGGAGTCATGTTTCCTTTGCTTCTTAATGATGGTTTTCATAGTACAGTATTACATTTTAAATGTAATGCCTTCAAAATTCTTTTCCATCCTTCTCCCATCTCAGTGTGCACTAGAATGAATTTATCTAAGCCTAAACAGAGTCTCTTTATTATTTTTTATATACATGATTTACAGTGTGATTGCTTAAATCTGAACACACAAAGTGGGTGCACTTGTGACTCCAAAACACTGAAAATGATTTATAATTTATTTTGTATTTTTCCTAAAAATTATTAATTTAAAATGTTGATTTGATATTTTTGTGCCTGCATAAATACATGATTAATCACAACTGTGTAATATTATTATGGTAAGAACAGGGAACTTTATAGTTCTCCCAAGTGTATATTTTCAATTGCTTCATATGTTATTTACTTGTACTTGTATTCATCTCTTCTGCTCTTGCTTGTTGTATTTTGTAGATTACTTCCAAAAGCCAAACTAGCAAAAATGACAAAAGATTTCCTTTCATAAAGCCAGAAAATGCTAAAAGGAAAATAAGTGAGTATATTTTATTTTATGTGCTATATTAATTTCCTTTGATTGAATACTAATGATTTATGAAAGTCTTATTTGACCTTTTCAACACTTGCATTAGTGATGTTTGATCTGTAGTTTAATGGGGAATAAGCATTTTAGTGTTGCTCACAAATTCAGAGTCCTGGTTTTAATCATTGAATAGGCTACTGTCTGTTTGGAATTTTCATATAATGTTCTTACTTTGTCTCTGTAAGTTTTCTATTGGTTCCTAAGGATGTGCAGTTTAGGTTGTTTGATACCTCTAAATTTGAACTGAATTAGTGTAAATTTGTGAGTAACCATGCTCTGTAATAGAGTGATACTCTGTTCAGGTCATACATGTGCAGATTCTAAAAAAGCAGTGACTGTGCCAAGATTTGACCCTGAAATCTCTATCTGCTACTTGTACTAAGCAGTTTTTACTACTGTCCTGCCAGGTATCTTTGCTGGTAGTTATCAAATTTACAGTCATTGTTACAGGTAATGTCTGATTTATTTTTAAATAACTAAGCCCAGTTCAATAAATAGAGTGTATGTGTAATGCTGTCCAAAACTGAAATAAGTTAGATTGCCTATACACAGTATTTACTCTGATATTGCTATCTCGGAACTAAAGCAAAACTGTTAAATGATTATAGAATATTTTACAGATCATAAACTGATTTTATCTATTTTTTAGTTGGAACTTTTGCCCATTGTGACCTGTGAAATATTTTCAGATTTGAATTTTGTACATGTTACCTTAAGTGAATTAAGGGTGTGTAAAATGACTTTCTTGGGGCATATAGTAAAGCACTGAATGTTGGTTGAACATGAATATTGGCCATCCTGACTTCTTGTCATCCACTATATTTACTAATATAGTAATATGGGAACTTCTGTTGAATTTACTCTTCATGTCAGTTGATACCCCTTTTTTCTAGGGAAAAAGCAAAAGCTTATGAGTTCCGTACTTGTATGTCCCATGAGTCTTGGATTGCATCATATTACTGAATTTGGTTGCTGATGCCCTATCAGAGAAACTCAATATAAAATTGTAAGTCAGTAGTGACTGACATCCCCAATGTTTTATTTAAGCTGACTTTGAACTTTCTCAACTACAAGAAAAACTAAAGGACACAGAAGAAGTGATGGAGAGAATTGTATCCAAAGTAGGCGAAAACCCAGACAAGTAATGTATACTCTTTATTTTTTAATTCATGTGAAAAATATGATTGGATGGTAAACCAACTACTATTGCTATGGGTATTACACCACAGGAATAGTTTGAACATTTCTTTTGTTTATTAATTGTACTATGCATATATGGAAATGGATAGTTAATGCAATTATTTTGGTTATTTCTGGAGTAAGACACAATATAAAGGAAAGGATTCCACTGAAAAATAACTTATATGGGTAATTTTGTTCATTTGAAGAAGCATACTCGTTTATAGTAGACCTACTTTTATACGGTTGCATGAAAAATTTTGGGCACACTTGTTGAAAATGATACTGTGAATAGTTAAGTGAGCACAAGATGAACTGATCACCAAAAGGCGTGAACTTAAAGATGACACATTTCTTTTCAGCATTTTGTGTAAGATTGGTGTATTGTTTTTGTTTTGTACACTTGTGCAGTGATAAAAGGAAAGGAGCACCATGCAAAAGCTAGGGCACCCCAAGATATCTGTGGTCTCGGATCATTTTTCCCCAAGGTCTCAAACCTTAATTAGCTCGTTAGGGCTATGGCTTATTCACAGTCATTGTTATGAAACCCCAGGTGATGCAAATTGCAGAATTAAAAGTAGGTATACGTGAGACTTGGGTCTAAGGAGTAATTTGGGGGTATAAACAATAAATTTGTGTGTCTTTCAATTATTATAGTCAAGATCATTTTAAAATTTCCAGTGGTCCAGAAGAGAGATGACACCTACCAAAGCCAGTCCCCACTACTCAATCTTTTAAATTGTTATTTATAAAAATTCCAGGAGCCCAAAAACATTACCTCACATAAATACTAAATGTCTAAGCACAACTCTCATTGTGCTTTTCAGAAAATATTCATAGCCAATAAAAGGTGTCATTTTGTTTGGCTTTTCTCTACAGAAAATATTAATGTATGTTTTTGTTATTTACATGTGTGGTCAATTGGTGAAGTAAGGGATTTTTTGGCAAAGTCATACTGAAATGTCATATTAGGGAAATACGTTTATACAATAAATAAGAAATAACCTCAGCAAATTTGTTTGGACTGGAAATGTTTTGAAAATAGAAGGTAAGTACCTGTATTCTGAAGGAGAGAAATTTCTGAATGCTGTTGATCACATCTCTGAAACCTATTTACTGCTGTAAAATAAAAGCAGCTAATGGAAACGTCTCTGTAAAAGCACAGTCATATAAAAGAAGTTACTATATATTACATTGGTGGAGCAGAACCATGGTCCACATGTTAAAAAAAAAATATATATATATATATATATATATATATATATATATATATATATATATATATGTGCACTGGTGGTAATTTGATAATATCCGGAAATTTAAGCAAAGTGTAGCAGGATTTTTTTTAAGTCGCAGCACTGATCAAATAATCGATATGCAGCAAAATTAAATGGGCTCTGCCAGTGGGTGCTCAAAATTTGTTGTATGTGTAAATTAACTTTAGTGAGCTTAAGCAACTTAAAATATGAACTATATTATTGGTGCCAGCCTGAAGAAAAGAAAATTGATCCCCAGATATTAGGATATTGATTAGTAAGCTGTGACTTTTGTTGCTATAATTTGTTTTAGTAGCCATGTTGAGAGCGTAGATGTAAATATGTGAAGGAATTTGAGGAAAATGTACCTTGGAAGTTGAGGTTTAGAATGACAGCTTTGGATTTAGAAAGAATAGAATGGACTTCTTTAGTATTTGAATGTACTGTGACCTTCATTCTATTGTTCCTTTGGTCTGTTTTGTTTCTCCTTTTGCTCCTTTATTTTGTCCTCTAGAGCAAAATTTCATCTATCTTCCCCTTCATGCCATTTAGCATTGTATGTCCTCAAAACTTTTTCCCCCTTGTTATCTTAATGATGACCTGACTTGGCGACCCAAAGATACAAAATTTTTCTGTATTTCTCCAAACACTGACCTTTGGTTATTTATTTATTTATTTATTTTTTAATCTTTCTCACCAACTTGCTCACTATGTGTGAGGACAAAAGAAACTTCCAGGCAAGACGGTAACAGTTCCCGTTGATTTAAACTTTCAACTGTTTCCCTAACCATTGGGCATTTTCAGGTGAACGACAGTTTTTTTGTAACCATTCCCTGACTTATGAAGGTCAACACATTTTCCTTTCATTTAAATTGTGTTGTTTTCCCTGTCGATGATTGATTAAGGAAATTTGTCCACTGTGTCAACTCATATTTCTACCCCAGGGAAACAGGAAGTCATGTATTACTGCTTGAAAGTTTCTACATACTCTGATTAACTTAAAGTCAGATAAAAATAAAAACTCTTCAGTTATAGTTTGTTAATTTGAATTTCTTGGGTGGAAATAATCTTGGCTTAAAATACATTTACTTCAGTTTAAGGGTGGTTTTCTGTAATTTTTTCAAATTTTCATTGCTTGATTCATCAAAAGATGATTTGTTTACAACCCTTTTCACTCATTTTTACGACGTGTGCCAGTAATTTTGGAGGGGACTGTATATTTAAATGGATAGATTGAAAATGTACAGTGTGTGTGTACAATATACATTCATCAGGTTCATAAAACTTTATTTTGAATTGTAAATAGTGTGACATGCAGAGGGCACTCCTGCTGCCCAAACCTGACACAGACAGACGCAGGGCACAAGTTCAGCACATACGCTTTTTTCCATGCCAGAAATGCCTTCCCCTGTTTCCTACCTTTACAGCACAATACAGAGCACCAAACACACTTTTCTTCTACCTTTTTTTTCCTCTCTCTTCGCCTCCACTCCTCCTCCAGCAAGCTTTGTCCACCTCCTCCCGACTCCCAGGTGTGGCAGAAGTGCTGCAACCAAGGACTCAGCAGTCATCCATGCGCCCCAGCAGGTTTGAGCTTCCATGCTCGGGGCTGCCCTGTAGCGTTCCGGTGGAGATAATGTCCTAGATAAGGTCTCTCCCCTGGTCCTTCCAGTAGAAAGATGTCCCAGCAGGGCAAGGGCCCATGCCGTTAACTACAATAGTTGTATTCTTTATAACTGTTTTTTTAATTGGGAGGGTGAAATTGGGTTTTGCACATTTTGAACAAGTTTGCTGTGTATTGTTCTCTCTTCCCTGGACATTCATTATTTTTTTCATGTGAAATATTACTGAACTTCTTCCTCTGCAAGTAAAATCATAAATCATAATGATGCTATATTTTGGGAAATGCTTTTTTTCTCTTTCTAAAGACAGTTTTACATTTTGTTTGTGCTATAACTTGGGCATGTAGTATACTTCCTCCTTCAGATATATATTTCTGAAAGAACAGGTCTGGCTTTCACTTACACATGTTGAATATGTGCTTTTCAGAAATGCAAATTTCATGATATGCCAATTTATGTGAAAACATAAAAGGTGGTGACAGATTATTTGCTAGCATTTCATAACTTTTTTCCCTAGTTGCGCCCAGCCATTTAGAGATGTATTCTGTGCTGTCTGTGTGGTGTTTGGAAGTATATTTCAACACTTAAGACTAGAAAAGTAACATTTAGAATGCATTTTTGGTATAATGTACGCATAGTTGGAGTTTTCATGTTTATTGTTCTGCAATTTCTATTTACAACATACTTTCTTCCTCATATGTATAAATTCTCAAACAGCAATGATTGGCCTTCATTTGGACATCTAGAACTTGTGCTTTTGATAAAGCACGTTCATCATGTAGTCACTTATTTAAACAAAGCAAAAGCTCAACAAAGAATGATTTTTTTTCCTCTACTTGAAATTCATAAAAATAGACATAACTATAAACATTTCAGACCCTATTTTGGTTATTTTCAATACATTGTGTATGACTTTTATGGTGTTTGGAAGCGTATTCCAACATTTATGCCAGTTAGAATAACATTCGGAATGTTTTTTTTTGGTAAAAACTTCATTGCAGTTTGCAGCTTACTATGCTTAATTTCATCTTCATGTGGAAATATTCTGAAAGAGGAATTTGTGCCCTTCATTTTGATATATATAACATGTATATTAAGTACAAAGAATTTGTGGCCAGTTAAATCAAAATAGCAGAAAACTGACAAAATTGAGGCAGAGTTTAAAGGGTTAAATTGAACAGTATTGTGTTCCACCAATCTGTATAGCTTTTTAATTCTTCTTTAAAAGTTTATACTATCTAATGTTACTTTACCCCAGACAAACCATGCTGAACAATACCATAAGATGCACGCATAGCACACAAACTTTGTCATTGGGAAACATGACAGAAAGTGGACTTGTTAGGAAATGGTTATAACAAAACATCCGTTTCTTCATTTGTCTGGCCAGTGTTCAGTTGATGGAAAATTTCAAAATGTGTTTATTGTTTTTATGACTTTTAAGGTAATGGTAAAATTACACAACACTAGATGTTTTTTCTGTCTTAGACACGAATCAGACTGAATCCTCAAGTAAAAGTAAAGGAAGTGGTGTCCTATATTTTAAATACCAACAACATTTATTTCTGTAGAACATCTTCATACACATAATGTAGCTCAAAGTGCTTTACAAGATGTCAAAGAAAAGAAAAACAAGTTAAATTAGGCAAGAATAATAATGAACCAGGAATTAAAAAAAATATGTCAATACAAGCTTACTGTACTTAACACAGATGTTTTAATTAGTAGAAAAGTAAGAGTCTGATATATAATATTGTATTCTAAGTCTCCAAAGATGTGTCTGATAATAGATCAAATGGCCAGGTGGACAGAAAAAAAAACACAACTAAGCCGCAGAATAAAACTAAATCTGCAGGAGTCCCAAGGCCAAAAGTACTACCCAGCCTCCTCAGTACATTCTGTCTAACACACATGTCCTTATGTCATTCCTCATTGTTTTTAGGCTTTGTCCCAGAAGATTTGCAAGCAGTAGGTCATGTGAACAGCTGGGATACTTACCCTTTATTCAAGCATCACAAGTGGATGCACAGTGCCTCAATCGGGTGGTGGTAGCACAAAGTGCCACCACAAAGGACCCGGAAGAGAAAGTAGAGAAAAGCAGAGACAATTAATAATTGCAGATCCCTGCAGAATATGATTATTTTGTGCATGTTTACTTTATTAGGAGTACAACTAAAATTTAGCTATGTAAAAGACAAAATTAAAAAAGTGGATTTTTAGGAGTTTTATTAAATTTATTAAATTTATTAAATGGTACAGGAGCAAACTGGTTGTTTATGGGGTTTTTGAGGTTTGCAGCTGGGTCATTCAGCATGCCACAGTGCAGATGCCAAGGTATCCAAAATGATTCCCACTGTTTCTATGTATTTATGATTAAGTTGATAGATTTACTTTTCTTAGCCAGGTCTGTAAGTGAAGACACTGTTGAGTCTTGTTAATCAGGTGAATGTCACTAAGGAACCACGAGAGATAATCACTAATTCTGACCCCTAAAAACTTAAAGTTGCTGATTGTATTCAATAATAAGCCTTCATTAGTGTGTGCCTCAAGATTCTGTGAAGTCTCATGAAGCTTATTTATTTTGCTGAAGCTAAGATAGTTATTACATAATAAAGTTAGAAAGTTAAGCTTTTGACAGGTATTTGTTTGGAGAAGCATTTCATAACCTATTTGTGAGAAATGACATTGTGGTCTTTGGGAGTATAAGTTATAAGTGAATATTTAGTGTCTAAAGAGCTATGCATGAAGAAGTATAAATTTGTTTGAATGATTTTATTTTTGAACAAGCAAAAAGAATATTTACCTTGTTATAGTATTGTGAGCACACTTCTTTTGTTCCAGGTTTACAATCATTTTCCTGTTATAAATTTTAAAAATTCATTTTTTATAATGGACTCTTCTTCACATTCTGTAGATGTAACTCTTTTTGACCATTGTGTTGTATTTGTTAGTCGGATCAGTGTCTGTTGCCATCTTAGAATTTTAATTATTTTGCACTTCATTGGTGGATGAAAGTTTTACGCTTTTTAACACTCTGTTATTAATTTTCCTTTCAAAATTAGTAAACAATGCTTCATGTCACCTATACACATACTGTCAAATACTTATGTACTGTTTAAACTCAGGGATTTGTATTTTCATCTGGGCATCCACGAATATAATGAATTTATTTAAGAAATATATAAAGAGACTTGAAATAAAAAAATGTGTGAAAGTTAACTTTCTTTTTATTTTTAGCAAGAAATTAAAACATTATGTTTCCAGACACTGATTAAGGGTCAAAAGGCAAAAAAGTTTTCTCACTTTCTTTTAGTTTTTTTAATCTTGAGTTAAGTTCCTTTTATTACAGATGCAAACAGACACATCCATGTTCGACTTCTCTTACAATGACAGTTCTATTAAAAACATATATAAATATTATTATTCTATAAATTCATAAATTATTTATTTTAAATGGCCAATGTACATATGTTCAGTTTGACAGTATAACATAATTTAAGCTTGTCCCTTGAGTTATGTTTCCAAAGCCTAAAACAAAAAGTGGCCCAGATAGTGGGCACAGCTCTGTTATATAGAAAACAAAAGGAAGACTTTTGTTAGTTTCCCCACAGAGACAAGCACATAGTTATTATAAAGATCCTTTTACATTATGTTCCAAAAGACAATAAGGTTTGATTTATAGAGTGTTTTTTTCAAAATCTTTTTCCTGTCTACTAAATACCTTGCACTAAATTTGTCATTAATATGCATATATCTTTTTTTTCTCTAGAATTAAAAGTGTTGCCTCAGAACATGAAGCAAAACTACTCCAGCATTTAAATGAAATTACACAGGCAATGCAGGATGTGAACCTAATAGATGGACCTTCACCTGAAAAAGAGGCAGAAGAACTATCTTACAGTGAAGACTGGGATGGTACATAATTTTATTAATTTATGCATTTGGGCACTTGGGAGAGCCACATGAATAAAGGTACACTATCTCCTCCTGAAAATAATACACCTTTTTATAAGCAGATCAAGAAAAAATGTCATCATCTATATGAGACTAAAATCATTTGGCTACCTAATATATCATTAAAACACTCTAGATGAGAACAGGCCATTCAGCCCAACAAAGCTCCCCAGTCCTATCTACTTATTTCTTCCAAAAAAATATCAAGTTTAGTTTTGAAGTCTTAGTGTCTACCACACTGCTTGGAAGCTTATTCCAAGTGTGTATCGTTCTTTGTATAAAAAGAAAAGAAAAAAAATGTTTACCCTTAGCAAGTTTCCAACTGTGTGTCGCTGTGTTCTTTATGAACTCATTTTAAAATAACGTTTCGATCCATGTATTAATTCCCTTCATAATTTTAAACACTTCAGTCATGTCACCTCTTAATCTTCTTTTGCTTAAACTGTTTTGGCTTAGCTCTTTTTTAATCTTTCCTCATAATTCAACCCCTATAGCCCTGGAATCAGCCTAGTTGCTCTTCTCTGGACCTTTTCTAGCGCTGCTGTGTCCTTTTTGTAGCCTGGAGACCAAAACAGCACACAGTACTCAAGATGAGGCCTCACCAGTGCATTATAAAGTTTGAACATAACTTCCTTGGACTTGTACTTCACACACCATGCTATATAACCTAACATTCTATTAGCCTTCTTAACACTAGAATTACCAGAGCCTACGAAAAAACTCGTAATTCCGTCCCACCTTAAATTGCTTCTTAAATCCCTTCACACCTCTCCGCCAGCGTCCTTTGTCTTCTAAATGTGCTGATAAAGAGAAGCTTTAGCAGCCGGCTATTCCATCCCCCCACCAATTTAGAACGTGCACGAACTTCTTTCAGCTCATGCATTGATTGAGTATCTGGGAGTGAAGTGGAGTTTTAGAGTGGAAATAATAGATCGTTATTTGGAACACAAGCATTTCATGTCTGTTCCGTTTCTACAGTAATCTATGTAAACACATTGTTAAAACAGAAACGTTTTTTATATTCTAGTAGTAGATGACAAAATGTAGGCATAAACTATATAATGTATGAAGCCTGAAGTCCAAATATCAAAGAAACATTTTCACAAAAGGTACAAATATAACACAACAGTTGTTCTTTTATTCAAAAATATAACTGCAGAAACAAAAAGCCGCCTTAACATGCGACATTGACAGCCATTTGTTATAACTGCCTCCGTGGTGCAATAGAATCAGTTCTCGCCTTGGAATCAAAAGGTTGCGAGTTCGATCCTGCACCACTTCGTTTTGAGAAGTAAACTGCTCTTAGTCTTACTATTTTAGAATAAAAGCATACATTTGATTTCAGTCTGTAACAGCCGGTGCAATTTATGAGCCTTGTAAAGGTTAGCTTTTTTTTTTAATATTCACTTTTCATTCTCTCAGTCGCGTTCAGAATCAATCCATACAACCCCATCTGTTTTCACTAAAGACGCGCTATAGCTCTGCAGTGTACCACGATGCATACTAACGACCAGAAAAACGGGTTCTGACACACAAACGCTGGCGAAGCTGCCTTCTTCGTATCTCACCGTCACTTGCTTTTCTTTTTATTCAGTTTTATTGAGTGTTCCTGCCAGTCCCCGCATGTTTCTTTTGTACTCCAGGGCATGCAGAGGAGAGAATGGTAAAGAGCAGTAACTTCGGCGCTATATGCAATCATCAGACACTCCCCATCTGCCCGTTGTTTTGTTATACTTTTACACCAACTTATGTTCCTGTGTTTGAGCATGCTCAAAAAATACATGTGTAATGTCACGAAAAGTGCACGCAGACACTTTATTTCGCAAACGAAACAAGTGCACTTTTATTCAAGACTACCTGCATAACCGAAGAAAAAAGAAAGCAAGTTACAGTAGGCGATTGATACGACAGCTTGCATGGTGCAATGCTAAGAAGTGCTGATTTTCATTCCGTGCTATATAAAATCATCGCATTCAAATATTAACAGTTCCCACACACCCAAGGACCGTCTTTCCTACATTTACAACACGTGTACTTGTTGCCGTGCACACAACTCTCTGTGCTATGGTTCCTATTACACTGAATGAGCACCTGACACTGTACTTTCTTCCCTGGGGGAAGGTCCCGCATCAGAGAATTTCCAGTTCCTGCATAAATTCACACCCGATCTGACGCTGTTCGTTTTCAAATAATATTGCATTAGTGCAATTATATTTTCACATATATTGTCTCTTTCTTTCAGGTGTGTAATAGAAACCACAGCATAGAGAGAAGTGTGTACATTGCTTGTATTTTGGAGCTTAAATCATGCCCTATGCACTCAGCTCTCAATTGTCGTCTTAACCCTCTGATGTTATGTAATGATGACTTCATAGAATTCATCTCCAAACAAATAAATAACCAGTGCATCCTTAGAGGTTTCCATCGTGTCAGAATTCATCTCCAAACAAATAAATAACCAGTGTATCCTTAGAGGTTTCCATTGTGTCATACACGTGCACATGCGAGGCTACTAGAAGGATCAAAAGAAGGTAATTCCACGCCAAGCCAGGGGGTGGTGGAGTGCACTAAACCTTCCTCTTTTATGTCTGTAGACCAAACACGGGAAATTCTGCCCGATTCCGACGACGTCACTTCTGGTCCTGGCCTCGAGGATGTCACCTGCCCTGACTGACCTTAAAAACCCACCATCTTTTCTCTGTTTATCAGTTCTGTCTTGGACTCAGTTCTGTACACAACTCTGCTTTATATTTGCCTTTTGAACCCGGAATTAAGGATACGGGTGGCTGCCCCAAACCTTTTTTCATGTGTCAAGGCTGTTTATTTTCACAATGGAAAAACTATGAGTGTAGTTTTAAGAGGACAAATTATTTCCTAGCTCTCTCAAAAAATAAACTGTAGACTAGGAAGGCATCAGAACTGATTACAGAAATGTTCAGAATATATCATGAATATTAGATTTCTTAATGAGGTATTATTAGAATTTAATCTTTTGACTAGAGACTAGACTGAAGCAGTTCCAGGCCAAAAAAATACCCCTTGCCCTCTCTGTGCTTTCTACCTAATATAAATGTTAAGTAGTTCCTTATTATTTTTTTTAGGCTTCATCTTAGAGGATTCAGTGCAGTGGGTCTTGTGGCAGGTTGGGGTATCTGCTTTCATTTAAACATCGCAGGTGGCTGCACAGGACTTTAATCAGGTGGTGAAAATAGAGACGAGTAAAGATTAATGAAGATTTCGGGTTCGAGTTTGATAATTCTGTGCATATCTAGTTTATTAAGGATAGAAGTAAAACATAGCTCTGATGAAGCCAAATTGCAGAAGTGTGTTTTTAGGAGTTTTATTGAAATGATTTAAACTGTTTGCCTTGCCATCTGTATTGGTAAATTGTTTCAGATTTTTGTGATTAACTGCAAAGGCTCCCTCACCACTTTTTTTTATACAGTACTTGGCTCTTGGAATAATAAGCACACCACTAATAGAAGATCCACTTGGAATACTACTGATTGTTCTGATTTAATTTAAAAAGTTAGATGGGTTTTTTGGCCTTCTTTTTCTTTTCCTCTTAAGTGAGGGTTGAATCATGTTTTGTTTTTCCCTTTGTTCATATATTTTTCTTAAAATGTCTCTAGATTAATTCTAAAGTAAATTGTAATATCTGTTATGTTATTGTTTAATTGAGTAGTATGCCATTGTAATGTTTTTCTTTTTGAAAATAAAATACAAATTTAAATAAAAGTAAATAAATATTTTCATTGGTTTACATTTTTTATTTTGTTTTAGGCTATCCTGAGGAAACATATCCTGTATATGATGAGCCACCTTGTTGCAGAGAGAGATGTGATACAATTTCAGTAGATGGTAATGATGCAAGCCAGCCATCTGCGGAGGAATTGGCAGAACAAATAGAAGAGGAGGATTTGCTCGGACATACCAACTTTGACTTGGAAGTAAATCTACAAGAGACTTTTGACAACAGCAGAGAAGTAAAAACATTTGAAAAGGAAGGTAGCTTCTGTGAAAGAAGGGGTGTGTTCCTTTATGAAAATTCAAGTCATGCATGTAGTGATAAGGAAGAAGATGATGAAGATGGGAGCAGCATGGATTGCCAGTCAGACGATGACCCAGCTGTCTTAGCTGAAAATATCAGTTTCAGTTTTGATAGCCACAGTGATGATGAAAACCAGTGGTTGAATGAGTTTGATCCAGTTGATACCACCAGACAAAACAGTAAAGACTTAAAAATGCCAGGTGAACCAAAACTGAGAAGTATCAGGAAGCGTAATACAAATTTAGAAAAATAAGTGTTGCATCTCTGAGTTTGCACATCATACTGTGCCAGCAGTGGTATTATTCAATATAAAATATCATTTAATGGATTTTTTAATTTTTTTAGTTTCCAGAGAAATTAATTTTTATTTATAAATTCACTGTAATAATCAAGTAGCATGATAAAGTAAACCTGTTTAACTGTATTTGATTTTCCTGAAAACTGAAAGTTGCGTAATGTATTCTTCTCTGAAAATTAAATTTGCTGTAATAAACAATGATTAATATAGGCAGGCTAGAAAATATAACATTCACCTTAAAGAAACTATTCTAATAATTTGATTTAGAATTGGGAAGGTTTTGTATTTTTTATATAGAAATAAAAGAAAACACAAAATCATGAGATATTATGCTCAATACTGTGTTTGGTATCTGATTTTGGGCAAGGGGCATTCTATCTCGTTTTGGCAGTTTTACATAATTATGTGGCAAGTATATTATCTCTAAACATAATGTCTGTGTAAAAAAAATAAAAAGTAGTAATCACAGTGTATTCCAAAACTGTGGATTTTGTACATCCCAAAGATATGCAGATTAGATTGATTCATAATTCTATATTATGAGAATACATTTTATTGAACTGGAAAAATAAATAATCTACTCTTTTTTTTATGTTTTGAATTTTTTTTTACTCAAATTCTAAAGCTGGTTTTGAAATTGGAGTGAACTTCATGATTATATTGTTCTCTTGTAAAATTCTAGGCTTTCCTTTGCTGATTTAAAACTTTTATCTGTGTTTTACATTTCATCCAAGGAGAAGAATAAGGTAAAGCAGTGGACTAGAAGATTAAATGAGTGACCATAATAAAAGTAGTACTATTTGAATGTATTTTAATAATGTAAAGGTACGAATTATAGGTCTTACTATTAGAGAGTTTTATTTGACATTTAAAAACGATACTTTTCCTGGATAAAATGTGTTTGGGAGCCAACAGATCCAGTTTTTGCTCATGAGTCAAACCAAATGAATTGATTCATTGAAAAATGAATGCGCTTAAGCTCTCTTACAAAGTATAGGGAAAGTATTGTAATCTTCCAAAGATTCAATGTCGAGATTTGGATGAATCTTGTCATTTTTGACCTCCCTGAGTTCCTTGTATAGCAAGTATAGGGAAGACATTGGAATCCTCCAAAAATTCCATTTCGAGATTTTGATGAATCTCTACATTTTAGACCTCCCTGAGTCCAAAGATTTGTGTGTGTGTGTGTGTGTATATATCTAAACACTTGAGTACATTTTCACTTAGGTCAACCAAATTTTGCATACAAGTATTAGGTACAAAACGCACATTTCTATCAACTTTTGGGCTATTTCGGTTAACCGGAAGTCGTACATTACCTTTTACCATTATCTTACTTTACCTTTTATTCATGCGGATGTAGAGTCCAATTTATTCAACTATTATTTTTTTAATAATTGTTCAATGTATTTTTGATTTGTTATTGATGGTTCTTTAATGTACATAATATAAAAATATAATTGTCTTACGGTTTACTCCTCAAATATCCATCCCCATATCTGAGTATGCGAGAAAGTCTAAGGGAGACCACTCCTGATTTTTATTTCTGCAGTTGTCTGCGTATACAAACTTAATTAATTGCAACAGGCTCAGTTAAGGAAGTCGCATAACTGGTTTGACAGCTTTTGTTACAGCTTGTACAGTGTCGCATAACACAAAGAGAGTGTGATCTAAAAAAAAAAAGCTGTAAAAGTAAACTACTTTATAGTAATGTGTAATATAAGGTTTCATTGATTCACATGAAAAACAAATGATTTAAATGCAGATAATTAGGATCTGTGAACAAGCAAGTGCACACGTGATTAAAAAAAAAAAAAGAGGATACTTTCTAGCTGGTAGATATACTGCTGGATTTCTCAAGGTTTCCACACAGAGATCTTTAGTAACATAGGTACCTTCTGGACAAAAAGAAATGTATCTGTTAGTAAAGTGACTAAAATAACCTGCATCCCCTACCAATAACTGCATAGAATGCTCTGTGCATCATTTACATAAAAGCAGCCTCATCATCACATTAAAACATAAAAAGCCTCCAAGTACTTGCATCCATTTGCCCAATCATGACTTGTCAATACCTCTCTCACCAGTGGACTGGTTCACCCTGAGCTAAAAATGACTATCACACCATCCCAAGACACCATGGTATGATGGGAGCAATCTATCCAGCTATAAACTAATCTCGCATCATTCCATTTCTTGCTAAAATACTCTGTTTTGTCTTTTCTCAATTAAACAATCCTCTACTGACTTGTTCTCCAGTGTAGCACAATGCAATTACTGGGCTGCAGATATTAACTTGCAGCTTGTAGGTGCATTTGTTTCAATTTCAACTGCAATTGTATATATTGTACTATATTTCTATTAAAATCATATAGACACTACATGTCACTAGATAACAGAAATCACAGTTAGTTTTCAACCCGCTTAATCCATGCCAGGGCTGCACAGGTGCTGGAGCCTATGCTAGCTAGCATAGGGTGCAAGACCCATCACAGGTTGAACACACACACAGCCAACGCTCATTACTGCCAATTTAGTGTTTGCAGTTCTCCGAACCTGCATGTCTTTGAACAGTGGGAGGAAACCCACACAGGCATGAGGAGAACGTGCTCCACCACTGTGCCACCATATATATATATATATATATATATATATATATATATATATATATATATAGCGACGCTTGTGAAATCCATACTACATTTAAAAAAAAAACTATTTTATGACTCTAAGCATAGTTGGAGTAATAATTATGTTGGCGTGGTCATTTTAGATCTGAGATCAGCTAAATTTTAAACAATGACTGTTGTTAATACCCAGCCATCATTACTCAGTTTGCCAATAGATGTCAGAAGGACAGATGCCAAAAATGAACTGCCCAAAGATAGATTTCAACGTACCAAGCAAATGGTGATACATTCTAAATTACTTACAGTTCCGGAGCTGTCAAAGGGTTTAAGTCAGTTGACGATGTTAGTCCTGGAAAGCACGCCCCACCAAACAAAGTTCCAAAAACCAACCGAACTTACTGTTATCTGCTCGAACCAACACCTACTTACTATACTCAGCCTTCCAGCGGCATCACTGAAGCATTCAAACATTCTTAGCCAATCATGCAGTACTGCGTCCGCATTTGCCATGTTATGTTCTAACTACAGAGGCAGAGTCCCATTGCATGATTCTATCCTGCATTGAGGTATTGACGGGAACACCATACATACGAGGTATTGATGCGACACTGACTCACTGACTGACTCACTCATCACTAATTCTCCAACTTCCCGTGTAGGTAGAAGGCTGAAATTTGGCAGGCTCATTCCTTACAGCTTACTTACAAAAGTTGGGCAGGTTTCATTTCGAAATTCTACGCGTAACGGTCATAACTGGAACCTGTTTTTCCACATATACTGTAATGGACGTTAGCTCGACGGCCGTGGGGGGCGGAGCTGCTTGTGACATCATCACGCCTCCCACATAATCACGTGAACTGACTGTTACCGCAGTACGAAGAAAAGAAGGAAGAGCTCCCAAAGATTGCTTTTCTCCTGGACAACTATACGTTGCATTCTCAAGAGTGAGCTCGCGCAGCTTCGTCATATTACAACCGGAGTGCAGCCAGAAACTTTTAAGTGCCGGGTCTTAGCTAACATTAAATAAAGCCGTGGACATCGCAACATCACACGAGAGCAGCTCACGTGAACTGACTGCACGCAGTACAAGTGATCACTTCCATGCATCAAACCTGTTCAAAAAAATGCATTACACAATTGACAAGGTGATGGCTTTATATGTCGTTTGTTTATAAAACAGCAGAGAATCTGTGTAAAGGCTGTTTCACAAAAAACCAGAGGAGCGTCTTATATGAGCAGGCAGTCAGCTAAAGAAGGGAATCAATAAAATATCTATATAATTGTAATAAACGAGCAAAAAATAACGTACAAGCCGCGGATTAAATAAAGGAAATGGGTACCTGAACAGTAAAGTAAGTCTCGAATAGCTACACAATAACTATAAGAATCGTAATAAACGAACAATGAAACAGTACAGAACCGCGAAGCAAGGAGAAACGACGGCCTTATATGGCGTTCATTTATAAAGCAGCGGAGAAGCTGTGTGAAGGCTGCTACACAAAAAAACAGCTGAGCGCCACACTCTGAATGTATTCTTGGCATCATCGTTATACCCTCTGATCTCCCATTTCAATTGAAATGCCTCAAATTTCCAGTAAGGCTCTGCTTCGCGATGACAATTAATAAGTCTCAGGGACACACTCTACAAAAGGTTGCCATTGATTTGAGGCAACATTGCTTTCCTCCTGAACAAAACTATACGTTGCATTCTCAAAAGTAATATATATATATATATATATATATATATATATATATATATATATATATATATATATATATATGTACACACCCCGATCTACATACTGTCAAATAAACGAACCACACACCGTGGCGCAACATGAGAGGCTTCACCTCTAGCGCTGACGTCCGAGGTTTGATTCCCGAGAGTGGGTGCAGTGCGTGTGTACTGCCTGATGAGCCCAGAATTAGGGCGAAACACGTGCCGCGTACTGTTTGCATTATTTGACAGTAAATCTATTTCAATATATCCAATATATTTATATCAGTGCTTCCCGATTCATTTTACCCTCGCACCCCCTTTTTTGAGAAGTATGAAAAAATATGAGGTTAACGCAGAAAAACAGATCACCAGTTAAAGCTTTATGAATAATGGATACTTTATTCGCCATCAATAATTGTTTTGGTATAGCCATACTCAGTGTCATCCTCCTTCCATTTTATAATTTTTCCGCCACTAGCCATGATTAAATGAACGGTAAAAAAGTAAGAGCGAAGTGAGGGTGACTTATTCAGGCAGGCAGGCGACAGCTCAATAGCTCGAATTTGGATATAAGTAGGTTCAATTTAGTCGCCAGAAATATCTTTGGTAGGAATGGAAGTTGAATTTAGTCTTTAAATTTCTATGGTAAAGAAAAATTTATGCAATGATGACTAAATTTAACTTACATTCCTACTAAACATATTTCTGTCGACCAAATAAAAATTACTTATATTTAAAATTTAAATAGAACTTGAACAGATATGATAGTTCATAATACGCATGCAGCACTAAGTGCACGTAAGATTAGGAGTCATCCGTTTTAACAAACAGCGTATTGCACTGATACGAAATAGCCTGCCCATTTAATTATTTAGGAATGGATAGATAAATTAAGATTTTGTACAAATAATGTTTTTAATTTTTCTTCCTTGATGGATTCTGGCACCCCCAGCAACAGCTGCTCACACCCCAAAGGAGATATATATATATATATATATATATATATAGATATAGATATATATATAAATATAGATAGATATATAGATTATATAGATCTATAGATTATATAGATAGATAGATATATACATATAGATAGATATAGAACCGCTGCGAAGTGAGGGTATTTTGCTAGTACAGTCTATAAATTAAATAAAAATCATGAATAATTCTAACTGGCACAGTAAGGTTCTTTATAATAGGTAATAAACCACTCCCCCTCTCCCCAAACGCATGACACATCAAACAGCATCATTAGAGACCTCCGCCATCCTGCACAACCACTTTTCTCAATCCCATCCTTCCGGCAAATGGCACAGCACCAATGGCAGTTGCACCAGCAGATTTAGGGACCCAGAAGTCATTAGACTGCTGAACAGTCAATCTTAAGAATTCAAATATCATAACATACAATGTGTATAAACATATAACACTTGCAAATGCTTGTTGTAGTTATTGTATGTAATTGCATGTTCTATATACATTGTGTGTGTATACTTTTGTTGTAATTTTATTTTTGTCAACTGTTCTGAGGAGACATGCACATTTCATTGTACTAGACAATACACATGACAATAAACTTGACTTGAATGTTTTTGGCCCACATTAGACCTTTTAATACCAGTTGAACTCTATAGATTACGTAGGTGGTATTGCTGGCCATGTGCATCTCTTTATCTAAAAATATCTAAATTTAAAATTTTGGAATGAGGTAGAATGGAAGGTCTTCAAAGACTGCATAAAACTATCAAGTCAACATGGATTATATTTGACAAAGTAATGTTTAATTTAAAACCTTTCCAAATTGTACACATTCACCCTCTTTTTGAACCTGCCAGCTCTGATTGTAATGGTCTATAGGGATCTGTTTACTGACACAGTCTAGATGAATGTTTCTCAGCCTTTTTAATGTCTTGGCCCACTTTTTCACCTTTCACATCTTTAAGAGTCCCTCTTGGTGAACTGAATATTATCAGAGCAAGGAGTAGAATTGTATCATGCATCAATGGTGGTGGCTAAGGCAACTAACTCTCCATGACCCACTTCACGGCCAACTAACATTATAAAGAACAGGAACTCATGACCTCCCGATTGGACCCAGTGGTTGAGAAACACTGGTCTGGATGATGAAATTTAATTTAATAAGGACAGCAAAAAAAGTGTGTAACTTTTTTCCACTCTACTATTGGTTGTCCTGTACCTGATGAGATCACCAACATTCCGTTTCCAGTTTTGTTACTGGTGGATTTAAAATGAAATGGCCAATTAAGTTCAGACTAAAGAGAATAAAGACTTTCCTTGATTTTACAACTTTGCTTGACTAAAGCCTGAACTTCCTTTTATTTACAACCTGTGACGGATGGCTGGGGCTCTTACCTCGCCAGGATGCTTTCTTAAAGGAAGGACCAGGGGAGCAAATATGCACTGGGCACTGTGCAGTAGATGGCAGCTGCGCTGGGTTACAGAAGTGCCTTGGATTCCCACAAGACTCCATGGGAACTGGAGTTTAGAACAGCCCTATTGAGTTCTATGGGGTCCACCAGGGGGAGTTGCAGAGCCCTACTGTGTCGAGCTTCCGCCACACCTGGGAGTGCTTCTGGACCCTTCTAACGAGCTACCTGGACTACTCCGAAGTGCAGTACAAAAGGAGCCACCTGCCTTCATTTGGAGAGCCAAAGATGGGAGGACGACCACGACCACCCTTGCTAGAGGAGAAGTGGAGATGGAAGGAGACAGAAGGAGCAAGAGAGAGAAAAGAAGGCAAAGTGCTGTGTTCTATTTTTTTGTGCTTAGTACTTTATTGTAGTGTTCATTGATAGGAAACGAAGGGAAAGAGTTTAGCACATCAAAATAAAGCCGTGTTTGTTGTTGGACTTGTGCCTAGTATCTGTCTGTGTAGCGTTTGAGGAGCTGGTGTACCCCCTGGTGGCCACAGACCCCACACCCCCACAATACATTTAGGCATTACAGTAGTACCCAGTAGTCAGAACTACATCTTCACAACTCTAGCGACCATTGATTTCTTGGTCTGTTGCTGTCTGGATGTAATTTGCATTTTCTTGCAAGTTTTTCTTGGGGCATTCTGGTTCTCTTAAATAAGCCTAAAGACGTGGAAAGTATGTTAAGATTGATCTTTAAATTAAGTGAGTGTGGCTGTGTATGTCAGTGTGCCTTATGATAGACGGACCAGGGTTGGACTCCAGTAACTGTTAAGTACAGTACACAGGACTCTACAGCCCTCTACAGGCAGTATGTGCATATTCACATTATCACCATACAGATGACATTGCTGTGGCAAATCATTTTATGAATGAAAGGAAATTACTTACCGTATATACTTGTGTATAAGTCAGGTCTTGAAACCTGAAAAATCGATCAAAAATCAGACCCTGACTTGTACGCCCGTTGAAAAATATGAGGCTTACATTTTTTTTGCTTCCTCCCATCTTTCTCAATATTTCTCATATTTCTCAAATACATCGAATTTTGTTGCAGCCGTGCAGTTACCAGTTTCTTTAGCCACTTCAACAACTTTGAATTTAAAACCAGCTTCATATTTTCTTCTGATCGAACGCTCCATCGTAGATAAGGGATGCTCTTACGATAAAGGTGTATGAAGGTGTGAGATACAAAAAACAGTGCGCTCCGCAGTTACGCTCTCACGTGGGCGTTAGCATATCATAATCTCTTGCACTAATGGTGTGAGTTTATACGACCAACATTATAAAATACAGGAAATTATACGGTAAAATCAAGCGCCGATTTATCCGAGGGAGAACTTAAACGCGAGTATATACGGTAGGTTTATTTACTTCCTATTTATTTTTTAAGGTGACTGACTAAACTAACTGAAAGCTGTTAAGAGAATTTTTTCTGTTGGGATTCTGAGCAAAAAAAAAAAAAGGATTTATGCTTCTCCTTTGGAATAGACGCATATGTAATATGTAAATACGTATAAAAATATGCCAGTTTCAATAATATAAATGTTATATTGGGGATTTCATAAATACTGAAAGTTTTCAAAAGAATATTATGGAGGAAAAAATCTTTAAAGTTGATTGTTTGGTTCATCTTGTGATTTGATGTTCAAACACATTTTTTAAGTAAATACTAAGAATTATTATTTTTTTTCTTTTAAGTAAATACTTGATTATTTTGTTAGTAAAAGTGGGCTAAAGAATATATTCTTGTTTTGTTGAATGGCTTACTAAGAATTAGAGGTGTCTCATCTCCCCTGTTGGGTTTGGTAAAAGGGGAAAGAAACTGTTGGCTCAAAATAAACATCTAGTATGAGTTAATACTTCTGCTTGCCCCCATTCTAGTGTGGCTGAAGCCCATATGGACATATTCATCTCTAAACAGACTCAAGTAACCAGATAGGGGAGGCTAGTAAGGGCGCATTCCCCTACAAAGCTGGGGGTGTTTTCCCTAATACATTTACAATGAATGATAAAGAAATTAAAGAAAGAGCAGGAACAATTCTAAGATAGTATGGAAAATAAAATGAAATTTCTTCTCAAGAAGACTATGGACCAGATATTGCCAATAAAACAAGCAGAAAAAAAAGAGCCGAATAGATGGTGGGTTTGTGTGAATACTTTTTTGATATCTTACATATGTAGATCTTATATGTATATCTCTATACAACTCCAGCTGATTCAAAACTCTGCTGCAAGAGTCCTACCATGGATCAGCACATCATACCCATCCTGCATCACCTTCACTGGCTCCCTGTGTCTTAAAGGATTGAATATAAAATTCTATAAGTAACCTGCAAACCTTTAAATGGCCTCACACTGGACTACATCAGTGACCTTCTCCATCACTATACTATACTCCTGTTCTCCCACTAAGGTTCTCTGATTCTGGCAGTCTTGTCCTGCTCCATACTAACCTACACTCTGTGGGTGGCAGGGCCTTTAGCTGTATACCCAGACATTAGAATGACCTCCCGAAATGAATTAGATCAGCTGACTCCATTTATTATTTTACAAAAACAACTTAAAACTCATCTGTTTGGGAAGGTGTTTAACTTAATCCAACATTTTGCCCTCTCTTTCAGTTTACCCTTTTGTCCAGAGGCACAGTATAATTTGTGTGTGTGTGTCTGTTATGTCACAAATGATGTTATTTGCTAGGCTTTCTTTTAGTATTGGATTTAGTATTTTACTCTGGTCTTTTATTTTATTTAAGGTCTTTGTTTATCCGGGATCTATTTGTTTTAATGTTCTATTCAGGAAACATTTGTATCCAATGTTGCATATACTGTACCTGTTATTTCTTTATATGACTCTGTGAAGTGCCTTGAGCATGGGAAAGGTGCTATATAAATAAAATGTATTATTATTATTATTATAAGGTAACTAAAGGAAAATGTAAGCAGAGGTGGCGAATCCCAAGGGAGGCGATCAGGGGGTTGTTTACAGAGACCGCTGTTTTTTTTAGTTGTGTCTGGAGAGACCAAGAGAACATGGAAACTATATATTGTCATCATACTCATTGTTTATATACAACAATACCTTTGGGCCCAATGTGCTATAAATACACTGACATTATTTGATGGTTATACTTTGCAATGATCTTATCATGGATGCAATTTCTGCGGTGGGCTGGTGCCCTGCCTGGGGTTTGTTTCCTGCCTTTCACCCTTTGTTGGCTGGGATTGACTCCAGCAGACCCCCTGTGACCCTGTAGTTAGGATATAGCGGGTTGGATAATGGATGGATGGATGGATGCAATTTGTAACATGAAGAATGATTTGTTTTTGGAAATCTTATAATTGATTTTTTGTTTAAAACATGTTCGTTACACACATATGAGTGGAAACATTTATCGTTTTACAACTTTAAATAATATGAAGAGCATATTAAAGATAGCTCTTACCAGTTATGCAAAGGCAGGGATTGTAATGTGACTCTGTGCCTGTACTGCTGCCTCCGTCCTGGGTTGGAATCTCACTCTTAGCCATTGTCTGTATGAAGTTTGCTTGTTCTCCATGTGTCTGTCTTAGCTTGTTTTTGTCCCCCCAATCCCCACAGTAATTGGCCTCAGTGTGTGAGTGTGGCTGTTATTAGGACACCCTGGATTGAAGTAAATGGTTTGAAAATGTATGTTATACAGAGGTGCCAATTCAGTCCAGTATTCTGACACATAAACTGGTATAAATACTTAAAGTTTAACTGCAGCAAAACAAAAAAAATAAATACTAGTACAGTACATGTTTCCTAATATTCAAAGTATTTTTTTCCTTAAAAAATTTTTTTTTTCCAAACATTGCTACAACCCTCCAAGACATACAGACATTAGTAGAGCATTGGCAAATTAACAATGCAATCAGCATGGGCTCTTAGACTCACAACCACGGGGTGTATCTGCTTAGGAATTCCCTCAGGGCAATGCCTCCCTGTCAGCCATACATCCTCCCTGAAATGGCAAAAACAAGCCTTGAACTCCGGGTGTTCAGATTACAGCACAACCCTTTCAGCCACTCTGGTTAAATGAGTTCTCCATGAGTTCTTCATGTGGTCTTGGCCCCAAAGTCAAGTCTGCTTCTGCCAGCTGAGAACTAAACTGTAGGGTGACATGAACCAGATTCACTCAGGGGGTGGCAATATGGCAATAATAATTATCAGTACTAAGAGCATGAAATTTTACTACAAGATCTTAAAATTTTATTGCAACTTTAATTTTTTTTTTTAGCCTTTTCCTTGAAAGCAAAGTTCAAATGATTCAAACATGCAACACTCGCGCTTGAATTAGAAGGCTAACATGACGTCACAAGTGAACATACACGTGGACACTCATCACAGTGATAGCTGTATACTCGTGTGACTTTGTCTTGCTGGCATTCATTGCTTCATTTAGTTTTGTGTACTGCTCCTTAGAAAAACGGGTAATATACAGTAATAATAATAATAATATATTTGTACATTTTATTTAATTCCACCTTTCTAGACACTCAGGAATACATTAAAAAATAAAACCATAAAACAGTGCAATTAAATAAATAAATAAAACATCTATTACATGCAATCAGAAAAATTTAACAGGATAAAATGTATGGCACTGAGAAAGAAATTCTGAAAAGGTGGCTTTTTTAAGGTGTTTTTTAAAGAAACAACAGAGAATCGAGAGTTCTGATTTAATGAGGGCGAGAGTTCCAGAGTCAAGGAGCAGCATAACTGAAAGCCTGACCTCTCATGGTAGATGGGTGGTCTGAAGGGGCAACAAAAATGCCAGAAGTAGAAGAGCACAGTGAGCAGGGTGGTGTGTAATCTTTACTAAGTTATTTTAAATGGGTGGCAGTCAGATCGTGGAATGCTTGGTGAGGACAAGAATCTTAAAGTCGATATGGCACTAAACTGGGAGCCAACGACGTTTGTATAGAGAAGGTGTCATGTGATTATGCGCTTTACTCAACAAGCGTACAGTAGAGTTCTGAACCAACTGCTGACCCTTTACAAGTTTAGCCGGGATACAAGACAGGAAGGCATTACAGTAGGCCAGCCTTTGTTCAAATGTTCCTGTAGTTGGGAAGCAACAACATGTTCTAAAACTCTGCCAAGAAAGGGAAGATTGGAAATAATTGTTAAAATCGTTGGGATTTCTTCCTGCCTTCTTGCTAACAGGGTGATAGCAGAAATTTTAGGATAAACAGGGACTTCACCAGAGAAAAAGGAAGAATTAATAACAGCAGTCAAACGACAAAACAAAGGGAGGTCAGCAAGCTTTGACTAAAACAGTGGGAATTGGGTCAAGTTGATATATAGATGAAATAGATTTACGGACCACCTCTGATATCGAAATACCATGAACTGGAGAAGAAATCTGAACAATACGTTGTGACAGGTGAGGCAGGACATGTCCAGGAATGAAAGGGAAGGCAGTTGTGCAGCTCTAAATTGCGGATGAATGATATTCATTTTAGATTAGAAACATTTTAGAAAATCACAAGAAACTTCTGAAAAAGCAATAAAAGGAGAATTACAGCGAGAAAGTAGATGCACAATAACTGCTGTAAAAAGAATTTTGCCATTTTTTTGACTAGTAGTAGAATAATGAGCAGGCATGGCAGCTATAAGTGGATCCTTATATTTAACTAACTGTGTAAGGTTTTTACAGCACGGGGTCCTAGAAACCCAGAAATTATTGAAATCGTCAGAAAAAAATATTGAAATGTTGAGATGTCAGGTAATTGAAAGTTTCTTTGGAGGTTTAAATTTGCCTCGCTTGTGTATTAGCGGCGGGTGGAAAAGTAAAAGGGATACCGTTTCCCGATGTGCTCGCCTCACTCCTGTATTAGCCGCTAAGCGAGTGACTCTTTCTTCGGAGGTTTTGATTTGCCGACGTGCTGGCCACGCTTGTGTATACTCGGAGATGGAACCCTTAGTCTGACTCCACCTCTCACTTACCGGGCCGGATAGAGACACACATTTCTACGCGTAGACGTTTATAGATAAGATAAGATGGTCAGGATATGCTTGAGCGTGTACAGTCAGGCCAGTATAATGCTTTCATACCATGGGACTTTTTAAGAGAATAATGGCATATGCTAAAATTAGATTATAAGATGTGGGGAAGTAGAAAGTTAAACCTAGAGAGAGACAGCAAGAGAAAGAGAGAGAAAGCAAGAGACAATATCAATATTTATTTTTTAATAACGCCTTTACAAAGCAAACAATATTACAATGCAAGTAATTAAACAAAGCCTGAAAGCACAGGAAGAAGTAATTACATAGGCAGTACAAAAAGGTACGCAGGTTAAAAGGAACTGGATGAAAACAGACAAGAGGTAATGATTGGATGACAAACATCAATGGAAGTTTTGCATTTCTACCTAATTTATATTGACAAAAGACATGAATTACCATTAGAAAACACACTAATAAACCCAATAAAATAAAAAGAATGAAAGGTCCTTCACAACATATCACCTCCCCCTGTGTTATGAAAAGGGTGACATATAAGCCATAACCCACTGTCCATCCACGAAGGGCTAAAAGCAGTCCACCTAACTGGCAAAGAGTGGGTGGCGTGATGATTGCAGGTTGTCAGGTAATGTCTGGTCAGATTCTTTAAATGTGCTTGTTAGTCGAGGATGCAGTGATGGTTGGGTGTGCTCTCTGCATACTTAAAAGAGATTTTAAATTAACTCCAATCTGAAACAGCAGACTGTATACCTCGTACATCCTGAGATGTGTTTTAGGTTTCATGGTCATATGCATCAAATGTCAAAGAAACATTGAAAGAATATAAGAATAAAGGAGAAGGAGTAAATCGTAAAGCTGCAGCACACAATATTAGCAATTTATTGAACCTCAGCTACAGATAGCAGTATGTAAAACATTCAATTTCTTCATATTACCAGTGAAGCTGCTGAAATTAGAATTATTTTATTTTATGTTAAGTGTTCATTTTTTCCCTTGTAGTTGCCACACAGTAGGTACGTATTGAGTGTTCACGGCAAAATCAAGCAGCAATGGGCTTCAGGTAAAAAGAGAAGTTTCGTTTCAGCTGGCGTTAACAGCATTGGTTAAAAATGTTTCTGTAATGCCCTGCGGTAGACTGGCGCCCTGCCTGGGGTTTGTTTCCTGCCTTGCGCCATGTGTTGGCTGGGATTGGCTACAGCGGACCCCCGTGACCATGTAGTTAGGATATAGCGGGTTGGATAATGGATGGATGTTTCTGTTCAAATTTCATCTAATATTTAATATAGTGTCCCTTGCAGTAAAAATAAAAAGCAATATTATCTATTTGAAACCTATGTGAATACAATGTTTTTCACCTTTACTTGGAGTTCAAGAATTAAACAAGTAGAAGCGTCTGGCTTCTGGAGAGAGTTTTCAACGATTTCCATTTTCCAGGTTAAAAACGCCACTATAGTGTGAACAAAAAGTGAAAACTTTCACCTTTTGTCCACACTATAATGGTGTTTTCAACTCGGAAAATGGAAACTTTTGAAAACTCTCTCCAGAACCACACACTTTTGAAATTACCAGCTTGGCATTGCAATGTGGATGGGTAAAAGCGTAAACTTTTGAAAACGTAATCTCTGATCGCACTCCAATTTGTTCATGCTCATGTTCAGGTGGCGGTAGCAAGAAGGCTATTTGTGCCAATGTAATTTCTGAAATTTATTTCACAAAGCCATGCAGTTCAGCTGAGAGACAGAGTGCCAGAGAGATGGACAAATGAGAGCTGTAAGTCAGGTTAGGGAGACAGGCAGAAAACATGTGAAGGACACACAGGCAGGATATTTTAAAAAGTGCTGATTTCAGCTTGACCAATATGGTTAATAAAACCAGAGTCTGTGATAAATGATGAGAACAGGTGAAGGTAGTAATAACCAGCCAGTTCTATTTCTGACATGAATTCTATGAATATGTAATTATGAGAGTGTTTATAATGACAAGGATCCAGCATGATGTCAGAAACGTCTCACTATGCCTTCAACATTCCTCGCTGCTGGATGGGACATTTGTGTGTCAGCATTCTCCCACTTGGCTGAGATGTCCCTTTGCTTCTCTCTGGCCTCAATATGTATGTATACAGGATTACGCATTATATTCTGGGAATGAATGTTATCTTTTAAAGCAAGTTAAGTACATGTATCTCTTTCTGTACCATATTTCTCCCTTGTAATTGTTTTCCACCATTGGTACAAAAGGTATGGTATTGGTTCTAGTCCATTCTGAATCAAGAAATGCATCTCAGGGGATTAAGAGCGCCCACTGCTGGATACAGTGGTCCCTCCTCTGATTGGGTTCTGCTTATTACCACAACAAATACTTTTAAAAGCCAGAGACGCCTGAAAACACTAGCATGGCATCGCAGTGTGGGC
This sequence comes from Polypterus senegalus, assembly GCF_016835505.1. Lineage (NCBI taxonomy): Eukaryota > Metazoa > Chordata > Cladistia > Polypteriformes > Polypteridae > Polypterus > Polypterus senegalus. The sequence continues at coordinate 45,207,166 of NC_053154.1, forward strand.
TTGTGAAAACTGGTTTGTGCTTATTATGTTACTCTTCCATGACTGGATCTCATTCCATGATCAGTCACCCTTCATGGAAGAAAACCATATTGCAACATAGTGGACACCAAGGAGTTACTTCCATGGCTCATGTAGTGTTGTTTACCACTAAGCTTTCAAGTTGCGCTTTGCACAGTTTGAATGCTCTTTACATGCGCAAAAGGCAAATAAATTACTGGTCACTACAGTTTTGCCATAAATCCCGTGGCCAGCAGTGTTATCATCATTTCAAATATTTTTTCTGGTGATGTGTGCATCGCCAGTGCAGGAAAATAGCTATGTCATATGTGTTTTCCATCATTATAATGTGGACAGAGATACTTACATAAACAGTGTGAAAGTGCTAGCGTGGAAGGAGTTTGTTTTGTTTAAAAAATCTGTAGTGTGAACTTAATTGTGAGAATAGAGAAGAGAAAACGCTGAAGAAAACCACAGAATGAAAAAGAGCAGAAGGGAAAAAAAGGAGAAAGGTAGACTTTACTCTCATTCTACATGCCACTTACAATATGTGCGGTGGTGAGGAGATAAAGGTTGATTAATTCAATTATTTACAGCACATAAGTATGGCGAACATCATAATATAACTGTTTTGATCCCGATTTATTTTAAATTTTTCATTACTTAACTTCATGCCTTTTCTGTTCATTTTCCCTTCCTTGGGGGTTTTGAATTATTCAGAAATTAAATCTAACATTAGTTTTCACTTGAGGTGCATTTCACATCTGGTGCCCTGCTTGGGGTTTGTTTCCTGCCTTGCGCCCTGTGTTGGCTGGGATTGGCTCCAGCAGACCCACGTGACCCTGTAGCTAGCATATAGCGGGTTGGATAATGGATGTATGGATGGATGTATTTCATATTATTAAAATAATTGGGCAATGTTTCTGATGCCATCTTTGTTTTTCATTTTTGAACTCTGTTGTGCAGTATAAATGTACTCCACGTGACTTCAGTTATGAGATGGAATAAAAGGTCAGCAATGACCATCCTGAGCATCTCTATCTGACACTGAGGATACATCTCTAAATAACTTGCATGTGTTTTAGTTTTAGTCCTTGTATTTATGCATTTAGTTTTGGGCTTGGTGAAAGATCGGACTGACTTTTGGCTTACGAACTTGTAACTTTTGACTACTGTATGTTTCTTTTCTTGGTCCATTTCATTAAAAATACAGTCTCTTTCAGTCTTTATAATTACATTGTCAGATCTGCTTTGTCCAGTTATGTGGTGAGTATCAGCCGATGAGAAAAGCAGACAAGGAGGAATGTTTTATAAGTCAGCAGTTACAATAATACATAGCGTGTACCTTAATTGCAAACATGTCAGAGGTACTGTTTAGCTTCATTGGCACATATTCAGAAAAGATCCAAAATTGTTTTACAGTTGTTTGATAAATTTCTTCTTTGTCTTTACAAAACAACACATATTGTAATCTTAAACTATAAATCCATCCACGCTGACCATCATGCTGTGAACTAAACAGCGCTTAACTGCCATGATATTCTTGTATATAGCAATACAGTGTTGCAATAAATTGGTTTAGGTAGCTTCAATATGTAAATATTACAAAATGAAGATCCATTGTACTAAACTGATCTTTTTTATGTGTTAATTAACTGACGTGATGTTTATGAGGTACATCTTGCCTGAAGAAGGTGCCTGAGTTGCCTCGAAAGCTTGCATATTGTAATCTTTTTAGTTGGCCAATAAAAGGTGTCATTTTGCTTGACTTGTCACTACAATCATAATGGCTAACACGGTACAACACCCTCGTACTGCAGAGGTACACTCAGTAAGTGACTTCTCAGAGTGGCCACCACGTAGCATCAGCCCATGTGTGTTACATACGATGGCATAACAGCACTATCTACAGTGTCAAGTATCTGGTTGTTTCTTGGCCGCCTCTTGTTAAGTCAGTGTCGTAAACACCACAGCCGTTACAGCAGGTGACCAAACTGATCAAACATTCAGAAATTGTCTAATAATTGCATTGTAATTCTATCAACAGTCTCATGATTTTCATATGCAATTTGCTGCACCTTCCTGATATTTTCTAAGTCCTCATCATTACTGGCTGACTCCTTAGGTCATCATTTGAAAGAGTGTGAACTGGTGGTGCCAGACAAACATAACACTACAGTTAGCTGCTTGATTACCAGGCGCCTGCTGTAACATCTCTAGGGTTTCAGTTGCCTGGACATAAAGAACAACCAGAAAGCATACTGCACTTCCCTTTGTGTTTGCGTCTCTGACCAGAAAAGGATCAGCGGTATCTACTGTGAAAGGCCTGCAGGTCTGTACGATATAGTTGGGTAATACAGAGAGTAGTCAGAGGGAATCTCAGGATACAGGAGCTTTGAATAAAAAGACTGGCTTTCCTATTTGGAGGCAAGGAGACTTGTGCCCATTTAATCTTGAGCAACTCCATGGTACATTAGCAGGTACATCTCCAGGAAGCTCTGCTATTTTACGCCATGAAGACTACATTAGGACCTGCTAAAAAAAGAGGGTGAACTAGGCTACCAAAAATGGTTCATGATTTTGTGACTCTGTATTTTGTAGCCGTGGATCAATTCCAAGGGTTGTCAGGGTACAACATGATCAGGGCTTTTATTTTTGTAAATGTGTATATAAACGGTTGGCTACTGCCAGAGGTATTCAGACTCTTCTTTAGGATGTAAGTCTCAATTACCTGGGCATGGATAAGAAAAGACCCATATTGAGAGAATGGAAGCCTAAGGTAGATGTACTGCTCAGCAAGCTATTTACAATGCCTGGCTTGATTAGGATGGCTGCTTTTAAAACCCTCCTAAATTGTTAATACAAAGTCTCTGTTTTTTTACTACTGTTGCGATTCTTTAGGTCTCAGTTTTGGACAGGACCAGAGGCATTCAGCTATAAAATATTCCAGGTAGACACATTTAAAATATATGACAAGACATGAATCAGTTCTCGGTGGTGATGGCTTAACATTAGCATCGCTGAGCTTAAGATAAAAGGCATGTAATGTTTTAACTCTTCCTATTCCATCTTTGAAATAAAAATAAATACAATCTTTATTAAAACATTATTAAGATGAGGTTAATTGTCAGTCCACACCATAATTAAGATTTTTCTTATTTTTTCAATTTCAATTTAGTTTCCATTTAAAAATAGAATGTTTCTGATCCCATAAACACGGAAAGAAAAGCGGTTACTCTGAATTTCATAATATTTAGCAAATCACTGGTCGCTGGGAAGTAACTTAATATTAATTTCCAAATGTTAGAATACGTTTCATTAGTAGAGTTTACCAAATATGAAGAATATGAAAAATGTCGACATACATTGTAATAAAAAAATAAAAGAACGATCTTTGAATTTATGGAATGTCGTAACAGACTTTAACTCTCACATTTTCTGTATAAATGTTACCAATCATAACCGCTTTTAATGCGTCACTTTTCCATGTTAGACTCTAGGTTGCCATGTTTTAGACACATTTTTCTACCTTACAGTCTTTGAAAGTAAGGTCGCAACAGATTTCTGAAAAAGTGAGGCTGCCGTCTTCATTCATGTAAATAAAACTTGCTTGATGAAAAGCTTGTGGTACTTATTCACAGGCCAATTTACTGTCAAAGCTGGAAAGGGCAATGGCAAAGGCCTGAAGGGCACACATTGGGTAATTGTAGTCCATTGTGAAAACATCTTCTGCCACTCGACCAAACTGCATTACTATATAATCAGCTGAAAAATAAAACAAAGAAGTTTATTAGTAATTCATTCAATTCATTTGTGACGTGTCGCTAATAAGAACAGCCAACAATAAAAACAGTGGCTTCAAATACAAGCTAAGTTGAGAGACTTATCACAATTTGAATATTCTGGAAGTCCTTTGTGTCAGGCAACAAATATTTTCAGTGGGTAGACTTAAACAGTTTGAAACAGCTTCAAGATGGTCATTTGAGACATACAGTATTATTGAATAATACAGCAGCTGGTCTGTAGCACTTTTAATATTGGGAGATGCAGGGAGATTATGATCATCTAAAGAACTCTGCTGAGTTGTTCATATCAAACAAATTCCGTCCATTCTGTCATGACTCGACACAGAGTAGGAATTTGCCATGGGCAATGCACCTTTAGAATATAAGAGCATTAGAAGAAATTTACCAAGTACAGCCTATTCAGTCCAACAAAGCTTGACGATTCTTTAACACCTAATTTTTGCAAAATAGGTTGAGTTTTGAAGATCCCTAAAGCCCTACTGCCACATTATTTGCTGATTTCTAGATCTACAGATTTCTATGTGAAGAAAAGCTTTCTAAAGCTGGTATGAAATTTACCCTTAAGTTTCCAACTGTGTCTCCTTGTTTCTTCTTTAATTTTGAATTCATTTAAAAGTAATAGCCTGGATCCATTGTATTAACTCCTTCATAATATTAAAAACTTCAATCATGTCAACTCTTAATCTGAGCTTGCTTAACTCTTTTAGGGCTAATGTCGACTTTTGTCGACAGCAGGGGTCAAGGTTGGATGTTGACTTTAGTTAATATCCAGGGGTAGAGGGTAATAAACAGCTGTGGACGTCGACAAAACACACCATCACGTTACGGGGAGACCCTCTTTGCCAGGAGGACTGTTAGACTTATTGACTTGACATCGAATCCCTGTGTGTGTGAGGAGCGTAGAGTTAACAACGTCTAGAATGGCATTGACGGCGGGCAAAAGAGCAAAGCGAATGTGCAAAGCAAAATACGATGTGGGCTTTATTATTTTTTTTTTTGCTTTTTGTATATTATTGCTGAATCTGACTGATTGATCAAACTCTGATTTTGATGCAAGTGATCTGGAAATCAAAAGTGAAAGGCTTTAAGGTATATAGTAAGTATGTAAGCCATGTTACAGTCGATCTTAGAAAGCTGATGATTAATGTTAAATGCATTTAGTGCTTCCTTTGTATGCTTTTTCGAAAACTGAGATTTTGGGGAAAAATATTCAGACCTGGGAGAAAATGAAAAAAATAATTAGCCCTGAAAAAGTTAAACTGAAAAGGCTCAGCTTTTTTAATCTTTCCTCAAAACACATTCCCTGTAGCCCTGTAATCAGTCCAGTTGCTCTTCTCTGGACTTTTTCTAGCACTGCTATGTCCTTTTTGTAGCCTGGAGACCAAAATTTCACACAGTACTTCAGATGAGGCCTCACCTGTGCATCATAAAGCTTGAGCATCACCTTCTTTGACTTGTACTCTACATAGTATCATGTTAACAAACTTAACATTCTCAATGGTTTCTTTTCCTGTCTGAATGTTGATAGTGACAACACCAGTACGATTCCTAAGTCCTTTTCATAAGGTATGCTTTAAAGTTTACAGACCTCCCATTGTGTATTTAAATCTAGGATTTATAATTTGTACATGTAAGAACTTACATTTACCTAACATTAAATTTGAAATGCAGTGTATTTTTGAGGTAAAAAAAAAAAAACTGGAAACCAAGATGGCGTCTGACTTAAACAACGAAATTACCAGAACAGATCTAGAATATACCAGGTCTCCAAATGAGGCACTCTATAGGAAAAGACAGGTTTTGCAACCACAATTTAACCTCTAGACTACTGAAGGAATGGAACAGCTTATCTTTAAATCGCAACATCATTATTATGAACATGGAATAAAGGCCAATAAGATCTTAGCCCAACAAATCCACAAGGAGGAAGTCCGTAATACAATAACAGCAATTAACATCATACACGGAGATGAAATCATTGACCTTAAAAATATAACGGACTCATTTATAAGTCCTTATATTCTACTCAGTTTAAAGAACATAAGACACCATCTAATGAGTTTCTTGATTAATTAGAGATACCACAACTAGATAACTCTTAGTGCTGTGGAACTGGATTACTAGATGCTATAAACTCACTTCAAAGTGGGAAAGCAGCCAGTCCTGAAGGTTATCCAGTGGAATTTTATAAAAAATTCTCAAATCAGTTTGCTCCACTGTTATTAGCAACGTTTATAGAATATAAAGACAAAAAAATTCTACCTCAAACTTTTTGCTAAGCTTAATTACCATCTTTCCTAAGAAAAAAAGCACCAGCTTCAATGTGCATCATACAGACCAATCTCTCTTCTGAATAACAATGTTAAGATACTCTCCAAAATTCTAGCTGGAAGGACTGAGAAAGTGCTTGCTTCTGTAATATCACAACACCAAACAAGATTTATTAAAGGCAGACACTTAACCTCTAACCTTCGACATTCATTTAATATAATATTTTCACTCATTTTATCCAACATCCCAGAGATCTTATCATCTTTAGATGCCGAAAAAGCATTTGATATGGTTGAATGTGACTATTCTCCACATTGCACAAATCTGGGTTTGGCCTGAACATATGTGCATGGATCAGATTACTTTATACTAGTCCAGAAGCCTCAATTCGTATTAACAACATCATTTCAGATAATATCAAACTAAAAGTTGGTACTCAACAAGGATTCCCCTTATCAACCTTTGCTCTTTACAATTTCCACTGAACCGTTGGCTATATTCTTTCAAAATGCATCAGAGATAAAGGGGATTTTTGGAGAAGGACGTGAACATAAAATATCACTATATGCAGATGATATGGTACTGTATATACTGGACCCACAAAATTTTGAGTCAGCAGTTCTAAAAGAATTAGCAGATTTTCAAAAGAGATCTGGACTTAAAATCAACTTGAATAAAATCATGCTCTTTCTAGTGAATTCTCTAGCACATAATATCTGGACACCATCCCATTTATCATAGCAGATCAGTTTAAATACCTAGGGATCAATATTACAAGTAAATATAAAGATCATTTTCAACAAAATTTTTCTGTGTGCTTGGAAAAAATGAAACAAGGTGTGACTAGATGGTCCAACTTCTGTTAGAAGAGAGACTCAACATTATTAAGATGACCATCCTTCACAAACTACTCTTGCTATTTCAAAGCATCCACGTATACATTAACAAATAATTTTTTAAGAAATTAGATTCAATCATAATTTCATTTATTTAGAATTCAAAACATTCATGCATCCAAAGGGTGACTCTACAACAACATAAAGCAGAAAGGGGCATGGCACTACCCAACTTTCAGTTTTATTGATGGGCGGCAAATATACAAAGATCTAAAGACCTGGGCATTGACACAAATTTATGAATATCCATAAAGCCTGGTCTGCAATAGGAATAAAATCTTGCAGAACTTCTTTATATTCCCTGCCCTGTGCCATACTTAATACAAACTACCATCATTACACTGAAAATCCAATTATCCTTCATTCTTTCAGTATGTGGAACCAATGTATGAAGCACTTTGAGAGAGAAAAACATTTATCCATTGCACTTCTACATAACACTCACCTTCTTCCACCCTCTCAAACATATACACTATTCAATGTCTGGAAAATGTCCAGGATTAAAACACTTAGAGACTTGTACACAGATAAAGTCTTTTCAACCTACGAACAATTACACTTCAAACATAACTTCTAATCAATATAATTCCTCCACTACTTCCAAGCTACAAACTTTGCTGAACAGAACCTGTCCAATTTACCTCACCTTCCACCTTGCTCTATTCCAGAAGAATTATTGATTAGTCTTGAAGACTCAGATTTATAAATATATTTGAAAATCCCTTCCTTTCAAAGACCCTAGAGTACATTGGGGAAAGGATCTGTCACTCAATATTTTAGAAAAGGAGTGGAAGGCAGCCATGCACGGAATACACTCAAACTCTATAGGTGCAAGTCATTCAGTCATTCAACTTAAAATCTTTAATTTAGGGCATTTATCTCAGTAAAATTGTCCAAAATGATTCCAGGGCAAGATTCAACCTGTGAACGCTGCAATCTAGCCCCAGCCTCACTAGGCCACATTTTCTAAGTGTGCACCAAATTAACATTTCGGACAAATATCTTTGCATGCCTATCAGACAGCATTGATGTCACAATCCCTCCTAATCCATTAGCAGCTGTATTTCATGGACTCCCAGACAGTTTTAAAGTGCTGAGGGACAAACAAACAGTAATTTCCTTTACTACACTACTGGTACGTAGACTTATTTTGCTCAAATGGAAGAATCCCACCCCACCACTGTTAAGTCAGTGGGTAACTGATGTTCTTTACTTCTTGAAATAAGAAAAAATCAAATTGTCACTTAGAGGATATGTTCAAAACTTTTTAAAAATATGGCAGGATCTAATCAATAACATTTTAGAATAAGCTTCCATTTCGTTGTAAAGGATACCCTTCTTTTCTTGCTCCTTTTATACAGTAGTTGCAGTTGCTGGCTCCTCTCTTTTTTTTGGGTGAGGGTCAAATTTTGCTTTGATTTGTTACATTTCTCTTGATTGTATGGAATGTTATCTGTTTCTAATTAAAATCAATAAAAAATGCAGTAAATCTGCACACACCTATATTCTGTCCAAATTCCTCTGTAATAATTCATCTGTTTCTAGACTATCTACCATTCCACTCAGCTTGGTATCATCTGCAGACTTAACCAGCTTGTTATTTATATTCCTATTCAAATCATTTATTTAGAGCTATAGCACTGCTGCATGTTTTCAGATAATGCTCAAGTTCATATACAAAATACATAACATTACAAAATGATTGGTGTTAACATATGAATTAAATGTATTTACAATGAAAGAATACATAAACCTTAGGGGGAAAAAACAAATCTAACATTATTCACACAGAACCATACAAAGGGTATTGTAAAATTGTGTGAAATCAGGTAAGAATAAATTTGGCTTATTTCCCTAGGTTCATTGTGTTATTTCAATGCAAATAAATGAAATATACAAGTTAACACCATTCATTTTGTAATGTGTACCTTTTGAGGAAGAATTGAGCATTATCTAAAAAAATAGGAGCCAATATTTCTGACCATGAGAGACACTACTTTAACATCATCTTATTCTGATAAGTTCTTTGCAACATAATGCAGGAAACAAAAAGGTATGCTGACAGGACCCTTATCAAAATCACATTAACTGCAGGTGATGCTTATTCATCATATTGAGTTGACTGAGAGGCTCCACGTCTTTGGATTGTGAGGATAAACAGGAATTCTCCTTAGTTTACTGCACTACCCACTGTGCTGCTATAACTAATAGGACCTAAAAGCTGGAGTTCTAAAATGCACCAGCAATCAGAAGCTGTATTTTCCCACACTGTTCTGCTTATTTATATTTATTTCTCACACATCAAAATTACTTACTTATTACTTAATTATATCAGAGTTACTGAATAAACATTATTTATTTATTATCTGTAAATGACAATACGTTACCCCAACACATGTTAGAAAATTAAATAAAATGGCCAGAAAATGCAAAAAAAAAAAGCTACAGAATGATGTGAAGGCACAGAGAGCTATACATCCACTTTTTAAAATGTTACGAGTGTGCCAATTCAGAGGCGTCTAGCACATTTAGAACTCACGGTCATTATCATGGATGATCTGGAAATTTTTGACAGATGCCTGAGTCACTCTTCCATGGAAATTGAGAACGTAGGACTGGGTATCATCGTTCCAAACTGGAGTTTTGTTGTGAAGCTCAATGATACTCTCTGTGTTTTTGTTCTGCCATCTTGCAATCAGTGATTCATGTTCCTTTATAGAAAACAATCGTTCACCACTGAATGAATGCAAAACATACAAAAACCTAAACATATATGTTTTTAAAGCATTTAGCGAGATGCTCTTAAATAAGAATTTCATACAATACTTACATTTCTTGGTCTAATTGAAACTCTTTCATGATCCATGTTCATGCCTGGTATAATAACACTCATTTTACGAGGTCCTTTGAATCCTAAAACATTTGTCTCCTGTAATAAAGATGACCATAGTTAACAATATTTTTTTCTCCGGGATTCTTAGCACAGCTGTCTCACAGCACCACAAGGCTGGGTTCAAATCCTGGCCTGGTCACTGCCTGTGTAGTGTTTGAAATTCCTCCCTGTGTCAGTGTGCGTTATGCTCAGACTGTTCTAGGTTCATCTCACAGTTGTAAGATGTGTGGCTTAGTGTGGGTGAGTGTGGCGACATGAACACAGAGAACAGAAACAGAAAGAAACAGTTGCCCTGACTATCTAACTCTGCCTGTTGATACTTTGTAGGTACTAATTCCATGTAAAAAGTTGTACAGACTAATACAAAGGGGATCAAGTGTGGTGGCTGGAAACTAAATGATGATCAACATTTATGTAGGGGAAAATATTTGGTAGATTCATCAAAAAGAGTGAGTTATCTAGCACAGGGGTCACCAACTCTGGTCCTGGAGGACCACCATGGCTGCTGGTTTTCATTCTAACTCTTTTCTTAATGAGTGACCTGCTTTTGCTGCTAATTAACTTCTTTTGAACTCATTTTAACTGACTTGCTCTTTATGGCTCAGACCCCTTAATTGTTTCTTTTTCATTAATTAGCAGCCAAAACATTAATGAGATACAAAATGAGCCAAAACAACTGGTGTCCATCATACAATATCAGAAAATAAAGAACAATGAAGGTCTCTGGAATGTTGATCTGCTCAGGTCCCCAAAACATTTTAACAGTGCTCTTAGAAAGAGAAAATCAACAATTTCAGAAATGTCTGCTAATGCACCACGAGTGCAGCAACAAGCCACGGAATTAAAGAACGGGTTTAATTAACAACAAGAATTGGCAGCTCATTAGGCAACTGCTTGGAGTGAAATTGGTTGCCATTTGAGGCGCTGACTTAGTTGGTCTTCAGTTGGCTCACTCACGTCACATTTCATTTCTGTTTGGGTGCTATTTAAGGAAAGAAATGAAGCAATTCAGAGGAACGATGAAAAAATTCAGGGGAACAAATCTTAAAAAAGTAAATCAATTAAAATTAATTCACAAGAAGTTAATTAGCAGCACAAACAGGGCACTCATTAAAAAAAGGGTTAAAATGAAAACCTACAGCCACGGTGGTCCTCCAGGACCGGGGTTGGTGAGCCATGATCTATCATGTACATGCAATAGAATGCAGAACAGCATGAAAACATGAAAAAAATGCATATTTACAGTACGTACAGTATATGCATCTCTTTCCTGAAGCTACTTTTCCATTTCGCAGTCACAGAGTGGCAAAGTCTATCTTTACAGCATTTGCACAATTCAAAAAGTAAACGTGTATAGGCAGAACCACAAATCAAAGTCATGCTGTTTTAGAAACTGTCTAAGGCTATATCCATATTACTTTCTTTTCGTTTAAAAATATATTTTTAAATTAAAACTATCTTCTCCCACACTAGTATTTTCACATTATTTATGAATGTCTTTTCATTCATTATAAAATGCATATGACATCATCATCCGCCAACAGTGGGCATGCGCAAAAGTTCGTAGTCTTAAACTGGGCATACAGTGTGTGATTTTGACATAATTTTAAGCTTGATTTTCAGTTGTCGACTGATTTTTTTGAGTTGGCTGGAATTTCAGCTTCATTGGCCATTGTCTCATGCTTAAGTATGGGAGTAGTTGTAATTCCCAGTTCCCTCCCATAATTGGATTGTTGCAAGATCTGAAAAAATTCTGTCATGTCGGAAATTTCAGTTGGCTGTCTGGCTGTGTAAACTCTCTCATGAGCTAATTTTTTCAATTTTGTGACCACAGTTGAGTGTGCCTTGTGTGGCATGAGCACCCACATCATGGAATGTCATTCGGACTGAATATGCTTGTTCAGTTTGAGGAAATATACAACCGGGGACACTATCATGCAATTTGAGTTATCATTTGACTACAATTTCTAAAAATCGCACTAAACACAATTAACTTGCATACAGGTAAGAAACACAACAAGAGCTATGGAAAACAGCTCTTCTATGCCTGCTGTATGGGAATATGTTTGTTTTCCATGAAGTATGACTGATCAGGGAACGGGACTTTATAATAAGCAGGATTGAATCAGCGAAGAGTTACATAATAAGCACAAACCAGTTTTCGCAAATCTTTGTTTTTCACCTGTCCACACTGACATGCTTTCAAAAGTATTTGCTTTTCGTCAGTGGTGGACAAAAGGCAAAAATGGAGACGAATATCTGTGTTTTTAAATGAAAAATGTATGATCCACATGTCTACGATTCTCAGTTCAGTCCTGCTGGACCGCAGTGGTTGAACACTTCTATCTAAACTACAGTACCTTCTTGTTTTAGCTGGTCTCCTATCTTAATTGTGCAAGCTGTTAATTCCCAGTTTTTATGTTTTGGTATCAAACCATAAATGATAAAATTGGGTTTGTTAGACTTTTAAAGAAATGTAGAAAGCATTTACTGTATGTACTGTATGCTACATGGGGATAATTTAGAGTTTTTTAAATGTCTTGGTTTGTGATGGTCTGCCTGCTACTATAAGAGATGCCCCTTCGGTCTCAGCTTTTAAATCCCGGCTGAAGACTCACTACTTCAGTTTAGCACACCCTGACTAGAGCTGCTGATTAATTATACAAACTGCATCTCTGTTGTTAGTCATTAGCACTAAAACATAAGTAACATGATAGTTATAATTTGTTAGTAACCCTCACCTATTCTGTTTCTGTTCTCAGTACTCAAATGTAGCATTCGATGCCACGGCCCATCTGCCAAGTTGTTTTGCCTGCCTAAGGTAAAGTCATCCCTGATGTAGTATCACAGAAATCGTGGGAAAGAGGGGTCCTTTTATCGGATTAGCGCTATTTCAGTTGTGGAATGGCCAAATGGGAGAGGCAGCTTCATGAATGAGGTCTCCAGGACTCTAAACAAATCCAAATTTTATTATGTGATATTATCTACTGTTAAATTCTGCTCCATAATTCAAAATGTTTTATTTTTATACTGTATTGAGGATTTGTTCTCTTCTGTGTATTGTATTGTATTGACCCCCTGCACGCCCAACCTACCTTGAAAGGGGTCTCTCTTTGAACTGCCTTTCCTGAGGTTTCTTCCATTTTTTCCCTACAAGGTTTTTTTTGGGAGTTTTTTCCTTGTCTTTTTAAAGAGTCAAGGCTGGGGGGCTGTCAAGAGACAGGGCCTGTTAAAGCACATTGCGGCACTCCTTGTGTGATTTTTGGAAAAATAAATTGTATTGTATTGTATTATATTTTCATTGCATTTTTCAAAGGGTTCTGAGTATTTAAGCTGTTATTTACTAATGTACATCAGTGGTTCTCAACCTACGGGGGCGCGAAGAAGTGAAAAAAAGAAAACAAGAATCAAAAATATGAAAAAAACATCTGTTGAAACCAAAAAAAGTTAACTTAAACTACATTCTGATACTAGAACAATAAATATAGAGTTAGATAAATGTCGATAAAAGTTAAGTAGGTATAATAAAATATGCATCTACATTTCAAAAAAATGTTGGGGGGGTGCGATTAAAACTGTTATGAAAACTCAGGTTGCAAATACTTAAAGGTTGAGAAACGCTGATGTACATCTTAGTGGATATGACAGTAAAGTAGCTGTAGCCTTCCAGCATTCATTGTCATTTGCCTGGGTGTCTTCCCTGCTGGTTGCTAATTGTTATTATTAGAATACAAGTGAGCAAACTTCACAGAAAAAAGGTGAATTAATTGGAAAATGAGAGAAAAGAGTTATGCAGTTAAAGTTATCCTACTGTGCTTTTCTGAATGCAGAATAAGAATAAAAGAGCAGCTAATTGAACAATGAGACAGCTAGAAGTTAAATGGCTCACTGATTTTAAAACTATCTGGAACAAAAACCTGCAGTCTCAAGCCCTAAGGTTATGTAAGTGCAGTACAGTACAGTTCTTCTCTTATGTTTTACATTGTAAGATATAAAGTAGCAGTAAGTAGAGTAAACTTTTGCTAAATCTGCATTTTTATTAATTATTTTATAGATTAATTTAAACAATAACCCAAGCTGATATTTATTATGCAATTTGCTGTCTACAGTAGTGATATTTCTCATTAGCTTAGCAGCACTTTGTCAAGAGACAAAACTGCAATAATAAGAAATTACATTATTCTACAATGACAGAAATATAAATATTTGTCAACTAATGGATAGCATTAAGTATTTATGGTTCCAGTAATGTGTCAAAATGATGCAAAGATGAGCCATAAATATTTTAAGTAGAACTATGTGCCTGTGATGCTGTACATTCAAAGGAAATACAGAGTCCACTGTTGGTCTAAATACAGAATTGTGCCACAAAACCATTAAGAGTGAAGGAGGATTTGGAGAAAGTTCACTTTTCGCAGCATTCTCATCACTTCTAGCATTAGGAGAGGGCATTGGGGGCTTCTAAAGAGCCTGGCAAGCGTGAAGTTAATCAGCATTTGTAGGCATTATATATTCAACAATTCACTTCAGGCCAAGTTGTTACTGCAAGTTGCTATAATGTTCCTATTTCCAGGTGGAAATAATAAAAATAAACTAAACGTGTGCTTTATTTATTGAAATATATGACACAATAAGATTTAAGTATCCTTTCACTGCTTCTAAATAATTAGATTGCACTTCTGCAAAGAGCAGTTTTGGTCTGAATGGTGATTGAAATCAGATTGAGAATGAAGTCTGTATCTTATATAATTCGTATCATCATTTCTAACCAAATCAGACTTTACAATGATAATTACTAAAAATGTAGTCCTCTGATGAGGAGTGTGGTGTCACAATATACTTACGTAACAGATAGCTGCCAGCTCCTGGCGCAGATTGTTAGATTCTAAACTGGATGTTGATTTGCCAGGATTCACACCATTGTCATATACAGTAAATTTTGTCCCCATAAGATTTGATCTATAAATTAAAAAGAAATGCTGCAGGACATTTTGCGGTCTGAAACATCAAATATTGAACTTATTTATTCGTTCATTCATTTTCTAAACCCGCTATATTCTAAGCAGGATCACAGGGAGGCTGGAGATAATCCCACCAAGCACAGAACACAAGGCAGGTACAGTCCTGGGACAGGGCATTAGTGCATCGCAGTGATATTCAACTCCCACTTTTATAACTAACTGAAAACAACAGGCTGCGGTGGGTTGGCACCCTGCCCAGGATTGGTTCCTGCCTTGTGCCCTGTGTTGGCTGGGATTGGCTCCAGCAGACCCCCGTGACCCTGTATTCGGATTCAGCGGGTTAGAAAATGGATGGATGGTTGAAAACAACAGGATCAATATGAGATAAACAAGGAACGCATTACTTTAGTTCATTTAAATGAGTGTTTATTAAGAGTTTTTACAAATTCTAAATAATAGGATAGGAAAAGCACGGGAACAGGAAGAAGTCATTTAGTTCAAAATAGCTCATCGCTTCCTATTCAATTAGCACTTCCAAAATATTGTTGAAAGAAGATTTAAAAGGCATAAAAGGACTAATATTTAATATGCTGCCTGGTAATTTTATTCCATGTATCCATTGTTTTCTGTGTGAAAATAAGCAGTCTAAAAAAACAAAGAATAAATTGGTTGTGCATTCAGGAAGTGCTTCCTCAAAAAAAAAAAAAAAACCTTTCAAAGGGGGCCACATATACTAAGAAAAAGAATGGAAAGAAAGAACGCAGCAGGAAGAAAGTCTTTAAAATGAGCTTAATAAGTATAACGTCACAATTAATTATCTTTAAAAGCAGGTTACATTGTTTACAATTGAAGGGAAAAAAACATATTTTGGGTCTTTTATTAAAAAGGGTCTGGTAAGTCAACAACAACAAAACTTATTTATATAGCACATTTTCATACAAATAATGTAGCTCAAAGTGCTTTACATGATGAAGAAAGAGAAAAAAGACAAAGTAAGTATTCAAATAAGAGAACACTAATTAACATAGAATAAAAGTAAGCTCCGATGGCCAGGGAGGACAGAAAAAAAACTCCAGATGACTGGAGAAAAATATAAAATCTGAAGGGGTTCGGAGGTCATGAGACCACCCAGCCCCCTCAAGGTATTCTACAGTATCTAACATAAATGATCAGTCCTCATTATATTCAGGGTTCTCATTCTCCAACCCACTATATCCTGACACAGGGTCACGAGGGTCTTCTGGAGCCAATTCCAGCCAGCACAGGGTGCAAGGCAGGAACAAATCCCCAGGCAGGGTGCCAGCCGACCACAGGGCACACACACACACACACACACACACAGCACACACTAGGGATAATTTACGATCGCCAATGCACCTAACCTGCATGTCTTTGGACTGTGGGAGGAAACCCACGCAGACATGGGGAGAACAACAGGAATTGGACTTAAATAGCCTAGACTTAGTTATAACTTTTATAATATTAAAAGTGATGTTTTGATCATTATTACAAGGCTTCAGTGGTAATGCTGCTGCCATTTAGTAAGGGCACCAGGGTTCACATCCCACCCGGGTCGTTTCTGCTTGGAGTCTGCATGATCTCTCCAGTCTTTATGGGTTTCCTCTGGATGCTCCAGTTTTCTCCCACTGCCCAAAGACACGCAGGTTTGGTAAATTGGTGCTGCTAAATTGGCCCTAGTGTTTGGTGTGTGGGTGTTTGTGGGTGGGTGTGTGTGTTTGCCCTGCAATGGATGGCCACCTTGTCCATGGTTTGTTCCTACCTTGCACCCTATGCTGGCTGAGATAGGCTCCTGCCGCAAAACTGCCTTGGTCCGGATTAAGCAGGTTAGAAAACGACATGGCATTTTTACAGTTATTAGTAAATGCATTGTGATACATTTTGCATTTATACATATCACATTTGTCCATATCTGTACATAGGAAGATATAAAAAAATGTTTTACTGACCTGAGCTTCCCAATGAAACTCTCTCCTCCCCGAGACAAATCTGTGGGGTCTATAGAGATGAGGTAATTAGAGGTCTTACTCTTCTTCCTTTTTCTCCCTGCTAGTAAAAACACCTGAAAAATGGAGTTTTACAATTAGCACCACTCCGACTAATAAAGGTTTTGACATTTTTAGCTTTATCACACTTTACACTGAAGTGTGCTAATTTTAATGCTCATAAAAATACTTAAAAATGTAATTATTTTTTTTCAGCTCTCATTAGATTATATTCTAGCTCTTTTCTCTCTTGTCCCATTTACAGTGACTATAAATACTATTCACTTTCTTGGCCTTTTTTACAATTTGTCATATTGTAACAAGTAATCTAATTACTTAAATTTGAATGTTTTTGTCATTTATTGACAATATAAAAGTACAATGCCAAATAAAAAAAAACTCTTACAATTATAATTTAGAAATATATTTGTAGGAGTTAAGATTAAAGAAATGAAAGGAGTTTGCACATATGTTGGTCACCTTTTATTGTTGAGGTTTTGAGTATTTTAGATGAACTCTTTTAAGTGCAGACGTGTTATTTTCACTGCTAAACTCAGAAACATTGTATAGGCTGAAAATGTTAATATGTCCTGCTGTGGTTTGATGATATTGTGCTCTAACAAAATAGTCCATAAATAAGTTAACTGGAGGCTGCAGTTTTAATTACTGCATTGAGCAACCATGGAGCAAAACTCTGAAAATAGCCAGGTGAGAAATGCCAAAGCCTATGAGTAACGATCTTCTAAAAGGAGTTATTAGACACATGAGAAAGAATAATTTTAAGACCACTAGGTTTTGTTTTAATTTATATTTTTACTTTAATTTTTGTTGTATGCTTACTTTTTCGGCATTTATGTATCACGTAACCGTGAATATTCGGAACCGCCACTGGTGCTTCACAGTGTCCATCTTTGACTCGCGGTTACAAAGAAGCTCCTCACTGCTTTGTGTTCACTGGCTGGTGGAATCTTTTTCATGACCGCAGGGGTGAAGCCAAGCTGGCAGTATGCAGTATCCCATGGAGGATAAAACACACCTTTATTCTTTATTTAGTGGCGAATTTGGTTTGAAAATCGAACAGTCGGTTGTCGATCGGTTCTATACGGCTTTCGGTTTGCCCTTTTTGTTTCAGTCACTATGTATTCTACTGTCTGTCTGTCTTCTGACTTCTTGCTCGTTCCTTTTAACTATTCTCTGGCAAAACATTATCAGTCTCATGGCAATTCTTAAGCTCACAAAAATCCTGTGAGATGTTGTCCTCTATCAGGTACAAGCAACATGGTTAATGTGTACTTTAACATTAATTACCATTTAGTCCCTTTGGTCCATTTAACTACTCTGTAAAAGTTAAATGATAGTCTAATTAATTGGCAAAATGTTATCTTTACACCGATGTTAACAGTTTCTTGTTACCCATCTCTTTATTAAAAAAAAAGTATCACAATTTCAGAAAACAAACAGCTTTTGTGCTTTTTAGTTTTGATCCACAATTTAGGAATTAAACAGCTGTTTAGAGTTCAGGTAAATTGTGAATGGAGTTTTTTAAATACATGACAAAACTGGTTCATTTGGATATTTCTCAATGGATAATTCTCAATGCATTCAGAAACATCTCTAGGCCAACTGATGTATATAGTGCCTGCAAGACATCCTGGGTCTCCCTCCGTGAGCTGTGTCTAGTATACCTCCAATGGCAGACATTCAAATAGGATCCCCACAATATCACAAAAAGCACCTGTGACTTACGGCAAACATCCTTGTCTTTGGTGCAGAACAGCTCCAACATGTTTTGTTGAATTTGTCAGCCTATGCAGCAATAGTGGGGTTTCATAGTATGGAAAAGCCATTAGAGATCAGTTGATAAGAATCAAGCCCAGCTCTCCAGCGTCATTTGATTTGTGTCTATTTGTTCTGCAAATTGTGACGGCCATGCCAGGGTTAATAAACCATTTTTGTAGCATTGGCTGCATCAGCAGGAGTAATTCATAATATTGCATTAGGCCCAACAATGTGAAAGAGGGCTCCACCGAGGTCTTTTTAAGATTAAAGTTCATGATTATTTCAAACGAATTTGAGTTAATTATTTAGAAGGGTGAAAAACAAGGATGATGCTGATTGTTTCATAATAAAATTAGAAAAGGTGTGTGTTTACTTATAAAACCTTAATAGGCATCTGAACTGGAAATCTAAATGGTATGAAGTGTTAATGTTGCTAACTGTAGAACTTTACATTTTCAAAATAGAGTCAGACACATGTGCTTCAGGGCTCTGGAAATGATTATAATATTACTCTGACATGCAACGTGTCAGTATCAGTAATGCCTTCTGTTCTTCTCAGATATGAAGACATCTGACTGGAGGACTGACACCATTTTCTGCATGCCACACTCTTCTGCATCATGCAGTACACAGTATTCAGAAACACCGGAGGTTGTGGTTCCTTGTCGAACCAGCGTCTGTGAGTGACAGACTAGTAGGCCGGAACATCTGACTATAGTCACAACGCGCTTTTGTATTTTCTTTTTTGTTATAATAGATAATGTCAATAATAATTAAGTTCAGATTAATAGATGGGATATACTAAGAATAAATATGTGCATTTAGGAATAAAAGTTGAAATAGTTTCAAAAGCATCTTTCTTCTCTTTTGTTGTTTTCTGGAAGCTCAACTATTTTTCAGTTTCACCTTCAGAATGCCTATAACATATTATTTTTGTCTTCTGGATGTCACCTTTTTTCCATCTTCTCTTTCTAAATGGAGGTAGTAAGTGGGATACATTCCACGGTCCATCCCTTTCTTGTCTCGAGTGATTCTGCACTTAATGGTGACTCCCTGAAGTGCTGGTCTAAGAGCAAATTCTTCAAGATCATCCACATCTACCACTGGCTCACTTGCAGGTGGTGTGTTTGCAGATGCCACCTCCTAAATATCAGGCAAGAAGATAGAAAAGAAGTTAAGAGTCTACCCAAGTAAGATGATTTAGCTTGTCACAAAAATATTTGTTCATTCAATTTGGTGAATTTATGGGGGGTGACTGTATTATATTGTGTTACTATCTCTACATGTTGTTTCTACTCCTGTTGTAGGTCATGTGATCTACTCTGCCCTTGTGTAAGATGGTGGTGCGCACATCTTGTTTTCCTACATCCTAGTCTTGGACTGAAGGTTAACAAGCCTTGAAGGACTTTTAAGGCTGCAAATCTCTTTTGTGTCCAGACTTAAAATTTACTTCATGTTTTGGTACCTTGAATTCTGATTTCTTTGTTTATGAATTCCTGTATATCCTTGATAATGATTTTTTCTTTCCTTTTGGTACCAAACCTCACCCCAGTTTCTCCATTACTTCCCAATAATATTTTTCTTCTAAAAAATCATAGTGTATTTGGGCAGTACTATCACCATGAAAGGCATTTATCTGAACCAGAGATTACATGATATTAGTAAGTTACACATATCTTAAAGTAGTATGAGATTACCCCTACATAAACAAGATTAAAAAAAGAGTTAAATGTAAAAGTAATGCAATATCCTTACAATATAAAAGTATTGGAAGTTTGTATAAACATTAAGACAATTTGCATGAGTTCATTTTTTGATTATTATTGTCTTTTGTTTCATAAGTTTAGTATTTTAGTAGTTTCAGTACTGAGGAGAAAAACACTAAGGCAGTTTGGGCATGAGAAAGCTGGCACATGACCGTATGAAGAGATGCAACAACTTGGAAGAGATTAGGCCCAGTGGTAGGCCAAAGAAGATGTGGTTTGAGATGGTGTGGGATGATGTGAAAAGTATGGGTCTGACCTCAAGGGATGCCAAGGACTGTAGAGAGTGGAAGGAAAAGATTTGGGTGTTGGTTGGCTAAAGTAGGCAAACCCTAACTGGTAGTGATGATGATGATTTACATTTTTCGTATCATTCTAAAAAAATTAAATACACAGCATACAGTTACACATTGGATATTCTTTCCGATATTCATTTTAAAATTATCTTTCCAAATCATTCTGGTAGAAATGAAAGTAGTGTAAAATACATCAAACTGTCAGTGTGCTAAGCACTAAGAAGTGATCACATTGCATAATTTGCTTTATGGATTAGAGACTTGGTTGATTCCTCAATCCAACATCAATAAACCTGTAGTTTTCCAAATGCATCAAATTCTGGGTGTCACACTCAGTGACCACATTCAAAAAGACACCAATCCGAATTCAATGAGAGCGGCAGCCCACAACTGAAGCAGAAACTCAGACAGTAATGGTTCAGACACATATGCAGGATGGCTGACAGCAGGCTTCCACACAGTCTGCTATGGTGGCCACGGCCATCACAGTGGAAGGTGCAGTAAGGAGCACCGAAACAGACTTGGATCAAGCAGAACTTAAAAATCACTGAATCAACATCAGTTGAAGCTAAGAATATTGCACTTGACTGACAGGAATAGAAATGCATCATGAAAGAAAACTGGGACCCAGTGGCACCCACAACAGCATGCCAGCTCCAAGGTCACCCTAGTCCAGCTGTTTGCTAGGGACCAAAGAAGAAGAAGAAGAAGAAGAAGATTATTTTAGGAAATTTCCTGGTTGAAACCAGAAAACACAAGTAGTAAATTAATAAAGTTGAAACAAAAACAACGAAAAGAAAACAGATGGCCTGAGGATTTATAGCAATTAAGAATAGGCACTATTACAAAGGGTATATATCTAATCACATCATCTCATTACACTTATCCTGGTTCTTGCATATATAAATCCTCAAGCCATCTATTTTCTTTTCTTTGTTTTCATGTTATCTTTATTATATATATAGTGTGTATATATATATATATATATATATATACAGTAATCCTCGCTATATCGCGCTTTGACTTTCGCGGTTTCGCTCTATCGCGGATTTTATATGAAAGCGTAACTAAATATATAACACGGATTTTTCGCTGCTTCGCGGGCTCTGCAGACAATGTGTCTTTTTTACTTCCTGCACATGCTTCCTCAGTTGGTTTGCTCAGTTGATTTCATACAAGGGACGCTATTGGCAGATGACTGAGAAGCTAACCAATCAGAGCACGCAGTTAAGTTCCTGCCTGCTGAATGCGGTGTTAACCAGGAAGTCTCGTCTCGCTCATTCAGCATCAACGTGTTTCGCTGTGTAAAGAGTTGTGCTCTTTTGTGTTTATCTTTGTGCATATTCAAGCCCTTCGTTATGGCTCCAAAACGATCTGCTACTGCTTCAGGGGCCGTGCCCAAGCGCAAACGGAAGATGTTAACGATTGCCGAAAAGGTAAACGTTTTGGATTTGTTGAAGGCTATGATTCTTTTTATTTAAAAAGTAGGAAAGGAATATAAGATCTACAGCCACAGTGTCCTTTTAACCAGGGTGCAAAACGAGTTGTAAGTGGATGTAATAAGGCAGTAGTCTGGATGGAATCTGCTTTAGGGATTTGGATTGAAGACTGCCAGAAGAAGAACAACGGCAGTGCTACACAATCGCCTGAAGTGGCTCCTTTAGGGGCTGGAACGCTCTCCTTTGTTGTGCAGTAAAATAAAACTCATTGTTATCGGACTTATTGTTGGTGAGTAACCTTAATTAATTTTCTACTTACAGTACTTAGTACATGTACGTACGTTTAGTGTCACTGTACACACACATTTACTGTATACTATTTTTCTTGCATTGTACGTATTTATTGCTGGTGGCATGTCTATCGTAATGGCTGTAACATGTGATATCGGAGACACTCAATATCTTTAAAATAATATTTAGGTTTTACTGTATATAAACAGTGTGTTTATATACATAATTTCAGTGAATCTTACGTAATATCTAAGAGAATACAACGGGATTATGCTGTATAACTCTGCGGGGAATATTTATAAACAGTGTGGGAGAGTTTATAAGGGCTTAAAATATATAAAAATAACCATACAAACATATGGTTTCTACTTCGCGGATTTTCACCTATCGCGGGGGGGTCTGGAACGCAACCCCCGCGATCGAGGAGGGATTACTGTATATATATATATAGTCACACACGTGTGCATTGGAGGCAGCTAAAGGGTCTAAATGAGAGTAATTCCACGGCAGACCAGGGGATGGCGGAGTGCACCAACCTTTTTTCTCACTTTCCTGCAGACCGTTTACAGGAAATGCTGCCTGGCCCTGATGACATCACTTCCGGACCCTTGGATGACGTCACTTCCCGTGAAGAACCTGTGGAAGAGGACCCTTTTGCTTCTGCCCTCAATGACTTCACTTCCTTTTCTGGCCTTCAAACCCGCCATATTTGACTAACCTAATCAGTTCTGATTTGGACTCCGTTCTGAGCAAATCAGTGCAAGCAATTTACCCATTTGCAGCCAGGGGACATTATATGGGTGGTTGCCCCAAACTTTTTATGACTCTTGTGTCTGCTTTTTGTGACTATATATATTTGTCACACATGTGCGAGTAGGAGGCAGCTAAAGGGCTTGAGTAATTGTAATAAAACATCTGACCAGGGGGTGGCGGAGTGCATTGGCTGTCTTTCTCAGTTCCCTACAGACCTTTTCCAGAAAATCCTGCAAGGTTCTGGCACCTCAGAAGACATCACTTTTGGTGACGACCCCTTTGCTGACATCACTTCCGAACCAGAAGATACCACTTCCGATGCCGGCCCCTTTGCTGGCGTGACCTCTGGTGCCAGCCCCTTTGCTGATGTCACATCCGGTCCAGAAGACATCACTTCCGATTCCGGCCCTTTTGCTGACCTCATTTTCTGTATGGGCCTTTAAAGCCTTCATTTTGGTCTATGAGAATCAGTTCTATTTTGGACTTTGTTCTATGCACATCATGCACTTAAAACGTTTTGCAGCCGGGAACACAGTATATATGAGTGGCTGCCCCAAACCTTTATGATGTCTTGGTCTATATAGGGGCCCATGGTCACTGCCAGGGGGCGCCCAGATGCCTGAGGAGCCCTGGCCCTCAGCACTTCCACTACACCCGGAAGTGCTGGGGGGAAGAGGATCAGAGACACCCGGAGTGTTTCTGGGTGCACAGCCGGTGCTTCCGCCATACCAGGGAGTGCCGGCAGGAGTTCGTTGGGAGGCACCTGGAGCTCATCCGGGTGAATATAAAAGGGGCCGCCTCCTTCCATTCAATGGCTAGAGTCGGGTGGAAGAAGGACAGAGCTAGGAGGAGAGGAGTGGAGGCGCCAGAAGAGTGAAAGGCATTATTGAGAGGCCTGGACTTTAAGGGTGATTGGTACGGGGTACTGGGTTGTGTGCACTGTAAATATTGTATAGAATGATTAAACGTGTGTTGGATGGTGAAACATCGGTGTCCGCCTGTCTGTGTCTGGGCCAGCTTCTACAATATATATGAATGAAACACACAAAGAGGAGTAAAGAACATGGCATGCTTTGGTCGCCTACAAAGATGGGAAGTGTAAAAGTGGACCAGAAGTCTGAAAAGCAGGCTTTATGGGAACACTTTAGAGAGAGGGAGTGCCAGTCAAATGAATATTGAGGAAAGGAGGTAAAAGGCAAGAGATATAGAATATTTTTTCAATTTATTCTATGAACTTTCTTCAGTGTAGCTAGCATTGTATATAAAGGCAGTAATCCTTTTTAAAACACCAAATACATACAGAACTGGACTTATTTTGTTTAGGGTATTTCTACCAAAAAGGTAACAGGTGAAATGGTTTCCAATTCTGGGTCCCCTAACACCTTCAAGACAGAGAGCACCTGTTAGGTTGACTGGTAACCACAAACTGGCAAGCATGGGTGCATGAGTGTGCTCCCCATGCTGCCAGGATAGGCTCCATTCCTTTCCAACACTAAAATGGGACCAAATAGATCAGAACATAGATTGAGGAATAAGAAGTACTGGAACTGTTGTTTATTTCTCTCTGTCAGACAGCTGGAGAGCCCATTTTTTTCATTACAGTCCATTATTTAATTAGAAAACAATTTAGCGGGCTCCTCTTCTTTCTGGAATCTGATCACTGGTTTGAATTTTTATGAACTTGAGAAAAATACACATTGTAGTTACAGCTTTTAGAGCACAGGAATAAATTCAATCTCTAAATGTGATTTTTTTTTTAGTTTTTGTCCATGATCTCCAATTTCTCATTTTCCTCTTTTGTCTCTTAATCAGTTGACATGATGCACATAAAACAGACCCTTACCTGATGTCTTTCCCTCTAATTTTTATGGCAAAATCACCTCCTTTCTGTCCCTCATTTAATATCAGCCCATTTCCAAAGTAAACAAGGTCTCCTCTTTGAGCCATAATGGATAAAATAATGAGGTAAGTGGGTCTGCCTGCCATTTTCATTTGTGACTTGAATTTCAATGAGCACAACTGTGCTGTAGCGCCTTCTAATTTGTATCCCCATTTACTGATGTGTTTTCATTTTTTCTTTTCAGCTATCTGTATAGTATAGTATACATGCCATTGATAAGAAAATGGTTAAAAGCTCAAATTTTGCTCCAATTAACATAGTGATATCATATACCTTGTTTGATTTTTTGCTTGTAGCAGAACCTGGTCGAGTATTACTGTTCAGCTGGGAAGAGCTAGAGCTATCTTCCTCTTCTTCATCCTCCTCCTCATCAAAGTTCATACTGCTGGAAATACCTTTTTCATTTAAAAAAAGAAACAGCACAAATTAGGCAAATGAAATCGGAGGTTGATGTCTAAAACTTTATGTTGTTTTCTGTAGAGCACTATAATCAACCACTTCAAAAAGAGGGTGCCCTTTAGTTCAGTAAGAAAAATGGAATTTTGATCAGACATTAAGCATCATGTATTTTTTGGACATTCTGGAAGAAATTCTGATGTTAATTTGACTATAGTGTTCCCAGTCATTACATTTGATAAGAAGAGTAAATTACAATACATCATTGAATACATTTTTAAATTTAAGATGAGAGTTGTTATGCTCAGACTATATAATGCAACAGTGAGACAAAATCTGGAGTATCGTGTGCAGTTCTGGTCACCACACTACAAGAAAGACATAGCAGGACTTGAAGCTGTGCAGGGGAGAGCAACCAAGGCCATCCCAGGACTTAAGGACATGTGCTTCTCTGGCAGACTCGGAGAATTAAACTGTTAAGTCTTGAGCAGAGGAGACTGTATGGGGACCTAATCCAAGTTTTCAAAATTCTCAAATGCATTGATAAAGTAAATCCAGATGGAATTAATTCAAGTAAATGGTGAATTGTGTACTAGGGGACACTGGTTGAAATTAAAGGGATGTGCATTTATGACAATTTCTTTACTCAAGGAGTTTGGAGAATTTGGACCACTCTACCAAGACATGGAGTTAAAGCAGAAACCTTGATAACATTTAAGAAGAATCTGGATTAGATATTGGGACAGCTAAGCTATTAGCTAAACAAAAGAGTTTGATGGACTGAATGGTCTCCTCTCATTTGTCAAATTTCCTGTGTTCATTGTTTTTTAGTGTTTGATCATGGAGAGACTAAATGACTTGCTCAGGGTCATAAAGGGAGGCAGAGGTAGGAACTAAATCTACAACCTTGTGGTTTAGACGCTTTAGCTACTACACCACAATGTCTTCATAGAAGGTAATGAAAATCAAAGTAAATAAAATTATAGCTTACTTTTGCAATTATGATAAATGAAAAACATGTTATAGTGAAGGTTATCTCCAACTATGTTTAAAATGACAAAAAATTACTCTGGTGGTATACATAGGAAAAGGCATATGGTAAACCCCATAGGCTATAAAGCCATCGCCAGCCAAATGTAAACAAAACATTGATGCTTTGTGTTATTAATTTGCAAAATTATTTTGATAGCAGGAAACATACTTTATTTAACTAAAATTAATGCTGTTATGGATATACAGATAAATAAAAACACAAATGTACCTTAAGGTTCATTACATTTCATATGTGTACACATATACAAGGGCATGTTATTTGCAATCATGGAAATTCCCAGTGACATCTAAACTGGTTACCTAAGGAGTGGGTGAATGACTGCTGTTTTCTCCAGGGTCCACTACTCAGCAATATTATTACAAGCTTCCTACAAAAAAATGTGACCCTCTGACACAGAGCAAAATGGCCATTGTAAACTTAATGCTTGTACCACCAGTATTCAGGTTTACAAATTTCAATTTAATTTCTATATATAATTTCATTATATATGTTGTGAACAGGCTGAACGCATCCCCAAGGAACATGGTCCCTCCCCTGAAACTCCCTCTTAAATGTTGATTCAATGGGAAGCAAATAAAGTTTTCTACCTCCTCTTTGCTAGATGAGCTGCAGGCTTGTTGCTGCTACCATGCTACATGATCTGCATCTTGTGCGATGCTTCGAACATTTAAAAGCCTGTACTGCAGCTGTCCTTTTGTCTCACTGCCTTGTCTGTCTTCCCCAAGACATCCTCTGCTTTATTATGCTGTATTCGAATAAAGTTTCTGTTTCTTGAAAACCCTGAATGAATCTGTGCAACTTTGTGACCCAAGCGTGACAAGTGGTACCAGAAGTGGTTGCACAGATGGATCCTCAGGATGATGTGTTTCTCCGAGCTCAAAATTTTCTGTTTCCTCCAGACCCAGATGTTCTGCCTCCTATTCCCGCTGTTGCTCCTATGGATCTGCTGGTGAAGATGGGTCCTACAGATTTACCGAGATGTTCCTGCTAGCTTTTGAACACTCGGGAACTTTGATGCGCTGGGATAGACGAACCTGGGCTGCCATCGTCATCCCATTAAGTATTTGTCTGGGGATGCCCTGCTTACATTATGAAATGTCCCTCTTGATAAGTTTGGAGTTTATGATTTCTTGAAGCAACAAGTTATTCTACGTACAACTACAAGCTTCCTGACTAAGGGTTCTGCGCTTCGCCAATGGAAATTGAACCTGGATCGTCCTGTTCATCCTCAGTTGCAGGATTTAATTCATCTCATTCACAGCTAGTTTGAGGGGAACCCGATTGAGCGGATTGTGGAAAAAGTGGCCTTTGATGTGGTACTGGCAGTTATTCCTGAAGTGCTCCGGTGTGAATTTCTTTATCACAATGTTGACTCATTCACCACCTTGGCAAAACGATTGGAAGGCTCCCAGGTTTCTTGGACACACAGTGGTACATTTGCTCCACCCGGGGCACACTCTCAACCTGCCCAAGATATTCCCCAGAGACATCATTGCCCTGAACAGCGGGCTCAGGGCCCTGAACATCCAGTTTCCTTGGAAAGGCTATCCTGGACTACCATTGTTACTGATGTGACCACATCTGGTGAGGCTCCTGGTCATAGATGCCGCAGTGGATATGTCGGCAGTGGTGCCGAGCGCAGATTTTCCGGTGTGATCAGGTTGGCCACCTTGCAAGAGAATGTCGCCTCTCCCCTGCTCAGTTCTTGGAAGTTGGCTTAGCCGAGGTGGGTTGCTCCCAGGTTCCTCCTTGTTCACCAAAAAAGGACAGCTTAATGATCTCATTGATGCTGGCGGGCCGCAAGATCCCTGCCTTGTTGGACTCAGGTAGTGACCTTTGTGTTGTCAGACATGACTGCCTCAGCAGTACGCCCCTGTGTGGCACTGAGACTGTGAACATACGCTGTGTACATTGGGATGTTAAGGACTATTGAGACAGTGCTGCTTCCTTTAAAATATAAGGGCCTCAAGGCATCTTGGATGTTGTTCATGAGGAATGGACAGGGATCTGGATGAAAGCTCACAGGCCGAGGTTTGCGGATCGGGTAATTTTGTTGCAAGACAAGATTTCTACTCGCTCTGTGGAGCATCAGGAATGTGAACAAGGAACCCAGAAACGTTTACAGTATATGATAGACCCTGTAAGCAGTGGCGTAGCTAGAGTTCCTGCTGCTCAGGGCGGGGCTTCAATTTGCCACCCTCCTACATATTTGAATATGTTAACCTATTTAATTAGAAAATTAAAATAACGTATAGAGAAAAATTAAGATACATTTTGTATAGATTTATTCATATATATAGAGAAACAGCAATAATTTTTCACATATAATTATTTATAAGCATTAACTAGACAAGAATATAGTATAGACACACTAATAAGCTGTGTGCAAATTATTAGTTTAATATAATTACGCAGTGAAAACCAGAACCAGTGTAGTGTACAAGTGATAGGTGGGAATGTTTTCTGTGCAGAGCAAGAACGCATTCGGATTAATGACGAAATTATAAATTGTAAATTAGTTGCTTATCTTCCTAGAAATTATTATCAGTGTAATGTTTATGTTTATTTTTGTTATTGCCTCATAAATTTCAACTGCTGTATCTGATGCCATCACAGAAGGATAGTCTGAAAATTATTTTTGAAGCATTTGTGGGTAAAAATCAGAGAATTTTAGTTTTTTCATTCATGATTGATATTTCTCCGAACCCTGCTGCTTAAGCACGAATTGTACTGACCCTTTTGGCCAATAATGGCGGCCTCAAAATGTGCCGCCCGGGGAAGACCGCCCCCCCGCCCGCCCCTAGCTACGCCACTGCCCGTAAGCTCTGTGAACTGAAACCTGGTGATCGCATTTTGGTTCTGATTCCTTCTGACTCGAACAAGTTCCTAGTGAAATGGCAGGGACCTGCCGTTATTGAGGAATGTATGGGGCCAGTGAATTACAAGGTCAGAATACTGGGCTGGCACAAACCATTCCAGATTTTGCTTGTTAATCTCTTGATGGAGTGGTGTGACCCACAGGGATTTTGCGCTTCCATGGCTGCTCTCTCTCAGACAGATGTTGTCATTGGTGACGATTTGACTGACTCACAAAAAACAATGACTGAACACTGATGCTTTTTCTGCCCTGCCAGGCTTGATTTGCCTTGCGAAACATAAAATCACTACTGAACCCATGGTTAGGGTGCATATATATATGAATTTGAGGTATGAT
Source organism: Polypterus senegalus (assembly GCF_016835505.1). Taxonomy (NCBI): domain Eukaryota; kingdom Metazoa; phylum Chordata; class Cladistia; order Polypteriformes; family Polypteridae; genus Polypterus; species Polypterus senegalus. The sequence goes on from NC_053154.1 coordinate 45,236,878, forward strand.
CCAAAAATACACTGAACATTTAAAGAAAATAAATGATTATCATTAAAGATACATTGCCATTAATCCCCCTCAAAATACTCCCCCTCATTTCAAACACACTTATCCCATCATTCTTGCCACTTTCTGAAGCAGTTCTGAAAGTCCTCTTTCACAAATGTTTTTAGTTGCGGTGTCATGGCTGCTTCGATATCCTGCGCATCATTCAAGATCCAACATCTAGGTGATGATGATTGTGTTTTTTGACCTTGATGGAATTGTGCGAGCTGAGTTTGTACCCAGGAATACTACAGTGAATTCAGAATATTATAAAGGCTTATTAAAGTGTTTAAGAAACGATGTATGTAGAAAATGACCAGAGAAATAGGCAAACGGTTTCATTCTCCATCAGGATAATGCTCTCTGTCACACATCACTTCTGGTACGGAAATATCTGTCAAATAAAAGCATTACGATGTGTCCTCATCCACCTTACTCACTGGATTTGGCACCATGTGACTTCTGGCTCTTCCTCAAAGTTAAAATGACAATGAAAGCTAAATGTTTTGAATCGATTCAGGAAACTGAGGCAGCCACTACAGCGCAACTAAACATACTCACGAAGGAGAACTTGTAGAACTGCTTCAGAAAGAGGCAACAATGGTGGGATAAGTGTGTTCGAAGCGAGGGGGAGCATTTTGAAGGGGATTAATGACATTTGTGGCTTGTACTGTAATAATTTTTTTTTTTACTTAAACACTCACCGCATTTTTTGATCTATCTACTCTATCCTGAAATTTACAATATACAGGATGGATCCCCAAATCTTTTTCTTTGTGTTTGAGTCTTTCCACTATATATACAGTATAAAAAACATGATCATTCAACCATTTATGTACTGGAAAAAAACTTTAATTGGAATAGGAATGTAACAATTTTAGAGATGAGCTGTAGATCCTGTAAGTTCTGAGCCTCTAAATCACTTTGATGTTGGTATGAAGGTGTTGTAACTACAGTGGGTCACTTTTATATAGTAAATATAAACTAGGAGATCTCAATATAAACTGCAACACATTATCAAGAATGAGTAAATCTGTTAAATAACATAAATCAATAATTTCAAACTTGCTTATTCCATTGAAGGTCACAGGGGTCTCCAAAGGATTTAACTTAATACTGGAATCAATGCACTTCACTCACTTCACTGCCGGGCCTATTCATACGAACACCCACACAGACTGAAGGCCAGTTTATATCAGCAATTACTTCTGCTTGCCTGTCTTTGGGATGAAGGAAGAAAAACAGAGTACCTGAAGGAAAACCCACGCATATAAGATGAGAATGTGTAAAGTCCAAATAAACAGCAAGTGGGTGGAAGATTTGAAACCTGAAGGCTAGATCCATGAGACAGCAAGGGCTAAGATCTGGGAAATTATTATTTTTGTTGTTTGATTTATTTTTCTACACATTGATTGATATGGTCACTAGAGTAGCAGAATGGCATTGTGATTATAACAGAATTAATCATGCTTCCCACCGTAAGACAGGTTGAAATTAATTAATGTAATTTCAGGGTTAATGTTTGGAGTGCATTATACAATATGCATGTCTGTGTTGTATGTCTTTTAGTAAGGAATTCGTAAAAGCAGTGTTAATATTTGTGATGCACCATCTTTTGGAATGACAGAGACATACCAACCAGACAGAAACAAAGACAGACACATACTGTAGAGGGGGATATTGTCTTTACTGCGTTCCTCTGTCCATTTACTGATGCTTTAACATACTGTGTTAAAACAACTGACTTTGTAGGCTTTCCAAGTTAATACTTTGTAATAACAGACCCACATTTCTATGGTATGAGGCGAGTGCATGGGGCTACTACCCAGCCGGGACGCTCAGGAGGACCGGAGGAGGGCTTGCGCGTCCTCCATACCACGAGGGGGCGACCGCCCTGGTTGCTTTGGGGACCACGGGTAGACAGCTTGGAAGCTCAACCATGTAGGGGCCCGTGGTCACCGCCAGGGGGCGCCCCAATGCCTAGAGAGCCCTGGACCTCAGCACTTCCGCCACACCCAGAAGTGCTGGGGGGAAGAGGATCAGAGACACCCGGAGTGCTTCCGGGTACACAGCCGGTGCTTCCGCCACACAGGGGAGTGTCGGCAGAGGCTCATCAGGAAGCACTTGGAGCTCGTCCGGGTGTGGTTAAAAGGGGCCGCCTCCCTCCATATGATGGCTGGAGTCGGGTGGAAGAGGACAGAGCTCGGAGGAGAGGAGTGGAGGCGGACCAGAGACAGTGAAAGGCATAGAGTGAAGGCCTGGACTTAAAGGGGTGATTGGTGCTGCGGCAATGGGTTGTGCTCACCTTTGTAAATATTATAGTGTAAATAAATGTGTGTGGTGCTAAAAACATCATGTCTATCGGTCCGTGTCCGGGCTGTACCCCACACAGTACTACCGTGTAAGCTTCCTTTTCTGATTTTATGAAAGAGTTGTATACAGAGATTTATATCAGTGCTAGAAGAGCATATAAAATTCCCAAAGTTGTGCCCATATCCTTGATGGTTTTTTTCATATCGAAATATGAAAAACGGTTTGTCATCCATTTATAGCAAACATTTAAATTCTCTTCTGCATAAATGCCTACTCCCCACACCATTTATAAAATCACATTTTTATTATGCAGTATTCATGCCCATCTATAGAAACTACCCATGTTTCTAGTACTGCTGTATCCTGGCACTTCTGTGCACTTATAAATAAGCCTTCTTGTTATATTTCTAAATCTTCTAGTACTAAAACAAACAACTTTTATCTCATTGTCAATTTTATTTTGGCATATTTTGTGTATGCTAATAATTTCAAATTTGTGTTTCATATTTTTACTAGATGAATTTTTAACCTAGCCTGTCCTACTGTAAACCCCTTCCTCACATTCTACAGTTTAAACAGTTCCCAACTAACCTTGCTGTACACCTTCAAGATACAGTGGTGTGAAAAACTATTTGCCCCCTTCCTGATTTCTTATTCTTTTGCATGTTTGTCACACAAAATGTTTCTGATCATCAAACACATTTAACCATTAGTCAAATATAACGCAAGTAAACACAAAATGCAGTTTTTAAATGATGGTTTTATTATTTAGGGAGAAAAAATCCAAACCTACATGGCCCTGTGTGAAAAAGTAATTGCCCCCTGAACCTAATAACTGGTTGGGCCACCCTTAGCAGCAATAACTGCAATCAAGCGTTTGCGATAACTTGCAATGAGTCTTTTACAGCACTCTGGAGGAATTTTGGCCCACTCATCTTTGCAGAATTGTTGTAATTCAGCTTTATTTGAGGGGTTTCTAGCATGAACCGCCTTTTTAAGGTCATGCCATAGCATCTCAATTAGATTCAGGTCAGGACTTTGACTAGGCCACTCCAAAGTCTTCATTTTGTTTTTCTTCAGCCATTCAGAGGTGGATTTGCTGGTGTGTTTTGGGTCATTGTCCTGTTGCAGCACCGAGATCGCTTCAGCTTGAGTTGACGAACAGATGGCCGGACATTCTCCTTCAGGATTTTTGGTAGACAGTAGAATTCATGGTTCCATCTATCACAGCAAGCCTTCCAGGTCCTGAAGCAGCAAAACCACCCCAGACCATCACACTACCACCACCATATTTTACTGTTGGTATGATATTCTTTTTCTGAAATGCTGTGTTCCTTTTACGCCAGATGTAACGGGACATTTGTCTTCCAAAAAGTTCAACTTTTGTCTCATCAGTCCACAAGGTATTCTCCCAAAAGTCTTGGCAATCATTGAGATGTTTCTTAGCAAAATTGAGACGAGCCCTAATGTTCTTTTTGCTTAACAGTGGTTTGCGTCTTGGAAATCTGCCATGCAGGCCGTTTTGCCCAGTCTCTTTCTTATGGTGGAGTCGTGAACACTGACCTTAATTGAGGCAAGTGAGGCCTGCAGTTCTTTAGACGTTGTCCTGGGGTCTTTTGTGACCTCTCGGATGAGTCGTCTCTGCGCTCTTGGGGTAATTTTGGTCGGCCGGCCACTCCTGGGAAGGTTCACCATTGTTCCATGTTTTTGCCATTTGTCGATAATGGCTCTCACTGTGGTTCGCTGGAGTCCCAAAGCTTTAGAAATGGCTTTATAACCTTAACCAGACTGATAGATCTCAATTACTTCTGTTCTCATTTGTTCCTGAATTTCTTGGGATCTTGGCATGATGTCTAGCTTTTGAGGTGCTTTTGGTCTACTTCTCTGTGTCAGGCAGCTCCTATTTAAGTGATTTCTTGATTGAAACAGGTGTGGCAGTAATCAGGCCTGGGGGTGGCTATGGAAATTGAACTCAGGTGTGATACACCACAGTTAGGTTATTTTTTAACAAGGGGGCAATTACTTTTTCACACAGGGCCATGTAGGTTTGGATTTTTTTTCTCCCTAAAAATAAAACCATCATTTAAAAACTGCATTTTGTGTTTACTTGTGTTATATTTGACTAATGGTTAAATGTGTTTGATGATCAGAAATATTTTGTGTGACAAACAGGCAAAAGAATAAGAAATCAGGAAGGGGGCAAATAGTTTTTCACACCACTGTATAACCAGATCCATTTCATTCATATTGAACCTGTCCTGGTGGTACAGGCACCATGTATTTTGAAAGGAACTTCAATGCCTCCTGTATTTTCTGTTCTACACCAACATTTAGGCCATGGATTAAGCTTTCTGTTTTCCTAAAATATACCCAGAGTAAGGATGGGGTGGTGGAACTTCTGAGAAATTCGAACAGCTATTAACCTCGCACTTTAAATTTGTTTTTGAGAAATGGTAGCTTGCCCTAATCCATGTCTTGTGCTCCTCTCTGGACAATGACAAATTGATCCACCTCATCTCTGAGCGGAAGCCGACTCACATACTCCATACTGATGTATCCTAATATCACTACTCCCCTTTTTGGGAGGCAGATTTAAAGGTGAGCTCAGTGGGCCATCTCATTCCTGCCTACATATTCTCTCTCACTCTCTAAAGCAAATTACCATGATTCTCCATTACAATGTAAGGCTAGCTACCTCCTGCTCAAGTTCAGCGACCCTGTAATGAATGAAAAATATAAGAAGATATGTAATATATCTTATATATCTCTATATATAATCTTCATTTGGATCTTGATCTTTGTTTGTCTGCGAATGAATTAGAAGAAGAAGCACTAGATGGCAGTAGAGAGACAGCTAAAACATAGGCATTCCATTAAGAATCTCCTCCAGACTTATACTACTGAAGACTGTAGTACGCCAGTCACACCTCAAAACACAGACATTCAAACTAAACAAATTGTTGTGCTTTAAATTAACTAAAGAGATCTTCATTTAGATCTTGATCTTTGTTTGTCCGCGAATTCCACGCATGCGTAGACCACCTTCCAGTTTAGTACGCTGTTGTTACTCACGGATGTCAACAATGTGCCGGAATAACGAAAGGGGTGGTGGACAGTGTTACGCTGGTTAGCTCCTGATGCCTGGTTAGAGAATGAGATTGCCGAAGATAAAAGGTACATGCCTACATAACATATGAATGAAAGAAAGACAGTGGGTAAAATGAATAACAACGTAACAGCATGTTCCTGAAATTATTATTGTTACGTTGTAGCTGGCGAGTGCTGCGCGTCTCACAGTTGTACCATGGCTTGCTCACATGTCAGTGAAGTGATCCCTATTTATGCTTTAAAAGAGCCTGGATACCTATGTGTCCCCCTTTTATAACCATTGCTCCGTGTATATTGCCTTACTCTTTGGATTGCCACAAAGCAACCTGTGAGATTGGAGAAAGGTTGAGAATAGATCGTGAGAGGAAACGACAGCGTCCTGAAAACGAGACGGACTGTGAACGGACAGAAGCAGAAATGCTCCTACACCACCACATAATTACGATTCGGACAGTGATTCCGAGTAGGCCATTCCTATCGAATCAATATCCAAGGGTTTTCTTTTGTAATTTTGTTTCCCTTATAAAAAATCATAATGCTGTGCGACGAAGGGCCCAGTTCACGACTGGCAGCCGCGTTTAAACAGGGAGCCCTTCACAGACAACTTTAACATGTGCAACGTAGTTGGGCGCACATGGCTAGTATGTATATATTTTATATATGAAGATATATAAAATGTTAAAAACACCATTATCTGTAGTATCCTGTACTACTTTCCATGCACAAAGACTCATTTTGACTCACAACTTAATGGAAAGTAATGTCTTATATTATACTAGCTGTGTAAGCCCATGCTGTAAAAAGCCTAGGGTCCTAGAAACTATTGAAATCCTCAGATAAAAAAAAAAAATGAAATATAGAGATGTCAGGTAATTGAAAGGAACTACTCTGGGCATCTCTCTCCTAGGTTTCATTGTGCTGACGTGTTCGCATTGCCTGTGTATTAGCAGCTGGAGGAAAAGTAAAAAGGATACTGTTTTGCCGAAGTGCTTGTCACACTTTAATAAGAGTTTCTCTCATTTCTCTATGGTTTTACTTTGGCAACAGAATCACTTTCTTTTTCCGACTCGTTAACTTGGGGCTGCCTTGCTGGCTCTCTGAGCTTCATGCTGTAGTAGCCTTGCACTTTTGGGCTGGACAGACAGACAGACACACTTCCACATGTAGACGTTTATCTATACTAATAAAAGGCAAAGCCCTCACTCACTCACTCACTCACTCACTCGCTCACTCACTGACTCATCACTAATTCTCCAACTTCCCGTGTGGGTGGAAGGCTGAAATTTGGCAGGTTCATTCCTTACAGCTTCCTTACAAAAGTTGGGCAGGTTTTATATCGAAATTCTACGCGTAATGGTCATAACTGGAAGCTGTTTTTCTCCATTTACTGTAATGGAGATGAGCTTGAACGCCGTGGGGGCGGAGTTTCGTGTGACATCATCACGCCTTCACGTAATCACGTAGTACATAGAAAACCAGGAAGACCTCCAAAAAGCGCTGAAGAAAACATGCATTATATAATTTAGAAGGCAGCGAAACAATAAGAAGCGGCGAGTGACATATACAACCATATTCATGAGTTCTGCTACTTCGGAAACAAAGCACGATGTAAACCTACACTTTAAATTAAGTTCATAGACAGGCTGCCGCTGGCGTTTGTAATTTAGTGCCTGCCCATATAAGGCCGTCCGTCAGCGGCAATCCAATAGCAAACTCCCACTAAATATTCACGGGTGAAGGACTGTGCTTATGGAGAGGAAGATGAGATGGTCAGGGTGGTGTTTGACACAAACTCAGCGAAACTGCGAGAGAAAGTTTTAAGTGCCAGGACTAAGGTAACATTAAATACAGCCATGGACATAGCACGAGATGGCACCAGCACAGCTGGGAAACTTCGATGCATGTACACCGAGGCTCACGTGAACTGACGCAGTGCACAGATAAAAGCAACAGTTCCAAAGAGCTGAACAAAACCGAATTACACAATTGAAAAGGCAGCAAAAATATGAAGCGTCTGATACATACAAGCATATTCATAAATCCAGCTACTGCGGAAACAAAGCACACGGTGGAAAAAGTCAATGTCCCGCTAAAGGAAGACAGTGTAAAAAACCCGTGCATGCAGTGTGTCAGGTCTCAGATAAAGAAGAAGACGAGCTGTTTATTGATGCAGTAAGAAACGAATCGATGAATGAAACCTGTCATCTTTACAACGATTGACAAACACGGAATGTAACTTGAACACAACACATCCTACAAATACGAACCTGATTGAAAGAAATAATGATAATCAAATCCTTGATGACAGCAACACTCAGTAACACTCACAAAACAAATACTGTATATTGACAGTCATGTTACGTTATTTTTAAAATGTTCCCTTTTCTTTTCTAGCTTTTTAACACACTACTTCTCGCTGCGATACGGGTATATATATATGTATATATATATAACCGATCTACATACTCGAATAATGGATACTTTATTCGCCATCAATGATTGTTTTGGTAAAGCCATACTCAGTGTATTCATTAGATGAACGGTAAAAAGTAAGAGCGAGGGAGGATGACTTATTGAGGCATGCAGGCTGTAGTCTTGCGTCAACTCTATCTGAATTGCGATCACATTTAAAAATATATCTTTTCAAGTTCTATTTAGTCCATATGTGTCAAACTCAAGGGCCGGGCCACATCCGCCCGGTGTAATTATATCCGGCCCGAGATCATTTTATATACTGTATTATTGTTATTAATGGCCCGGTATATGAAGCGCTGGTAACACAATAAACTACAGATCCCATAATGCAGCGCTTCAGCTGCCTTGCAACACTTACGCGTTAATCAAGTCTAGCTTATGATGCTGCAAGTTATTGCGAAGCTAGCTCACACGATGCTGAAGAGAAAAGTTGATTCTGAAAATAGAGCCTTTAAAACCGATGGGAGGCTGAGTATATGTTTACTGAACCCGTGTGTCTCATTTGTGGAGCTAATGTGGCTGTAATTACAGAATTTAATCTAAGACGGCACTATGAGACAAAACATCAGGGTAACCTGAAAGACCTGAATGCAATGCAGAAGATACAGAAAGCAGAAGAATTAAATAAGAATCTGACACTTCAGCGGACGTTTTACCGTGCACAATCACAAAGTGATTTCAAGTGAAGCTGCTTTTATGGGAGACACAAATGCACCAGTGCAACTTTGCCCCACTTTCCCTGTTGCCAAGTAATGTTAAACCAAGTCGTCACTACGGTGTTCCCAAATCGCACTTTGCTGATAAACTGAGCGCACTGAGTTTGCACGGCGCTTTGGTGACTTTGAAGAACAAAAAAAGTCCGTCTACATGCGGCGGAACCTTGTGCATGTTTGGTAGCACATATCTGTGTGAGAAGCTCTTCTCAGTGATAAAGACTAACAAAACAGCACACAGGAGTCGCCTCACTGATGAGCACCTGCAATCCATCCTGAGAATCTCCACAACACAGAACCTCACACCAAACAGAAACGAACTTGTTGCCAAAAAGATGCCAGGCGTCCAGCTCTAAAATGACATATGAGCAAAGACAACTGAATGATTTGATTTGTTATTGCTGAAAGGAACACATTTTATTTATATTTCCAGGTTTTGTTATGCAGCATGTTCATATTTGAATTTGTATAATTTTGACAGGATATATTTTTATGGAGAGCAAAATCTTTTGGGATATTTAAAATCTAAGTTTATTTTTTATATAAAATTACATAAGAGTAAAGAAATTTGAATGTTTGTTCTTTTAAAGTTTACTTTATTTCTAACTTGTATAATTTAGACAGGATATATTTTTATGGAGAGCAAAATATTATAAGTTGTTTAAGGTTTGAGTTGATTTATTCACGAATAATATTCCTGTCTGTTTTTACCATTCCTACCAAAGATATTTCTGTCGACTAAATAAAAATTCCTTCTATTTAAAATTTAAATAGAACTTGAACAAATACGATAGTTCATAATATCCACGCAGACTTGCACGTAAGAGCGGGAGTTATCCGTTTTAACAAGCAGCGTATTGCACTGATACGAAATAGCTGTGTGTGTATATATGTGTGTGTATGTGTGTATGTATATGTATATATGTAGATATATATGTATGTATATGTGTGTGTGTATATATATGTGTATATGTATAGATATGTATATACAGTGGTGTGAAAAACTATTTGCCCCCTTCCTGATTTCTTATTCTTTTGCATGTTTGTCACACAAAATGTTTCTGATCATCAAACACATTTAACCATTAGTCAAATATAACACAAGTAAACACAAAATGCAGTTTTTAAATGATGGTTTTTATTATTTAGGGAGAAAAAATCCAAACCTACATGGCCCTGTGTGAAAAGTAATTGCCCCTGAACCTAATAACTGGTTGGGCCACGCTTAGCAGCAATAACTGCAATCAAGCATTTGCAATAACTTGCAATGAGTCTTTTACAGCTCTGGAGGAATTTTGGCCCACTCATCTTTGCAGAATTGCTGTAATTCAGCTTTATTTGAGGGTTTTCTAGCATGAAGCGCCTTTTTAAGGTCATGCCATAGCATCTCAATTGGATTCAGGTCAGGACTTTGACTAGGCCACTCCAAAGTCTTCATTTTGTTTTTCTTCAGCCATTCAGAGGTGGATTTGCTGGTGTGTTTTGGGTCATTGTCCTGTTGCAGCACCCAAGATCGCTTCAGCTTGAGTTGACGAACAGATGGCGGACATTCTCCTTCAGGATTTTTGGTAGACAGTAGAATTCATGGTTCCATCTATCACAGCAAGCCTTCCAGGTCCTGAAGCAGCAAAACAACCCCAGACCATCACACTACCACCACCATATTTTACTGTTGGTATGATGTTCTTTTTCTGAAATGCTGTGTTCCTTTTACGCCAGATGTAACGGGACATTTGCCTTCCAAAAAGTTAAACTTTTGTCTCATCAGTCCACAAGGTATTTTCCCAATTGTCTTGGCAATCATTGAGATGTTTCTTAGCAAAATTGAGACGAGCCCTAATGTTCTTTTTGCTTAACAGTAGTTTGCGTCTTGGAAATCTGCCATGCAGGCCGTTTTTGCCCAGTCTCTTTCTTATGGTGGAGTCGTGAACACTGACCTTAATTGAGGCAAGTGAGGCCTGCAGTTCTTTAGACGTTGTCCTGGGGTCTTTTGTGACCTCTCGGATGAGTCGTCTCTGCGCTCTTGGGGTCATTTTGGTCGGCCGGCCACTCCTGGGAAGGTTCACCACTGTTCCATGTTTTTGCCATTTGTGGATAATGGCTCTCACTGTGGTTCGCTGGAGTCCCAAAGCTTTAGAAATGGCTTTATAACCTTTATCAGACTGATAGATCTCCATTACTTCTGTTCTCATTTGTTCCTGAATTTCTTTGGATCTTGGCATGATGTCTAGCTTTTGAGGTGCTTTTGGTCTACTTCTCTGTGTCAGGCAGCTCCTATTTAAGTGATTTCTTGATTGAAACAGGTGTGGCAGGAATCTGGCCTGGGGTGGCTACGAAATTGAACTCAGGTGTGATACACCACAGTTAGGTTAGTTTTTAACAAGGGGGCAATTACTTTTTCACACAGGGCCATGTAGGTTTGGATTTTTTTTCTCCCTAAATAATAAAAACCATCATTTAAAAACTGCATTTTGTGTTTACTTGTGTTATATTTGACTAATGGTTAAATGTGTTTGATGATCAGAAACATTTTGTGTGACAAACATGCAAAAGAATAAGAAATCAGGAAGGGGGCAAATAGTTTTTCACACCACTGTATATATGTTTGTGTGTGTGTGTAAATATATATGACAGCAATACTCATCACTCACAACAGTGACAAAACAATTACATTGACAATCATGTTATGTTATTTTCAAAATGTTTCCTTTTCTTTTTCATTGCTTCTTTAACACACTACTTCTCCGCTGCGAAGCGCGGGTATTTTGCTAGTATACTGTATAAGACTGAATTAGAAAAATGAAATTCTCTCTCTCTGAGGAAAAAGTTCTTAAAATTTAGCATAAATTCATTAAGTTTATTCCTATATAGGTATTAGTTTGATCTTTGCTGTTGTTTTAATTTATCTGAAAAATGACACTTTTTCCCAGAAGTGAGTGGGAGTCGCTTAGCTCGTCAACTCCTTTCCCTCCCTTCCACTGGCCGCCTCTCCGAAACCCCTCTTAAACGGTGATAACAATGGTAAACAAATCCTTTTTTTTAACTCCTCTTTTCTCGAGCAGCTGCTGGTGTGCTGCTGCTGCCCTCATGCGGTAGGGGCCGTTGTGAAGAGGGGGACTGAGCGCACCCCAAGGAGATGCGACCACTCCTCCGAAACCCCTCTTAAATGGTGATACATTGGGATACAAGTAACAGGTGTTTTTTTCACCTCCTCTTTGCTCGAGAAGCTGTTGGCTTGCTGCTGCTACAGTATGTGCCGTGTGATCTGCATTTCGTGCAGAGCTGCGAATGTTTAAAAGCCTGTACGGCACCTGAATATTCAATCTCTTTTCGCTGTTCTATTATTTCCCCGAGTAACATTTTCAGTTAGTTTCTGCTAATGCGATCTTTACTCTCATTTTTTCCTACTTCCATTATCTCTAACCTGCTCTGTATGTGTATCACGGGACTTGCGTCTAAAGGTTGTAAGTATGATGTGACTTGACAGTCTCGCGGGAAGTGAAAGTGTCTCTGTCTCTCTCTCTGTCTTCAAAAGATCACGTCTCATCCCCGAGTAAAGTCTCGTCGCAAGTTTTTTTTTACAATAGAGAGATGGATTTTTTTTCTTTTTTTGGACTACAATGTTGGTACCAATGTTTGTCTCATGCGACTGTTGTCATGACCAGAGTCTTTTTTCTTATTCTTTCAATGAAATTCTCCTTTACTTCTAAAAATTAATTAATAATGGTAATAACTATTTACTGTATACAGCAACTTATCATTCCTTTACATGCAACTCAAGGTGATTTCCACAGATTAATCAACAAAAACAATAAAGATATACCATAGTTACTTGGATTTTATCAATTAGACCTTGTTATTGGGGTTTCAGGTATCAAGGAATTTGGCCACATCTATTTTGGTGCTTGGTACATTTTTAGTAATGTTGAAAATAAGTAGAGCTCTCCCACAATGCCATTTTGTTTTTCTTATGAGCACCACCATTTTGAGGAGTACGCATCGGCAAGGTAGCTCCACAAGTGTGTGGTGCATAACATATCTGCGTCAAGAGTATAAACATCATATACATTGTGAACTTTCTGGTTGTAGTTGGTTGGATTCAACCAAAATCAGAACATTTTAATTCCTTTGTTGTTTTGAAATATTTCTAGTTAACGGATTCTGGGTCTGTGTTTTGACAACAACTGAAGAATTCTATTTGTTTGTATTTATTGTTTTTTGTATCCCAGCCCTCTCAATTTTTATCGCACATTTTGAGTCTTGGTCATTTGTTTTTTTTGGACTTCTCAGTCAGACCCCTGCAATTTCCTTTTCTAACTAAATTCTGCAGCTCTTCTGTTTTGCATGTATCATTGGCTAAATTGTGCGTTACTTTACAGATTTTGTTCTCTTAAATATGATAAAATGAAAAATAAATAATAAGAGAAAAGAAGAGCAAATTGGTATTTAAAAACATCTTACTGACCTTTTTTTTGCATTGTAACACGAAGGTCTTGCTTTGACTGTTCCTGGCTGTTACCAACTGGCTCTCCATTATTCCCACCATCTGTGTTTGATTGTCCCACTGTTAGAATTTGTACCTGGCCTCCTAAGTCCTGAACATCGTCTTGGAAGGCAGCTGGGCCATCAATTCCTAACAAAGTACAAAATAAAAGCTATTAGTAATGAAATTAATTTTAAAGTAATTCTAATGTTTATCTAGCATGTTTAAAACGAAAAGGACAGCGCAGCACAATAGCTAAGGACTTTGATATGAACCAACTAATATGCAAACTAATAATTATACTGTATAGTAAAAAAAAAAAAGATGACGGTGATCAAACTCATATTTATTGTCCTGAAAAAGCAAATGAACTTTAACTGAATATCTATAAGACAAAGGAGATGATTGTTGACTTCAATAGGAAACACATGACACATACTCCATTTATAATCCAAAGCATCACTGTGGAGTCACAAGGAAGCACTGATGTTCTAGGGGTGCACATCAAGGAATACCTGACATGGAATACAAACACCACCTCCTTTGTCAAGAATGCACAGCAGTTCCTTCTATTTCTGTGATAGATGAGGAGAGCAAACCTCCCACTCCTGTCCTCACAACATTCTACAGAGGGGCTAAAGACAGCAGCCTCACAGTCTGGTATGGAAGCTGCACAGCTTCAAATCAGAAGTCCCTCTAGAGAGTGGTGAAGACAGCAGAAGAAATCAATGGAACCACCATCCCGTCTGTACATGATCTGTTGTTGTCTTGCTGCCTTAGGAGTGCTACTAAGATTGTCAGAGATGGACTGTTAAAACTTTTGCCCCACTATTTCAGTATACAGTGCAAGACAGGCCATCAAACTACTCAACTCCCACTAACAACAAACAGCATGCTGACCTGTTGGTACTGTTAAACTCCTGAACACACATACATAGACTGTTTAAAAACATACAGTATATTCAAAACCTCCTAAATGCTGCTATGTCTGTTCGTTATATTAATGTTTTTCGCCACTTGAACACTTTACAGCTGTTCACCAATATATCTGTCAGATTATACATATATTCTGTCTATTTACGCTGTCTATTATGTCTGTCTGTTGTACAGGTGCCGGTCATAAAATGTGAATATCACGACAAAGTTGATTTATTTCAGTAATTCCATTCAAAAAGTGAAACTTGTATATTAGATTAATTCATTACACACAAACTGATGTATTTTAAATGTTTATTTCTTTTAATTTTGATGATTATAACTGACAACTAATGAAAGTCCCAAATTCAGTATCTCGGAAAATTAGAATATAAATTAAGACTAATGCAAAAAAAGGATTTTTAGAAATGTTGGCCAACTGAAAGATATGAACACGAAAAGTATGAGCATGTACAGCACTCAATATTTAGTTGGGGCTCCTTTGGCCTGGATTACTGCAGCAATGCGGCGTGGCATGGAGTCGATCAGTCTGTGGCACTGCTCAGCTGTTATGAGAGCCCATGTTGCTCTGATAGTGGCCTTCAGCTCTTCTGAATTGTTGGGTCTGGTGTATTGCATCTTCCTCTTCACAAGTCTTCTTGGTTAAGGTCAGGCGAGTTTGCTGGCCAATCAAGAACAGGGATACCATGGTCCTTAAACCAGGTACTGGTAGTTTTGGCACTTTGTGCAGGTGCCAGGTCTTGTTGGAAAATGAAATCTGCATCTCCATAAAGTTCGTCAGCAGCAGGAAGCATGACGTGCTCTAAAACTTCTTGGTAGACGGCTGCGTTGACTTTGGACCTCAGAAAACACAATGGACCAACACCAGCAGATGACATGGCACCCCAAACCATCACTGACTGTGGAAACTTTACACTGGACCTCAAGCAACGTGGATTCTGTGCCTCTCCTCTCTTCCTCCAGACTCTGGGACCTTGATTTCCAAAGGAAATGCAAAATTTACTTTCATCAGCGAACATAACTCAGCAGCAGTCCAGTCCTTTTTGTCTTTAGTCCAGTCGAGACGCTTCTGACGCTGTCTCTTGTTCAAGAGTGGCTTGACACAAGGAATTCGACAGCTGAAACCCATGTCTTGCATACGTCTGTGCGTGGTGGTTCTTGAAGCACTTCCAGCTCCAGTCCAGTCTTTGTGAATCTCCCCCACAGTTTTGAATGGGTTTTGTTTCACAATCCTCTCCAGGGTGCGGTTATCCCTATTGCTTGTACACTTTTTTCTACCACATCTTGTCCTTCCCTTCACCTCTCTATTAATGTGCTTGGACACGCAGCTCTGTGAACAGCCAGCCTCTTTAGCAATGACCTTTTGTGCCTTGCCCTCCTTGTGCAAGGTGTCAATGGTCGTCTTTTGGACAGCTGTCAAGTCAGCAGTCTTCCCCATGATTGTGTAGCCTACAGAACTAGACTGAGAGACCATTTAAAGGCTTTTGCAGGTGTTTTGAGTTAATTAGCTGATTAGAGTGTGGCACCAGGTGTCTTCAATATTGAACCTTTTCACAATATTCTAATTTTCCGAGATACTGAATTTGGGACTTTCATTAGTTGTCAGTTATAATCATCAAAATTAAAAGAAATAAACATTTGAAATACACCAGTCCGTGTGTAATGAATGAATCTGATATGCAAGTTTCACTTTTTGAATAGAATTACTGAAATAAATCAACTTTGTCATGATATTCTAATTTTATGACCTGCACCTGTATAACATGTGCTTGTCTCTAAGTTTGTGTTTGTACATTGAGCCTTGAGAAATGCAATTTCGTTCAGCTATGCACTCCTTGTTGTATGGTTTGAATGGTATTAAACTAAATCCAATTTAATCCAATCCAAATTGTGTTACATTCTACATTTTACTGCAGATCAAATGCTACAAGATTAATATTGTGTTTTTAATGCTCTTGACTTGTCTCACAATGTAGAAGACTCCAGGACCAGACAGTCATGGTAGCCTTTGATTTGTCTCAGATGGTAATGTAAAAACTCCACTGAAATACTCCCTAGCATGCGCACAAACTCACAGAGGAAAACAATTAATCGAATGAATAACTCATTTAAGAACTCTTTCTTACTTTTTGCTCTGTCAACTTGTGAGATGGTTCAGGTCATCAAGGTAGCTGTAAAACTTCACAATATAAAGAATTCAGCTGTGAAGAAGAAATGGGCCAGAAATGCTCAAGATGCTGGGTATCATTATTGGGCTTCCTCAGTCAAAGTGTCTTATCAGTGTTGAACAGGGCCAGTGACTGAAAGGATAGAGAAAGTAGTACTTCTCATATTCGAAAGAGGGAAGGGGCTGTGTCCTGATGCCCAAACAATCAGACCCTTTTGCAGTGTGGGTGTGCTGGACAGGAATATCCAACCAAAGTTGAACCATAGATTCACGTGGAGCAGTGTGCATGTCCAGTCAGGCTATGGAAACGTTATTGCAACATTTACTGTGATATCTTGGGGAAGTACTGTAAGAAAATGGGGTTTTGGGTGCCAGTTATTCCCTACATTTGAAAAGAAGTTGTTCCTGAAATTCTGAGATTAGGTTAAATCCATTAAAAGATGACATAGAACTTCCCCAGACTCCGCTTGCAGTACTTACATGCAGTCTCTGTGGGGCTGAGAATAAAAGATTCTTCTATTAGCTCACGCTGTAAAGTAACTGCTTCTGAGGGCCCTTGTAATCCAGATTGTACACAGAGCAGCAGTTTTGAATAAAAATAGATTTAGAAGATGGATTGTAATAAATAACTAGCCAAGGTCAAAACTAGACAAGATATAGTAACACAGCCTAAGGCACGAGACAAAAATCATAAGGAGAGAATTGAAGTGAGAATGTCAGAAACCAAAAATAGTAAATAGAGCCAAAGCCAAAATTTTAGATGTAAATCTTAGTTGAGAGGCAGGAACAAATTCACAAATTCAGCTGGTTTGGGAATGGCTGGGAATTCCCCAGAAAGAGGTAGAATTAGTAACTCAGGATAGGGACGTCTGGGCTGACCTGCTTGGTCTGCTACCACAGCTAATCTCACTAGGAACAATGGTTTCAAAAAATGAGGTAAAATAAGATGAGATTATCACCTGAAAACAGACAAATGTTTTAATGCAATTTTAGTCGAGTCAAGTCAAGCCAACTTTATTTATAGAGCACATTTGAAACAACAGAGGTTGTAAGGCTTCTATAAAAACACCAATAAATATATAGATACAGTAAATAAATACAGCAAAATAAATAAATCAATTAAAAACCAGCACTCTCATGCAAGTTTAAAAAGCCAAAGCAAAACTAGGCTTTTAAGGGTGACCAAAGTTGGTGCTGATATAATATAAAAAAGTAGACTATTCCCAAGCTGAGGGGCAGCTACTGCAAAAAGCGCAGTCCCTTCTGAGCTTTAGTCCAGATCTCAACATAACCAGTAACTTCTGGACAGAGGACCTCAGTGATTGAGAAGGAGAGTAACAGTGTAAGAGGTCAGTAAGATAAAACGGGGCTAAGTAATTCAGGGTCTTGAACACAAACAGTAAAACTTTACACTCAGTCCTGTAGTGAACATGAAGCCAGTGAAGAGAAGCTAACATTGGTGTGATATGACTATATCTTTGTGTGCCTGTTAGAAGCCTGGACAACCTGAAGATGACCAAGGGATGACTGATTAACTCAAGTGTATAATGAATTGCAATCCTAGCCATCTTAGCAGTCAGTTTCACTCTTTTGTTGGTAGGAGTGATGGCCCTAGCATCTTCCTATTTCTCATTTGTTGGTTAGTAGTCTAAATAGTCGGCATCCACCTCTCCTGTCTGACCAGTTTTACACACTTTGGTAAGGCACACTTGAGCCTATAAATGAGTCTGAATTTCAGCTGTTTTAACACATTTGTTCCACAAATATTACACCATATTCCTCTTTAGTACAAACTGATAGATGTGCAGCTTTGTTTGCAACTTCACACTAATTCACACGCTAGCATTATGGACAGCAGTATGAGGCCAACGACCAATCAAACCTTTTAAAGAGCCTTCATATAGAAGATGTGGAGGCTAGAAATCTACACCGGCAATGGGAAGGTTGCAAGTTCAAATCCCATAAATGCCAGAAGTGATTCCACTCCATTGGGCCCTTGGGTAAGGCCCTTAACCTGTCATTGCTTTGTCCTGAGTATCACGTTAACCTGCATTCAGCCCTGCAAGCACGTCCTCCAACTTGCAGGGAAAACTCAAGGGTTGGTGGTGGGATTGGCCCTCCAGCCACCGTAAAAAAACCTCACACAGTTCCTCCGTTTGAACTACTGTAGTGTGGTGCTGAAGAATCATCCATAGCACTACTGCACTCGTTTCCTAATTTGGCATCCTGAGGTGGTTCCTCGTGTGGTGGGTGCGGTGATGTGCCATATCAGTGCATACTCCCAACCTCTCTCTCTTTCTCATATAGAAGGACGGTGAGGTAGGGAGGAGGGCTTAAGAGGAATAACAATTCAAGCTTCCTTTTAAGGAAAAGAGTGCCATTGACACTTGCACCCTGACATGTTTCGTTTTGTGATGTGCTTAACTCATCTTATGCATTGTCTGGAACTGTCAGAAAAAGAATGAGAGATCACTGAATGTGCTCAGAGATGCAGTACGTACTATATCAAGTAGAACAGTTGTTAAACATATTAGTAAAGCAGATTGTAGTTATCCATTTATGATTCTGGAACAGAATTCATATTTCCTAAACTACTTTAAAAAAAAAAAAGGAATTTCACAAATTTCATTGAGCCAATTCAGGAGTTATGAACAATCCCAACTTTCAAGTCATAGGGATGTGGACAGTAACAGTACAAGCATCCTAGAACAAGGAGTGAACATTTCAGTTCCACATAGACCGATACGGACCTGAGTATCAAACCTTAGATCCGTGGAGCTGTGAAGGGGCAGTGCTAACCAGTAAGCAATGATGGCATTCTCATCATACTTCCACAATCTTTTAAACATTGATATTTTTCCTATGAACATTACCCTTGCTTATTAATGGTAGTGTTATCCACATATCAATATTATATTAGAAATGTAGAGAATGAAAAACGTTATACATGGCTATACTATATTCTTTATATCAAAATTTTGAATTATTTAAAAAAAAAAAAAGATTAAAAAAAGGATATTCAATTCTTTTGGTCACCGAATTTAGTTACGTATTTGACATTCCAGGTCATCAGATTCTCTTATTTAAAAGCACACTTGTTAACTTCTTTCTGACTTTTATTAATTTCTGTGGTCAGAAATTCATCCCATTTTCTGATCCTAATGCATTTACTTACACAATTTTACAATATATACACAGTAGAGATAAAAAATTAAGACTCATGTTTTATTGACTCAGATCACTAATATGCTTTTTTTCATTTCATGATATCATAAGCCTGGCGTCAGTGAATGCAGACTTCAAAAGGGGTGTTAATAAACTGTGATAAGTACTCAATATGGAGTCTATTTCACACACATTCTGATAAACTCCCTGATACACACTGTGCTGAAGCACAATATAAGCTGCATCCTCATCCAGATACGTGTGCTCCCCAATCTAACATCACTCAGCAAGGTCACACAAGCTGAGGCTGTTGGAGTCCAGCAATGAATATACAGTACTGTATGCAGAAGAGACACCTATGGAACCACATGACTTCTCAAACTGATAACCACCCAGATCCCACTAAGTAACCCTGAAATTAATTGTAAAGTATATGATGCCATGGAACCTTAGGTCCTGCATCTACTGTACTTTATAATGACATGTGATATAATGGGCTTGTGGCTCTGAACGAATGGCCAGTTTTTGATAAATAATCCGTTTGACCGTGTCAGTCTTCGTGGGCGTGCTTGCGCAACCGCAGGGAGTTGATGAAGTAATTGGGGTGAGACGCACCTGCATGTGAAGTTGCTATAGTTCTCAATTGTTTCATTGGCTTCCCGCGGTGCATGATTGAGGCGCTGCACCCACAGAGCCGTATAAGTAAGGGCCAGCACAGGAACAAGAGAGGAGAAAGAAACAAAAGAGGGAAAAAAGGAACAGAGAAAGAGAAAAAGAAAAAGAAAGGCATGTAGAGCAAGAGTGCAGCACTGGGGCAGAGAAAGAGGACGAGCCAGCCAGCTAGTGAAAGAGAGAAGGCAGCGCGGTCAGGGGTCCTGCAATGGAGTGAAGGATTGGCGCTCTAGGGACAGATAGAACCCACCGATTGTGCTGAGGAGTGGGTGCGATCAAGGGGGTGGCCTCTCCAGGGATCCGAGGGAAGACTGTGTGGGCGTGAAGGTTGACAAGAGGACAACCGACCCTGAGTAGTCTGGCAGAAGCCAATGGAGGCAGCTAAGATGGGGGTTGATATTGAGAGGACTGTGGCTGCTGAGGTCTCTCCAGCTGAACGAGCAATGGGTGATCTGGAAGACGTGGTAAGAGTGTGACCCAGTGCCTGATGTTTTTTATTTTCATTTTTAGCCTGGTTTTTACACATTTGGATCATTTTTATGAATTATTTATGAATTTTGAGATTTGCACTTTTGGACACAAACTGTTTTGATTTTATTTATTACTAGCAAAATAGCCACGCTTCGCAGCAGAGAAGTAGTGTGTTAAAGAAGTAATGAAAAAGAAAAGGAAACATTTTGAAAATAACGTAACATGATTGTCAATGTAATCGTTTTGTCACTGTTATGAGTGTTGCTGTCATTATATATATACTGTACATATACACATTGTGGTCCCCAGCCGGGACGCCCAGGAGGGCCAGAGGAGGGCTTGTGCCTCCTCCAGACCGCGAGGGGGCATCCGTCCTGGTTATGTTGGGGGCCTCGGGTACAGGGCTTGGAAGCCCAGCCCTGTAGGGACCCGTGGCCACCGGCAGGCGGCGCCCCGGTGCCGGAATATCCCGTGTGGTCCCCAGCCGGAGGACCAGAGGAGGGCTTGTGCCTCCTCCAGACCGCAAGGGGGCGATTGCCCTGGTTGTATTGGGGGCCACGGGTAGAGGGCTTGGAAGTCCAACCCTGTTGGGGCCCGTGGCCACCGCCAGGCGGCGCCCAGGTGCCTGAGGAACCCTAGAGCCCAGCACTTCCACCACACCAGGAAGTGCTGGGGGGAAGAGAACAGGAGACACCCGGACGGCTTCTGGGTGCACAGCCAGCACTTCCGCCACACAGGGGTGTGTCCAAAGGAGAGTGCCGGGAAGCAGCT
Organism: Polypterus senegalus; assembly: GCF_016835505.1. Lineage (NCBI taxonomy): Eukaryota > Metazoa > Chordata > Cladistia > Polypteriformes > Polypteridae > Polypterus > Polypterus senegalus. The sequence goes on from NC_053154.1 coordinate 45,258,188, forward strand.
GAAGCCCATCCAGGTGGAAGAGGACAGAGCTGAAGAGAGGACGGGAGGCGGCCAAGAGAAAGGCACAGTGACGGAGAGGCCTGGACTTTGGGGAATCGGTGCAAGAGGCACTGGGGTTCGTGCAGTGTAAATATTGTGAAAATAAACGTGTGTTGGGTGAACTATGTTGTCCGTCTGCCTGTGTCCGGGTCCCAGTTCACAACATATACATATATACATATATATAAACACACACACATATATATATATATATATATATATATATACACACATACATCCACATATATAAATATATATATATATATATACATATATACATGTCTACATATATACCCTGAATACATATACACACACATATATATATACCCTTTGAGGTGCAAACAGCTGTTGCTGGGGGTGCCAGAATCCATCGAGAAAGAAAAATGAAAAACATTATTTGTACAAAATCTTAATTTATCTATCCATTCCTAAATAATTAAAGGGGCAGGCTATTTCGTATCAGTGCAATACGCTGCTTGTTAAAACGGATGACTCACGTGCACTTAGTGCTGTGTGGGTATTATGAACTATCGAATGTGTTCAAGTTCTATTTAAATTTTAAATATAAGTAATTTTTATTTAGTTGACAGAAATATGTTTGGTAGGAATGTAAGTTAAATTTAGTCATCATTGCATAAATTTTTCTTCAGCATAGAAATTTAAAGACTAAATTCAACTTCCATTCCTACCAAAGATATTTCTGTCGACTAAATAGAACCTACTTATATCCAAATAGAACTTGGAAAGATATATTTTTTCGAATCTGATCGCGCATTTTAGATCGACTTGATGTGCACTATATCGAGCCCTCATGCTATTGTGCTCACACCTGCCTGCCTCAATAAGTCACCATCGCTTCGCTCTTACTTTTTTACCGTTCACTTAATCATGGCTAGTCGCGAAAAAATTAGAAAATGGAAGGAGGATTACACTGAGTATGGCTTTACCAAAACAATTATTAATGGCTAATAAAGTATTCATTATTCATAAAGCTTCAATTGGTGATCTGTTTTTCTGCGTTAACCTCATATTTTTTCATACTTCTTCTCAAACCAAGAGGGTACGAAATCGGGATTGTCCATCACTGGGGTTGCGAATGTAAAATGAATCTGGAAGTGCTGATATATATGTATGTATGTGTGTATATATAATATATGTGTGATGTAACGTGTGGTTCGTTTAGTTGACAGGATGTAGATCGGGGTATATATATATATATATATATTTATATAAGATAACTCCTGTAGCCACAATAAATGCCTTTATTGAATAGACAATCCAGGGGTGAGCAAGTTCCTTTCTACTGCAGCCACAGCCGCGACACACATAAAAAACATCAATAATAACTCATAAACTTGTAATATTATTTAGGAAAATCGCAACATTTTACTCACCGAAAATTCAGATTATTTGTAAACAAAATCCATCCTCCTCTCTTTCCTCAAAAACAGTTCAATTACTCTTTCGTACGGATTATCCGTGCATTTCAGTTCCATCAAAAAGTCAATTTCTATCGCCATCGAAGCTAATGCTGAAAGTCAAACCTGTCCTGTTGTATTTCTGGCATAAGTTTGAATTCGCTTTAGGGCTGAAAATGTCCGCTCGACAGAAGCAGTGTACACGGGAATGGTCACTGCCAAATATACCAATGTGAACAGCTGCCCCATGCTCTCATTCAGATTTTTCTGACGAAGGAAGTCAAGGAGATCAGTGGGAGATTTTCCTGCAAAATCGTCCATGACATACATTACAGTCAGTTCTGTTTTTAGCCGAGAAAGATCAAAAACCGCCCTGTGGCTCTTGTATTAAACTGGAGAAGGCTGCATGCGGGAAATTTTTCTTGCATTCCTGAAACTTCTGGGGCTCGAGGAGCGTGACAAACATCAGGTTTTCGTAGTCTTGAAATCTGGTCTGTGTCTGGCAAATAATATTGTCCAGAATCCTGCCATGGAGTTGGCCATAGTGTGTGCGAGGATCTTTCGCGAGGATCTTTCGCTCGGAGCGCTTGCGTGCGTTCAGTGGCCTCGTAGAGTTCCTCATATCGGCTTCTATCCAATCAGTGGGTCTGAATACGGTGACGTTGCCGTTCGCCTGCTAGAGGGCCCTACTGACACTAACTCAAAATCTGATTGGTTGAAGCAACAGGTTAATCGACATTTATTCTGTGTTAGAGTGCCTGCACAACGGATTGTGAAGGCCTCTCTGCCTGGCAACAAATGATGGCTGAAATGTGATTGGTTAAATGCTTTAATACGAAAATACATGCCTGGAAGCAGCACAACCATTGGAAAAGCTATGAAAGGAAGCGGACAGACTATTTGGAATTATTTAATAAGTATTCATGGACAAAATATAATTAACATCAGTTTGTGATTCAGATATTTTTACTTATGAATATGCTAAGCACAGTCCTTCACCCGTGAATATTTACCTTATATGGGCAGGCACTCAATTACGTGGGAGGCGTGATGATGTGAGACACAACTCCGACTCCCACGGCCATCGAGCTGCAGTCTATTACAGTATATAGACGAAAATAGGTTCCAGTTGTGACCATTACGCGTAGAATTTCGAAATGAAACCTGCCCAACTTTTGTAAGTAAGCTGTAAGGAAAGAGCCTGCCAAATTTCAGCCTTCTACCTACACGGGAAGTTGGAGAATTAGTGATGAATGAGTCAGTGAGTGAGTGAGTGAGTCAGTCAGTCAGTCAGTCAGTGAGGGCTTTGCCTTTTATTAGTATAGATTTATTTAATAAAAGCACTTTGTACCATCATATTGCTTGGAGTGTTTTGTCCCCATCTGTCAGCTCGTTCAGTTGCGTTATCAATGGTGTTGGTTTCCAGAGGCTCCCAAAACAGGAAGAAGGAGCATGGAGCTGGCCAGGCAACACAGAGAAATCCTGCTCCTGAAGGTTCTTGGTTATGGTTAGAAGTGAGCTCTTCACCTCAGTGATAGCAGTTGCATCTCAATTCCAGTCTGAAATTCTCCTAGCCCAGATCTCCCCTTCAGGCGTTTTCACATTTTATTGCTATACAACTTTGTATCACAGTGGATTTAATGTGACATTTTGACACTTATCACCAGAAAAAGACTCTTTAATGTCAAAGTGAAAACAGATTTCCCTAAAGTGTATCTCAATTAATTACAAGTATAAAACACAAAATAATTGAGTGCATAAGTATTCAAATCAGTGCACCTCTGGCAGCCATGACAGACAGGTCTCTATTGTCGTTGCACATCTGGACACTGACATTTTTCTCCATTCTTTGTAAATGTGCTGAAGGTCCATTAGTTTGCATGAGGATTGTGAGTGAACAGCCTTTATTAAGTGCAGCCACAAATTCTTAAATGGACTGAACTCTGGACTCTGATCACTCTAGGACATTGTAGTTTTTAAGTCATTTCTGTGTACCTTTGGCTTTATGCTTATTGGCATCTTACTAGAAGACAAATCTTCTCCCAAGGTGCAGGTTTCTTGCAGACTGCATTAGGTTTTCCTATAGGAGTTACCTGCATTTTGTTGCATTAATATTCCCCTTTACACCTTCAAAGGCCTGCTGCAGAGAACCATCCATCCATCCATCCATCGTCTAACCCGCTGAATCCGAATACAGGGTCACGGGGGTCTGCTGGAGCCAATCCCAGCCAACACAGGGCACAAGGCAGGAACCAATCCTGGGCAGGGTGCCAACCCACCGCAGGACACACACAAACACACCCAAACACACCAAGCACACACTAGGGCCAATTCAGAGTCGCCAATCGACCTAACCCGCATGTCTTTGGATTGTGGGAGGAAACCGGAGTGCCCGGAGGAAACCCACGCAGACACGGGGAGAACATGCAAACTCCACGCAGGGAGGACCCGGGAAGCGAACCGGGTCTCCTAACTGCGAGGCAGCAGCGCTACCACTGCGCCACCGTGCCGCCCTGCAGAGAACAATTTCCACAAAATTATGCTGCCAGCATTGTGCTTCACAGTGGAGATGGTGCTTTTTTGAGAATGTGCAGATATCAAACATGAACAAAACATCAGTTTTGGCTTATCATACCACAGAACCTTCTTTAAAACGGACTGCAGTCTCCCATATGCCTTCCACCGGAATGTCATGAGCGTTTTTTTTTTTTTTTAACAGTGGCATTTTCTTTGCCATTCTCCACATAAAGCTGCAACTGGTGAAGCACTCGGGCAACAGGCAGATTTAAAGCTGTGCCATACTCTCCACTTCTTAATGACTCACTTAACTGGACTCCAAGAGATACTGTATTCACTGACTTGGATGTCTTCTTGTTTCCATCTCCTGACTTGTGATTTTCAGTTGCCTTTTTGTGGAGTTCCTTGGAGTGTTCTTTTTTGTTTTCATTGTGTAGGTTCAGCCACATTGACTCACCACATATTGGATCTTCCAGCAAAGTGCATTTATACTACAATCATCTGAAGCCCCTTGACTTCAGACAGGTGAGCTCCTTTTAACTGATTATGTGATGCCTACAACCAATTGGCTGCACCAGTGATCAGTTATTTTGTGTTTTACATTTGTTTACCTATGGTTCATCTCTGCTCTTTCAAAAAGGGATAGCATGACCACTGCATCCTTGACTGGGTACCCTCCTTCTGTTCTTGGATATAGCCTTTCTGTCTGTCTCCAGTGAAAGATCTTTCCCAGGGTTGTGGTCTTTCTCCTTGCTACTGAGAGGACACTGCAGTAGCATTTTCTTTATCTGCCACAGGTTTCTCTGTGCTTCATCACTATCCTGAACTATCAACACCAACTCTGCTGTCAAGAAGGCACAACAAAGTCTTCATTTCTGTGGAGACTGAAGTAAATCGGCTTGCCACAACCCATTCTTACCACCTTTTATAGAGGAACTGCGGAGAGCGTCCTAACAAATTGTATCACTGTGTAGTTTGGGAAGAGCAAAGCCCATTGGCAAAAAGACTCTGCAGCATGTAGTGAGGACAGCTGAGAGGATCAAAGGGGTCTCCTTCTCCTCGATGAGGACATTTTTCAAACACACCGTCTGTGTAGAGCCTCTGCCATTGTGAAAGACGTCTCTCACCAGTCACACATACTGTTTGACCCCCTGCCATCAGGGAGAAGATATCACAGCATTAGAATCAGCACAGCCAGGTCTGTTAACTGCTTCTTTCCCCCATCTCCTACATGTCACCCAGTACCACATCCCTATTACCTTCCCCCAATTATGTACCATAACTTTACACTCTGCACCTTACTATGGATATTAAGCATTGTTTGATCTTTATAGTCCTGCGTCTTTTGTTTGTTACATTGTGTTGCTGCACTGGTTTTTGTAATGTTATGGTGTTTTTCAAATGCAGGTTGTTTATCCTATGCACCGGGGACTGTAAAAAAACAAAATTTCATTCAACCATGAACTATCTATGCAGATAAATGACAATAAAAGTTCAGTTCAATTGAGCTGAGGATATATTTCTCCCTCAGAATTCACTAGTGTGTTTCTTTTTTGATTCCTTGGATTTGTTCCTTCAGCTGTGTACCTGTTCACCTTTGTCTTCCCTCATTGGCTCATTGAATCCTCTGTAATGCAACCAATACAAAGACAAAAGCTCCTTTCCCATCTGTATGCTAAGCTAGGAATTTATGGGTGACAGTGAGCAAAATGGAGTTAATAATGCAGGAAATGTTGATTAAGCAGCTCTCTCAGGTAAAGATGAACTGTAAATCCATCAAAATTTCTCTTATCTAAGCATGACATTACCCATGAACCTGAATACTGTATGGTTAAACATATCAAATATAATCATAACCGCACATAAGGTAGAATGATACAGATGACAATGAATCAGTCATAAGACTTGTGGGCACTATAAAATGTCTATGACCTGCTCGCGATTTTTTAAAGGTCAGAGCTTAGAACAAATTACACTGTTTTTCTTCATCTATAACATTGTACTCAAGGCCAGTGCCGCCATTAAGGCGAAACAGACATTTGCCTAGGGTGCAGATTATAAGGGAGGAAAAAACCCAGCTGCACAGGTTAGCTACTGAACAATCGGTTGGCACAATAATAAGCTTGGCCTAGGATGCAAAATAACCTAGCACCAGCACTGATTGTACTGTAACAACCAGGGGGAGTGAGAGATGGAGGAGTGGAATTTACCTCTAACACCGATTGCTGGTGACTGACCCTAAAAAGGACCACTGGTATCTTCAGTGCTGTATCTGTCCACCTCTCAGGTATTCAGATGTGCCACATGCTCCCGACTGCTTGTCTCTTTGTTCATTTATGAACGCTGCCCAGCTCTGCCTCACCGGGATCAGAGGCAACCCGTATAACCCTGGCTCTCTTCTTCTTCTTTCGGCTGCTCCCGTTAGGGGTCGCCACAATGGAACATCTTCTTTCATATCTTCCTGTCCTCTACACCTTGTTCTGTCACACCCATCACCTGCATGTCCTCTTTCACCACATCCATAAACCTTCTCTTAGGCCTTCCTCTTTTCCTCTTACCTGGCAGCTCTATCATTAACATTTTACTCCCAATATATCCAGCATCTATCCTCTGCACATGTCCAAACCAATGCAATCTCACCTCTCTGTCTTCCAACCTTCCAACTTGAGCTGACCCTCTAATGTACTCATTTCTAATCCTGTCTATCCTCGTCACACCCAATGCAAGTCTTAGCATCTTTGACTCTGCCACCTCCAGCTCTGTCTCCTGCTGACTGGTCAGTGCCACCATCTCCAACCCATATAACATAGCTGGTTCTCAGTACTGTCCTGTAGACCTTCCCTTTCACTCTTGCTGATAATAGTCACAAATTATCATTTCACCCTGCCCACACTATCTTCTTCACCTCTCTTCCACAATCCGTGTTACTCGGTACTGTTGATCTCAAGTATTTAAACTCATCCACCTTCACCAACTCTACTCCCTGCATCCTCACAATTCCACTAACCTCCCTCTTATTTACACACAAGTATTCTGTCTTTTTCCTACTGACCTTCATTCCTCTCCTCTCTACAGCATATCATACAGCGCTCTGGTCACGAAAATCGGCGAGGCACTGCAGCTACACAATAATGCTACGAACGGCAGTAGCCAGAGAAGAGTGCCCTGCATTCATCAACATCACTGTAGCAGCGGCGGTGGAGCGAAGCAGGGCAGTGCCAGAGCTGCTTGCTGTTTGCGACTTCGGACCCGAGCTGTAAGGAGCAGAGTTAGCCCGTATAGTATCCACGCGGACGCCGACTCAGAATGGAGCAGCCTGCGGAGCTGGAACCGAAAGAAGGGGGAAGTGATGGACGATGACGGCGACCCCCACCAACTCCTCCAAGAACTGATTTTGTCTGGAAACCTCATCAAAGAAGCCGTTAGACGTCTCCAATTCTCTGCGGCGGAACGTGTGGATCATGCAAAATCTAGCGATCATCTGCAATACTGATACGGCAGCTATTTTGTATTATTCATTTTTCTATACTGACTAAAAATCGGATTGTAACCAGCGTGGGGAAATACAAGTAAAAGGCAGAAATGCTATCGGAACAAAAGACAAAAAAGTGGGAATTATTTAAAAGAAAAAGTACCTGCATACTACCTGTGATTTTTATATCATATTTGATTTTTTTTTCTTACGTGCAATTCATTGGAAAACAAACTAGGATTGTGTTTTGTGACTTTTTTTTGTAATTAAAATGCGTTCTTTGATTAAAGACACGAAGGAGAGGACCCCATCGGCAAAGATCTTCGTTTCGGGTCCACTACCTCTCGTCAGACGATCCAACGAGTACTACAGTCGTCTGCTAGGGTTGAACAACTGGCTACAGGGTTTCTGCAAGAAGAAGGATGTCGGTTTCATCAACAATTGGAATCTCTTTTGGAAAGGCGCGTCTCTTCAAGCGTGATGGCCTGCATCCGAACAGTTTCGGCGCCCGGGTCCTCTCCGAAAACATATCGAAGGTAATTCGTTTTTCTTGACTATCTATCTCTGCTCTTAACCCCTTCCGAAATAATACTGTGGTGCCAGGACATGATGAATGTTTAATAGAGTCTTCCGTTAAAGTGCACACCATTAATACTGTAATAAGCAATCTCAATGCACGTAGAAAACCTAGGAAATACGGCATAAACTCCAATAATCTAATTAAAATCACTATTTTAGAGGAACAATGTATTAAAACTATAAAACAGATCACAGATTAAACAAAAATACACACAGAGCGGCGCTAATAATAATAATTTAGTTCCTATTCCAAATAACAATAACGCACATAGTACTCATCTCTGCACCTCCGAAACATTAAATATGGCACTATTGAATGTTAGAGCTTTAACTAACAAAACGTTTTTTATCAACGATCTTATTAGTGATAAAAAAATAGATCTTATTGCACTAAATGAAACATGGCTTAGTTCAGATGCCGCGCAGTTTTAATCGAATCTGCGCCTCCGGATTACAGTTTTACTCATGCAAACCGCCAGGGAAAAAGGGGGGGCGGATTGGCTAACATTTACTCGAGCGATTAAAATGTAAAGATGTCAGTTTTGGTAAGTTCAAGTCCTTTGAGTATCTCGCCGTTGTTATTCATGGAGATTCTCAAGTTCTAGTACTATCCGTGTATAGACCTCCTAAATATAAGCTCGTTTTTGAGGAATTCTCTGACTTAATGTCAATTTTAATTACTAACTATGACACACTCCTAATAGTTGGCGACTTTAATTTTCATATAGATAATCAGTGTGATCTAAAAGTAAAAGAATTTATGAACCTCCTGGATTCTTTTGATTTGAGACAACTCATAAATCAGCCTACACATAAAGCAGGTCATACATTAGACTTAGTGATTACTAAAGGACTGAAAGTTGATATAAAACAGATCATTGATATTGGTCTATCAGACCATTTTCTTCTACTTTTAATATAGAAATAATGATAAAAACACTCATGAGAAGCATATTGTTAAAAACGCTTCTTTGATTCGCAGCAGCTTTAAAACTTACAAACATTTTAAGCAATCAGTCCGTTTATAGTGCCAGCTATAATAGCGAGGATAATGTAAATAGTAAGGTGGAAAGATTTAATTCTAAAGTGAGAGCTGCTGTTGACATAGTTGCACCTGAAAAGACAGTGAAAAAATCTTCTAGCATTGTTATACCATGGAAGACCCAAAGAGTGTCTGATTTAAAGAGAACATGCCGTAGAGCTGAGCGTCAATGGAGGAAGACTAAACTTACTATCCACCACGAAATATTAAAAGTCAAAATAACAGAATACAATAACACTGTCCGTCTTGAGAGACGCTGCTATTTCTCAAGATTATAAATAACAATGCTAGTAATCCCAGAGTCTTATTTTCAACAATTGATCGCCTACTAAACCCAGGTAGCTCAAAGGAATGCCTCCTAAGTGCTTCCAGTGAAACCTGTGAGGCTGTCGCTGTATTTTCAATCAAAAATTAATGATATTAGAAATAACATAGTATATCTCCCCAACACTAAGGATCCTCCTAAACCCCAGCATCCTGTTATAAACAAATTAAACTCTTTCACTAGGATAGATTTACCTGATTTAAAAAAATAATCTCTCAATTAAAACCCTCCACCTGCGTCCTTGACCCGATACCAACAAGGTTTTTCAAAGAAGTATCAGGCGTGCTAATTGATAATGTTCTTGACATAGTAAATTCGTCACTAGATACTGGGGTCTTCCCAGACTGTCTTAAGACTGCTGTAGTTAAACCCCTACTTAAGAAACATAATCTTGACCCTCAGCTCTTGAAAATTTTAGACCCATCTCTAACCTGCCTTTCTTAAGTAAAGTTCTGGAGAAGGCAGTCATTATGCAGTTAAATGACCACCTAAATAAACATGCTATTCTTGATAAATTTCAGTCAGGTTTTAGAACAAATCACAGCACAGAAACTGCACTCGTTAAAGTAGTAAATGACTTGCGGGTAAATGCAGACAGAGGCCATTTATCTGTTCTCATCCTCTTAGATCTGAGTGCTGCATTTGACACCATTGATCACAACATTCTTAGAAATCGCCTTAGTCAATGGGTGGGCCTCTCTGGCAGTGTCTTAAATTGGTTTGAATCCTACCTGACAGGGAGAAAATTTTTTGTTAGTTGTGGGAATTACAACTCGAAGACACATGATATCCGATCCTGGGTCCGCTGTTATTCTCAATCTACATGCTTCCGTTAGGTCAGATTATCTCAGGGCACAACGTGAGCTACCACAGCTATGCTGATGACACACAGCTGTACTTATCAATAGCACCTGATGACCCTGATTCTATTGATTCACTAACACAATGTCTGACTAGTATCTCAGAATGGATGAATAGTAATTTTCTCAAGTTAAATAAAGAAAACTGAAATTTTAGTGATCAGCAATAATGGATACAATGAGGCTATTAGAAATAAACTGGATACATTAGGATTAAAAGTCAAGACGGAGGGAAAAAGCTTAGGGGTGATTGTTGACTGTAATCTGAATTTTAAATCACATATTAATCAGATCATTAGGACAGCATTTTTTCACTTAAGAAACATAAGTAAAGTTAGAATGCTTATATCACTGAAAGATGCTGAGAAATTAGTTCACGCGTTTGTTTTCAGTCGACTAGATTACTGTAACGCACTCCTCTCAGGACTACCCAAAAAAGATATAAATCGTTTGCAACTAGTGCAGAATGCAGCTGCTAGAATCCTAACTAGGAAAAGAAAATCAGAACACATTTCTCCAGTTTTGATGTCACTACACTGGTTACCTGTGTCATTCAGAATTGACTTTAAAATTCTGCTTATGGTTTATAAAGCCTTAAATAATCTCGCCCCATCTTATATATCGGAATGTCTGACACCTTATATTCCAAATCGTAACCTCAGATCCTCAAATGAGTGTCTCCTTAGAATTCCAAGAACAAAACTTAAAAGAAGTGGTGAGGCGGCCTTCTGCTGCTATGCACCTAAAATCTGGAATAGCCTGCCAATAGGAATTTGCCAGGCTGATACAGTAGAGCAGTTTAAAACACTGCTGAAAACACATTACTTTAACATGGCCTTTTTATAACTTCATTTTAATCTTAATTTAACTTAATCCTGATACTCTGTATGTTCAATTCATCATAATAACTATTCATGGTGGCTCTAAAATCGGTACTGACCCCTACTCTCTTTTCTGTTTCTTTTTCCGGTTTCTTTGTGGTGGTGGCCTGCGCCACCACCACCTACTCAAAGCTTCATGATGCTCCAACAATGATGGACGGATTAAAAGGCAGAAGTCTACGTGACCATCATCATCATCAAGCCCTTCCGTGAGAACCCTAAATCCAAAGAGGACTGTTTCATTTATGTTAGGTAGAATGCCCAGAGGGGACTGGGCGGTCTCATGGTCTGGAATCCCTACAGATTTTATTTTTTCTCCAGCCGTCTGGAGTTTTTGTTTTTCTGTCCCCTGGCCATTGAACCTTACTCTTATTCGATGTTAATGTTGATTTATTTTGTTTTATAATTGTGTCTTTCATTTTTCTATTCTTTAATATGTAAAGCACTTTGAGCTACTATTTGTATGAAAATGTGCTATATAAATAAATGTTGTTGTTGTTGTTGTTATCTCCACCTCTGCAGGGTCTCCTCAACCTGCTCCCTACTATCGCTACAGATCACAATGTCATCAGTAAACATCATAGTCCACAGGAATTCCTGTCTAATCTCATCTGTCAACCTGTTCATCACCATTGCAATTATAAAAGGGCTCAGAGCCGATCCCTGATATAATCCCACCTCTACCTTGAATGCACTCATCATTCCTACCGCAGACCTCACCACTGTCACACTTCCCTCGTACATATCTTGTACAACTCTTACATACGTCTCTGCCACTCCCAACTTCCTCATACAATACCACAACTCCTCTTGAGGCACCCTATCATATGCTTTGAGAGTCAGCCCAACTACATGGTCCAAATTTGAGGCTCATTGGCACAGACACATCCCAGCTGAGAAGCATCTAATTGAAGTGGTCTTCTAAGTGCTGTGTCTGCACCACCCCACAACCTACTTTAAAACCGGCTTCTTCAGGTATTCGTGCCCAATCGGATCATAGTCTACTGCCACCTGAGAAGCATGTTCCTCCAAGGTCTGCACCCAGAGCTTGTTACAGCATATTATCTAATATATGTCTGTGATTTAAGTATATTGTGCAAAAATTTTTAAATTGCAGCATTCAAACATTGCTGCTGTCTGACTTATTTTCTTTCACACACACACAAAGTGACATCTGAGTCCCTCGCCCTCTGTTACCTGTAAACTGACACTGACCAGGCAAAGGTGGTGTCATCCTGACATATATGAATAATTAAAGTAAATTCATGTGATGATTAACACATTTTTTGGCTTCTGTTTGTGAAAAAAACATCACAGATAACGGAGCATTGTAGCAGTTGTGGGGATTTGCTACACCTGGGTTTATTCTCCTGTGACATAGTCGAGTATTCAATGAACACTGCTGAAATTGTTCACCTAGCAAAACTCCTTAACTACAGTGGATTCCAAAAGTATTCAGACCCCTTCACTTTCTGCACACTTCATTCTGTTGTATTTTTAATTTCACATGGATACATTTGCCATTTTGGCCCATTAATCTACCCTAAATAGCAAATAATGTCAAAGTAAAACATGTCTTCAGAAACGTTTGAAAAGTTATTGAAAATCGAGTATTGAAAATAATTGAGTACTTTGTAGAAGCCCCATGGGCAGCAATTACAGCTTTAGGTCTTCTAGGGTAAGCCTCTACAAGCTTTCTTCACCTGGGTTTGGACAGTTTATCCCATTCTTTCTGGCAGATCCTCTCATGCTACATTAGATTGGATGGTGTTTCTGTAAACTGCCATCTTCAGGCCTCTCCACAGATGTTTTATGGGGTTTATGTCTGTATTTGGCTGCATTTCTCTATCCCTCAATTCTGACCAGCCTCCCTGTCCCTAGCACCAAGAAACACCCCATTATTATGATATTACCACCACTATTGTTCACCATAGGGATGGTATTAGGCAGGTGATGAACAGTGTCTGGTCTTCACTAGACATTTTGCTTGGAGTTCTCAAAAAGTTCAATTTTTGTCTCATCAGAGCAGAGAATCCTTTTCATTGTGCTCTCACAGACATTTAAATGCCATTTGGTAAACTTTTTCTTAAGTATGGTTTCCATCTGGGTGTCCTGGATAAAAAACAAGATTTAGGCCCTTAAAGACCTTTTAGGAACAGTCATCATCAGTGTGTCTGTCTGAGGAGAAAGTGTCGATCTTCTCTAAAGGTTTACTTACCTTGGCACTGACTTTCATGTCTCTGGTGACTCTTCCTATTAAGTCAGTAGACAGATTGGGAGAGCATGGGGGTGTCATGAGGTCACTGGAAAGGGGTGTGTGGCGCTCCCGATATCTATGTAAAAGGATGAAGGTCCAAGTCTTTGAGTCCTGGTGCTTCCTGTCTTGCTATATGGTTGTGAGACATGGATGCTATCCAGTGACCTGAGATGAAGACTGGACTCCTTTGGTACTGCGTCTCTTTGGGGGAATCCTTGGGTACCGCTGGTTTGACTTTGTGCTGAATGAGTGGTTGCTCATGGAGTCTCAAATGTCTGGCGCAATTCCATGAGGGTGATCTGGCTTACAAGATCCTCATTGTTGAGGACCCAAGTGGCTGGACCAGGCCAAGAGGTTGCCCACATAACACCTGGCTGCAGCAGACACTGGGTCATTTCCAGAGGGACCGCGTGTCTGCCTGGGGGGGTTGCCAACCAGGATCCTCAGCTGTTTCATCATGTGGTAGGAGCGGCAATTTGCTGTACCAGTGCATGCTCCCCAAACTGACCTGACCTGACTATACCATACATGCCTGATTGATGGATTGCTCTTTAGATAGTTGTCCATCCAACAGGTTCTCCCATCTCAGCAGAGGACCTATGAAGTTCTGTTAAAGTGACCACTGGGTTCTTGAGCACTTTCCCGACCAATGCATTTCTCACCCAATTATTAAGTTTGTCCAGAAAGCCAACTCTAGGAAGAGGCCTGGTGGTTCCGAAGTTCTTTCATTTCACAATTATTGAGGCCACTGTGCTCTTGGGAAAACTTGGAGCTTTAGAAACAGTTTTTATCCCCTTGCCTTGATCTATGTACACCTCATTACAATTTGATTGCGGAGGTCTATAGAGAGTTCTTTGGACATTATCTCTTGTCCTGACATGCTGAGTAAATTGTGCGCCCTTACAGGTGTGTGCCTTTCTCAGCAATGTCCAATCAATTCAACTTGCCACAAGTGGGCTCCAATAATGTTCTAGCCACATCTCAAAAACAATTTAAGCAAACAGGATTCACCTGGCCATAATTTGGAGTCTCTCAGCAAATAGTCTGAATACTAATATAAATAAGTGATTTCAATTTTTTATTTTTATTACATTTGCAAAGCTTCCTGGCAAGTTAAAAAGATTACAATATACAAGCTTTTGAGGCAGCTTGAAAGATCTTGACTGAAGATGGGGCCTGAGCTGCTTCAAAAGCTTGCATATTGTAGTCTTTTTAGTTAAACATAGAAGGTGTCATTTTGCTTGACTTCACATTACATCCATAATGGCTAACACAGTACAACATCCTAGTACTACAGACCTTCCTGAAAACATATTTTCACTTTGTGATTATGGGTTATAGAGTGTAAATTGATGTATCCATTTAAAAATAAATCTACAACATAAAGTGTGCAAAAATTTAAAAGGTCTGAATACTTTCTGAATCCACTGCATGAGCAGCATTCTAGTTGTTATTTCTAGACATATTTATTATGATTTCAGTTGCTCCAACGTACCAACCAGATTACCAGGGTGAAATATGATCATTTTGAATTTTTATCCAGCCATCCATTTGATCCACACCCCACTTTTCAAAAGAGAAATACAAGCAGCCCATGTCAGCAAACCCCTAAACCCAGTTGTGTACCCACCAAGTTACAATGTACCCATGTTGAGCCAAATGTCAGCCTAACTACAGGTCTTTGGACTTCATAATGAAACTTTAACCCTAGAGACATTACACTTGCACATAGAAAGAACAAGCAAATTTCACACAGTAAGCACCTGTAGTCCAAGGTCTGATTCTATCCACTGTGCCACCCATGTAACTTTTCCATTTTACACAATCAGCTTTTTAAAATACTGGCTAAGAAAGAAAAATGAGGATTACAGATGCCAATTAAATGATAATCTTTGCAAAGGATGAATAATATATACTGTAGAAGAACTGGGTCTTAGATGGAAACTATGAATGAAGTACTTTTCATGCTTGTTTTGCACTATGGATTGGGTTTGATGAAATATGTCATGCTTTATGCCAGTAGCTTTTGATGTCATGTCAGGCTGATACTACAGAACATGCGTCTAACCTTTTTGTTTCCCCTTTTTCTCCTTTTTGGCACTACTCATTTGGGGAACAGAAGCAGTTGCCTTTGCTTTTTTAGCTGGTTTTGGCGCCTGTGTATCAGATACCAGCTTGGCATCACTCTGGTCAGCCTCCTGCACTGCTGAGAAGAGGAAAAGAGGACAGAAACATTGGAAGTGGCACAAAAAAGAGAACATAACACCAGACAGCAGCAACAGCTTGTAGAACATAAGCATATCAATACATAAACTGTAAATCTGAAAATACTGTACTGTGAGATTTGTTTTTTTTGCTTTTTTTTGCAACAATTAATAACACAATTACATTTTGCAGGAGGTAAGTTTTAATGTCATTACTAGTTCGTCCATTTACCAATACAATATTCTACAGCTCTAATGACCCATGACAAGGCACCTTGCCAACTAATTTACTAGGGTCACATTTGGAAAATGAGATCTCATGCTGCTTGTCTGCCCCACGAAGCAAATTTTGCAACTGGTGAAGCTTGAGAAATTATTTTAGAGAGAATGCCGTACGATCAAATCAAAATAAACAGAAACAAACTCTTCTTTTTATCTACCTATTTTACTGATTCTACAACCTTTAAAATGTGATATACCCAAACATATTGTCAAATCAAATTAATAAAATTAGGCACATCATATGTTTCACAAGTGTTAAGACACCATGGCGTCCATCAAGCCTCCCTCATTGATTAGCTGAAGGCCATTCTTAAAAAGTTAAAATATCTGCTTTAACAACGTTACGTGGGAGTGTGTTCCAGACTGCCATGAAATGCTTTCTTAAAGGATAAGTTCAGTCAAAGTTGTTACTTCTATTAAACATTGAGGCAGGTACTCAAGGACATCTAGTGCAAAACATGGAGAAGTTAATTCATAATAAAATTAAAGGATAAGTTCTGTATTTTTCAAGTCAAATTTGTTTCTTTCATTGCCATGCAAAGTTGTGCTCTAAGGTTAAGCACTTTTTACATATTTAAAAAAATATCTTGCCCACTCAGGCATTTTATAATGGAGGGTAAGGGGCACAGAGGAAAATCTTAAACATTTACCAAATGCCTCAATTTTTCAAACCAAGACAGTTGTTGAGCATTGATTTGTGCCTTCCATGTTTCTGATGCATGTTGGTGACAACAAAAGGGATAAGGAAATAATAATTATATCACATATTTCCAAGACTATTGTTCTTGTGGTAAGAATACATTTTCTCTGTTTATGCAAATTCTAACATAAATGAGGTCAATTAAAACAAAACCAACCACGTGGCATGAAAAGTTTGCCTTTATTTGTTCTGTCGGGAGGCAACCACGTCCTGGTGGAGTAAAGGTTGTTAAACAGAAAGTCTGAGCTATGGCGCACGTCTGATGTTCTTTCAAAATGGCTGAATCTCATAATATTGGTGCTTTTGTTTAAAAATTCTTTTTCAACGTGTGTGTAATCACAAGAAGTGGATCAATGTTCAACAACTTTCTTGTCTTGAAAAATGGACTTTTTGGATACATTTTTACACTTTTTCTCAGTGCCCCATAGACTACAAAGTAAAGTGGCAGCACAGGCAAGATGCTTTTTTTTAATTTAAAGAAAGAGATTAACTTTAGAACACAAATTTGTGTGGCAAATGTGTATATATACTGTAGCAAATTTGTGAAGAAATAACTTTGACTTGAAAAATACCAAACTTATTATTAATTCCACCATGAATACACTTCCCAGTGTTTTGAATTAGATGTTAGATGAGTGAATAACTCGGCATTTCACTCAAATAATTCTATTGGAACAGCAGTATCAGTGTTTTCGAGAATTCCAGATCCCCATGCTGCCTCAAGAATGAAGAGGTTTAATTCTCCTTATTCTACTACCAGAATGTCCAGTAGTTCTCAGATACATCTGGTTGCTCTTCTCTGTTCTCCTTTTTGATCTTTTACACCCAGAAAGTCCACACAGCACTACAGATAAGGTATAACTAGCACATTATAAAGCAGTTCTTCCCAAACTCGATCCTGGGGACCCACTGTGGCTGCAGGTTTTTTTCAAACAGATTCACAATCGGTGATAATAGTCGATAACAACTGATCTCATTTTATTAGCTGGTCTTTTTTACTCTTCTCTTATTCTGCATTCAGAAAAACACAACAGTATCGTCTTTACATTTATTAGGCATTTAAAAATATTTCTGTTTTTTTCTAAAGCTATAAACGCTTAACTCTCTTTTGTTGTTTTCCTATTATTTTCTCCTTTTCCTGTGTAGTTTGCTCCCTTCATTTAACCCTAATAGTGACAATTAACAACCAGCACAGCAAACATCCAGGATGATGAAAGCAGCAACGACTTCAGTGTCAGGTCCACTAATTAGTACATAATCAATTAAATAACCAGAACACCTGGAAAAGCAGAATGAAAATTAGGTTGAAAATACTGTTAATGACTTAAAAAAAACACATATTTGCCATATAACTGCTTATTACATTTTATAAAAATCTACCAAACTTAGCTTGTAATTTCTACATTGACTCCAAAACACACAAACTGGGAAAGAGACCAATGAAAAATGGAAGTTGGTTTTGAACAAAAATCTGCAGCCACCAGGGGTCCCCAGGATCGAGTTGGAGAACCCCTGTTATAAAGTATTAATATGACGTCCCTTGATTTTTGTTCAAAGTTGTTGTTTTTTTTTTTAACAATATAACCTAGTATTCTAGGTTAGCACTTTGAGCTACTTTTTGTATGAAAATGTGCTATATAAATAAATGTTGTTGTTCTATGTGCCTTTTCAGTTGCCTCTTCATATTGCTCTTCCTAGCCTATGTTAATGTTGCTTCAATGTAAGTCTCTAATGTCTATTTATATTGGCCATTGTGTTTTTATGGTTAACTAGCTGAAATACCCAAAGTTGCCCAGGAGGATAATAAAGTGTTTTTTTTATTTAATTGTTTGAGAAAAAAATAATAAAAAAAACACAACTTTAAAAGTAAAAATAAATGAACAAATGAATGTGCTTGTCTTGCGGTCTTGCATGTATGTTATCATCCAGCTGACACTCGGAACTGGCCAACTCTATTTAATGTCAAAAGCAACAGGGGCACGCGGAGGCACTCAAACATAAAGAATGCTGGCATTCACCCCCATTATGCCCTCTGGTGGTTGTTCCCAGTATCAACTGGATGATAACAGGAATACAAGACTGCAAGATCACCCACCACTCTGTGGGTTAGGGTTTATTTCACCCTACAGTATTTTTAGTTGACCAATGAGAAACATGTGTGCCAAGTTTCATGAAAATCACTTCAGCTGTTCGGGAGTGTTGCTGGAACATACATACACACACACACACACACACACATACAGAGACTTATATAAATAGATGTTGCTTTTGCCTGCAAATACCACTTAACATCTGTCCACAATACTGCATTTACAAGAAGATGAAGAGTTTTGAAGATTGTTCAGGGATTTATGTTTCCTGCCTCCTGTGTGTTTACTGTTCCTTCTGTTTTGATTTATATTAGGATGAATATTATTTGTAAGTATACATTAGAATAAGTAATGGTCCATGCAGAAATCCCTGATGGATTCCACTGATAATCGCACGCCATGCTTAGCATTCTCTTCTTATCTGTACGTTTTGATGCAGTCCAATTAATTAACTTTAAATCCGGCTTTGTAAGTTAACTGTGCTGCAGTAATGTCTTCAGTACAGAGCTGTGTCAACGGCTCTTTGGATATCTGAGTAAATTATGTTATATGCTATTACTCCAGTTTTCTGCTCAAAAAAGCCTACGATTAGTTTGGCAAGATACTGCCATCATGAACCCATGCCATGTGTTATTTAGCCTATTGACATTCTCTTTTACATTTAATTATAGTTTCTTACACTGGAGAGATGGGAGCATGGCTTACTGATCAATAAATACTGAAATTCATTTTGTCACCCATCTTGTGGATTGGGGACAAATTTGCAGCTTTGGAGTCATCAGTTGCTTCTCCCAGCTGAAGTGATTGCTGGCATATATTTACTAAAGACTTATATAATGATGGGGTCAATAGTAATGCAAATAAACAGTTTGTTAAAGCTGAGGCTGTGTAATACTTGCTTTATATACTGTATAGCCCTATAAGTCAGCCCTTGCAATTAGCAAAAATGTATATTGTAGGTCGTATTAATGTTTAAAAAATGCTAATCCTCCAACCTGCTTATCTATTTACAGATGAAGTCTCATCATCAGGGTGTTATATAATGCAAGTACAACCTCCTTTGTTTTGTACTTGACACTTTGTGCTTTGTAATGCAAAGTTCTGTTCGTGTTGCTAATTAGGATCAGAATGCTGGATATGAGGAATCAACCCGTTCTCATCCCTATGCAGTAGACAGGGTGTCAGATATTTGCAGGGATCCCCTCTGGACACGGGCTCACTGAATGGCACTAATATCTATATATGACTCGCTAGTTAGATTTATTCCAGCAGAAAGATTTTGTTTTTCTAGACTGAAAAGAGGAAATGAAAGGATGAACTTTGACAAATGTGTGAAACATCTACTAAGAGTATGAAGGAAGCCTTTCCACAGAATGGTAGAAAATATTTACAGGCATCAGTTAAGTGAATTACATGAAACCAACTGAAAATAATTTCTAAATTAATACTGTAGTAAACGAGAAAATCTAGTGAAAATGTTCTTACTAAGCTGTGGTCTTTAATAGAAGAGAAATGAATGAAGACAGGAAATCTTTCATAAAACTGCAATTACTTGTCTGCTCTGCATTTTATTAACTGAAGTGGCTCTTTTTAGATAATAGTAGATGAAACTGCACTTTCTTATGTTTTATAAAAATTATTTTTATCAGTGCATGTGAAAATCAAGAAAATATGGTCATTGTAATCAGAGCTTAATAGCAGAAGCAGAGATACATTAAAGAATAATGAACACTTTCCCTTGAATTGGTCCTGCAATTTAAAATAAATGTAGATTTACATAAACTTAACAAGTTAAGCTATTATCATACATTCAGATGTTAAAATGAACTATTATTGTCTAAGGAATGGCAGTAATATGGCTAGGAGGAAGCTAATCATTGTTTGAATTTTTGCGTACACTTCAGTCAAACCTCAGATGCCAATGGTGTAGTGTTTGGTGCTCCTATCTCACATCTCCAGAGACTTGGGTTCAAATCCTTGCCCCGTTACTGTTTGTGTACAGTATACATGTTGTTCAAGATTCAGGTGGGGTTTCTCCAGTTTAAACTTAGAGATGTACAAATTTGATTAATGAGTGATTTTAAATAGGGTAAGTGTGAATAAGAGTGTGTGTGTGGGTACGCAGTCAGTCTAGGGTTGACTTTATCATTTGCCTGACACTCTCCTAACATCCTATAGAAATAAGCAGGTTTAGAAATTATTTTCTTTGTTCAGATTTTCACCTTTTCTTCAGTAAAATTGATTTTAAGGAAAAATAATGTGCAAGTATAATGTATTATAACGATGTAACAAAACACAAATGGAAGAAGAGTGAGGTTTATCTGAAGAAAACATACATGTTGGGGGAATATGCAGACCACAGCAGGAATTAAACATACGAGCACTGACTGCATGGGGTGGCAGCCATTCTAATTAGAAATTGGAATCAGAAGGTATAGTTAGGTCAAAAATCTGGCTAAGGTCAACATCGGGTAGTTAGGAATCAAAACCTGACTAATCACACAAAGGGCAACATCTTTATAAGTAAAAAGATCTGGTTTACAAAAAGCACCATTAGCAAAAACAATGAACACAAAGGCACAGAAAGCAATGCCTTCTGAATGTTAAACTCAAAAGCGAAAAAAGACCCAATGCCAAATCAAAAGAGTGTTCAAAAAGACAGAGCAAAGGGTCACAGAAATAGCAAAAAAGCAGAAAACACAGGAGAACTCAACAACACCCTAACACAGGAGCATGATATTTGTTTTTAACCTAATGAAAAATAATTGTAACAATTAGAACAATGTCTCTATTTTTACAGCTCAAGGAAAAACTGTAAAAATATAAAAAGAAAGGCCAGATCATGTCACCAGCTCCCTGAAGCTGTTGGACTTCAGTGTCAACTATAACACCCATTATAAAATATTAATTTATTAAACTTCTAATCCTGATAGTTTGTTAAATATTGATTATTTCCTGCTTCTCTCAGTTCTCATACACAGGGAATACCTCAAGGTGGAAGATGAACTGGAAGTTGAACCCAGTAGCTCTGGAATATTGTCATGTTGCTGTGCTTCATCTGCTTTTAATTTCAATTGTCAGAGCCTTGTATTTTAATATCTTTCATAATATGGACATTATGTTCGATGAAAACGTCAATTCATAAACACTTCCTGTTGACAGCTCTCTTCGCAGTCATAACTTGGTTGATATCATCACCGCCACATCATTCATGACAGCCACAGAGTCACACCTTAGAACTTTATCATGCCTGCAATCCTTGCATTTGTCATTCATTGGTGACGTTGATTATAAAGAAAATATGTAGTCAGGTCTTTTGGAGCTAGCATAGTGCAGTCTTCGGTGTGTTGACTAGATTTGTGTTAGGAATATTATTGGCAGCAGTATCTAACAAATGTGATTATCACTAAGTGACCAGTGGGGTCAGGTCATACACTGGAAGTTTACCATATTGGTCTGGTCTTTCTCCTGTGAGGATAAAAGCACACCCTCTAAAAACCTGGAAGGATGAAAAGGCCCTATGAAAATGAATGACAACGAGAGAGATACATTTGGGAAAGATGAAATTAGATCTATTATTATCCTTATTAGGTTAATAGAATCATATGTGAAGCATAACTGTCTCTCTGTACCTCACGAGAAAATCTACCATCAGGACGAACCTGGTAGAGCATGTCCTGGGGATCTGGTCACCGAAGGGCTTTGGCATAAGCAAGACAAAAGTAATGCCAGAATTTTTCTGCTCCTATTCTGCTCTTGTGTATTTCCACACCTGTATGTGGTTAATTGTAAATTATATTACCTCCCCATGTAATATACATATGACTGCTATACTGCACTTGTATAATATGCTTGTTTAAATCTCCATGTGGGACCATCCCTCTGCTTGATATAATGTACAAGTAATTTTGAGCTCAAATCTGCAAGGGGAATTGGTAATATATTAGTGACCAAGTCAAGTCAAGTTGGGGAGCATGAACTGGTACACTGCGTTGCTGCACCCAATTTACGACGAAACAACTCGGGATCCCGGTTTGCAACCCCCAGGCAGACACGCGATCCAGTCCCACCCTTCGGAAATGATCCTCTATCTGTTGCAGCCAGGTGTTACGTGGGTAACCCCTTGGCCTGGTCCAACAATGGTCTCCAACAATGAGGATCTTACGAGCCGGTTCATCCTCGGGGAAACATGCCACAAGACTGTAGTGCCGTAACTGATGCTCCCTCACAATGCATGTAATGTGCCTCCGTGAGCAACCGCTCATTCGACACAAAGTCATACCAACGGTACCCAAGGATTTTCCTGAAAGACACAGTACCAAAGGAGTTCAGTCTTTATCTCAGGTCACTGGATAGCATCCATGTCTCGCAACCATATAGCAAACTAGGAAGCACCAGGACTCTAAAGACTTGGACCTTCGTCCTTTTTCATAGATATTGGGAGCGCCACACAACCCTTTCCAGCGACCTCATGACCCCCCATGCTCTCCCAATCTGTCTACTGACTTCATAGGAAGACTCACAAGAGACATGAATGTCACTGTCAAGGTAAGTAAACCTCTTGACGAGGTCAACATTCTCTCCGCAAACAGACACACTGCTGATGACTGTGCCCAAGAGGACATTAAAGGCCTGGATCTTGTTTTTTATCAAGACACTCGCAAGCTCAGACACTCAGACTCCTTACTCAGTCTCTAGATCGCCACAATCAGTGGCCTCCATTGATTCCACGAAGATCACAGCATCGTCAGCAAAGTGAAGATCTGTGAATCTTTCTTCACCAACAGATGCCCCACAGCCGTTGGACTCCACGACCTTTCCCAACACCCAGTCCATACAAGCATTGAACAGAGTAGGAGCAAGAACACACCCCTGACGAACCCCAGAATCAACTGGGAAAAACGCAGAGGTTCTGCCTCCACTCTGCACAGCACTCACAGTACCAGTGTACAGGCCAGCCATGATATCCAGCAACCTCGAGAGGATCCTGCGAACCCTCAGGATGTCCCACAGGGCAGCTCGATCAACTGAGTTGAACGCTTTGTGAAAATCAACAAAGGCTGCAAAGAAACTCTGTCAATATTTATATTAGTGACCATGCACACAAATCTCCTGGAGACCTTCCCGGCTCATTTTATTTTTACTTGTGAATAAAGTATATGCGTGTGACACCCTAGGGCCTGTGTGGGGTCTTAATCTTATCTTGCTGTAACTCATTTCCCAATTACATACATAATACAGAAGAACTGATACTTGTCATTACACACCTAGCTTTTCCTAATAACCAACAGTCACCAAAGTGTATAAAATACCTAGTTAGAGGCTTGACAATAGTCACAAAGAATCTCACATCACAGTGCAAACTTCACAGCAGAGCACAAGCTCTATACTATACATATTGTGAGAGATGTCATGTCAGACATGCAAAGATATCTCCATGACACTCTGAAGGAATACAGCATGAAAGAAACTGAAAAGAATTGTCTCCTTCGCCAGGTGGAAGAAGGAACACAGGAAAGAGAAACGACAGAAACCTAGAAAGAATGGTTTTGATGTAATGTTCCTGAGAGCAGTTCTCCATAAGCTTTATTCACAACTCCATATCCACCTTCCATAAATAAGTAAATATCTTTATTTATTTTATATTATTATATTAATGTGGTTTACAGGTTTAATTAAAAAAAATCCAGGAACTGAAATTACAATCATATTTGTAGTTTAAAGCCAAGCTGACAAATGTATTCTTAAAACAAATTATAGAAAATGTTTATTTTAATGTATAAAACAGAATGTCAAGCATGTTCTGATAAAAAAATATATATGTAGCTAACATGGTACAACACCCTAGTACTACAAACAAACAATTTAATAATATTTGCAAAAAATGGACTGAATTATTAAGCTGTCTGCTCATCAATCATATGTGGCACACATATAATTTACAGAAGGTCCCACTTGTCACTCAAATATGCAATCATGATTTCTTTATGTAAATGTTGCATTAGTAAGTCAGGAAAAAATGTCTTCTTTGGCATTACTTAAACTGAACATGAATTTAAAATACTGCAATTGTGCATAAGAAGTTGTGTAACAGAATCTTAATGTTCTCAGATGTCATTCTGTTTCTACTGTGCCAAAGTGTGCCACAAATAAAGCAAAAAAAATGTTTGTCCAGTAATCCGTATAAAACATTTTCAAAATGTAGGTGAATGCATCATTACAATATCCAGGGATATCAGAATTCTTATATTATGCATATTAACAATTTCCGTGCATCGCTTGTCTATATTTCTGTGGCATTGATGTAAATATATTTGATTCAGTATCACAGTATACTTCAGTCTAAATCTATATATATAAAATTCTTTTCGCGATTGAAACGGAAGTTACATATGAACACGCGAAATGGAAATTATGTATTACCACAGAACATATTAAAATACAGGAACTAATCACTTAGTTTGTGGACGCCATTTTTATATCGTCTTTACGAATTGTTATTATTTGTGTGAGAGTTATTTTACTGATATTGAAAAGAAGTAAACACAAATATGCCGATCTATCTCATAGAAGTGCGCCTCGCGCCGCCCTCTCCCAGTCCTACTCTCTGGACTCCAGTGCTGAGCCGTCTGCCGCCAGGCGCGTTCTGACAGAGAAGTTTTATTTATTCGTCCACGTGACTGCTGCAGAAGCTGCCACATTATAACTTTATTTTTAATTGGCAGTACTTGATAGTAGAAGAGATGAGGAAAACAGCTTTGCATCTTTCTACTTTTTAAGTGTGCCGAGCTGTAAACAATGTGAAGACGACACCGGCTTCAGTGGCGAAGGGTCGTGAGAACAAAGTGGACGCTCGGAGGTGCAGAATGTCAGGCAGCTCCGCCGGGTCAAGCTTCATAGTTTTGGGTGGCGTCCTCTCTTCTTGCACTGTTTGTGACACTTCGAGTGCCCCGTCGTCTCCTGGGAGAGTGGAAATCTTTCAAATGAGTGTGATCGGTGCCATCGAAGCAAAACTCTCTTTGTAAATTGCGCTGCACGACTACTTACTGTCCCCTTAGGGTGACTCCAGGTCACTAAAACCCCGCAACATTCAAGGTTGCTTTTGTGATGAATCCTTTTAAGAAGATGGAGGGTTTACATCTAAGAAGATGTGCGGACCTCTTCATGTTAAGTTTTGGACTTGGGAATTGTTTGGACCTTCTGCCCGTTAAGCACAGAAGGGCAGTGTCCACATTTCTCAGAATAATTTTTCTATTAAATCACAGGCATGTAGTGCAAGGTTGTCAGGCAGAAATTTGCAGGATCGCATAGAAAATGTGATTTCTATACCACAGCGGTAGTGTAGCGCCTTTCACAAGGGATCTGCTACCAAGAGATGATCCCATATGCTGCTGTTAGTGCTACTTACCTGTTGTATTATAGCGCCTTTAAAATGTACTTTACCCAAAAGCACTCCAGTACTGCTCAATGTATCTTCTTACATGTTAATATTTTACTGTTTAATAATTTATATACTACATGTTTTTCCCTTGCACTCAGTGAGCGAAGCCACTGGGTAATCAGCTAGTATAAATATAAAATAAGTTTTCCATTTTTCATAATGGTATTTAAGTGCCTTTTCATGTCCGTAACAGTCTGTCTGGTGCATACGCAATACATTTTGTAACACTACCCACCATACTAAGTCTGTTAAACCTGTGCATAGGGTGGTCTAAGTTAGTATGCAACTTTGTTCCCCTTCTGCACACTGCACTGCACATAGTCTTAGTCTTGATCCACTGCTAGTCCACAGCTCTGGGGCTCACTGCAATGGCACTAATCCCCAAAGTTAGTCTTGTTACTGTAAATATGGTAGGAACAGATCAGCATGGGATCATCCCATCCTCACAGTACAATGCAGCTGACCCTACAAGATTTTTGACCCTGAATCCTAACAAATATAATACTGTCGGTTATCCAAGAAAGACTCATATTTTAAAGAGGCTTTTGGGTGTCAAAAAGTATCTTGCTTATCTTTAGCTGTACTTTGGAGCAGTAATCCATAGTGTTTTTTATAATGATCTCCCTCTTCCTCCAGACCTTCTTTTATTATTTTTAAGTGCTAGAGCTGGTGTATTTAGCAGATTCCTAATCATTCACATACATTTCTGTACCACATCCAAAAATGATTAAAAGAAAATATAGGATGCCAGTTAATAACTGACTAGGCCCACTTACTGACCGTTTCCATATGGACCAATGAGATGGGAAGTAAGTTTCTTCAACTAAACCAAAGATCTTACATTTTTATCATAATTTCCATGGACACTCACTGGAGAATTAGTGGAGAGGAGGTCCCAGGGCTTAAACCATTGATTAGATCCCAACTAGCTGTCGTTATTTGTCTGATAATTTTTATACATTTTACTTTGGGGTTTTCACTTATTTAATGCTTTCTATTGGGGTTTTCTTAGCCCACGATTTTGATTCTTGCATCAGAATTTTCATTGATTGTGTTACTCAAGTTTTTTAGTAGTTTTTAAACATCTTTGACACTATTTTATAAAGGGAGTCACTGTTTTGGTCCACCCATCGCTAGATAGCCATGTCGGTTGTTAGAAGTGGAGTCACAAAAGTCACAAATTTGATGCTAATCATGCAATGAGTTAAAGGATCAACTATCAAAGCACTTTCTTTATCCAGGTTTGTACACAGAAAACAACATTTTGTGTTCTGACTTTGGCCTCTTTACATCGTTCACATTATACTGTCTGATTTTGAGCCTTGCTCTAATATGCTTCACCTCGCTTTTACCTTTACTTCTGCTTAGATTTTATTGTACTGGTTTTATTTATGCTCTTCCTCCTAATCTATTTTATAAAATCTTCTTGTGCTTCCTAGAGCACAGTGGTGGCTATAATGGGGGAATCCACTGAACAATTGCACATAATGTCAAGGCTTAGAAGTAGCCAAGACTTGAATAGCCCTATAAGAAAAACTGCAAGTAGTTTTCAAATAAGGAAAAACAAACAAAAAGGAATACAGTGTGATTACGCAGCTAATATATCAATCGCTGCAGCAAGAAAGTTAAAGTCATCCTGGCTCTGCCTGTGTCAAAATAGCTCATGAGTCCAATAATAAGGCTGCACTAGTTGGGAACTATCCTTCATCTTTTGAAATGGACTCTTTACAAAGAATCTTAGGAACTTTACTCAGGAACACTGGGAATTCTGAAGAGTGAAATAACACCATAAGCATGCAACAAACACTCCTTAGTAATATTTAAAATAAAATACAGCACCATGTGCACAGTTTATTGGTGTGTCTGATTCTAATATTCCTCCTGACCACTATGGTAATAACATATAATCAGGTGTAGATAACCGTCTCATATCAGTCACACTACCAGCAAATAACTCCCATCTAAAGGACGCTTATGCTGTAAATTTAGTAGAAGGGCAGGCGACAGTACCACAGTTGTTAGGATGTAGCCTGAATCTCATGCCTGGCTTCTTTTGTAATTTATGTTTTTAAAAATATTTCTGTTTTCCCCTGTTTTTGTTTTTTTATTATACTTTAACAAGTGTTTTGTATACATTGGAATTTTTTTTTATTAATGCATGTGATTTTTTATATAATTTTGGGCAGTGAATTTAAAAATGAAAATTATTTTCTTCCATCACACAACATTTTTCATGAAATAAATTCTTTAAAAGTCAATTATAGTTTTTTTTATAAAAATTTTATAACAATTAATAAAATATCAGAATTTTATTGGGGCCGTGTTTGCATTATGATTATCCCCAAAAAAACAGGGTAAAAAATTATGAATTTTGTTCAACAAGAAAAATGTAATTATAAATAATGTGGACAGGAATGTAAGTAACAAGCTGTTTAAGTTTGCAGATGATACCAAGATAGGTGGATTGGCAGATAACCTGGAATCCATTGACTCATTACAGAGGGGCTTAAGCAGGTTTGTGGCAGATGAAACTTATTGCCAGTAAATAATCAAGTATTACATGTAGGAAGTAAAAATGGGAGGTCTGAAAATGGAAAGTACACCTAATGAGGAAGATTTAGTAGTAGTCGGTGTGGACTTGTCACTGTCAACTACCAGACAATGTTCAGAAGCCAATAAGAAGGCTAACAGAATGTTTGATTATATGGCACAATGAGTATGTGTTTTCTTTCATGTTGCATATTTCATCTTTAGTTTATATAGCACGATGTGTGGAGTACAAGTCCAAGGAGATTATGCTGAAGCTTTATAATGCACTGGTGAGGCCTCATCTGCAGTACTGTGTGCAGTTTGGTCTCCAGGCTACAAAAAGGGCATAGCAGCGATAGAAAAGGTCCAGAGAAGAGCCACTAGGCTGATTCCAGGGCTATAGGGGATGAATTATGAGGAAAGATTAAAAGAGCTGAGCCTATACAGTTTAAGCAAAAGAAGATTAAGAGGTGCCATGACTGGTGTTTGAAATTATGAACAACAACAACAACATTTATTTATATAGCACATTTTCATACAAAAGAATGTAGCTCAAAGTGCTGTACATAATGAAGAATAGAAAAATAAGAGACACAGTAAGAAAATAAAACAAGTCAACATTAATTAACATAGAATAAGAGTAAGGTCCAATAGCCAGGGGGGACAGAAAAAACAAAAAAAAAACTCCAGACGGCCAGAGAATAAAATTAAATCTGCAGGGATTCCAGGCCATGAGACCGCCCAGTCTCCTCTGAGCAAAGGGAATGAAGGGAATTAGTACAGTATATCGAGGCTGTGACTTTAAAATTAGTTCATCAAGAATATGGGGACACAGTTGGAAAACTTGTTAGGAGTAAGTTTTGCACAAACATTAGGAAGTTTTTCTTTACACAGAGAATTCTAGACATTTGGAATAAGCTACCAAGTAGTGTGGTTGACAGCAGGACTTTAGGGACTTTCCAAATTGTGGCTTTGTTGGGCTGAATAGCCTGTTCTTGTCTTAATGGTTCTTATGTTGTAATAAATGTTAAAAATTGACTAAACATTATCATGTTAAATTGACTGAGAACAATACTGTATACATGCAGAAATTATGTCATTTGTTAATTAAATTTCTTTTCAATATTGTACAAAATGTCACGTGATAGAAACTTTCAATTTACAGTTTTTATTGTGTTCATTAATGCAAATTAAATGACTATTCACAATTAAAATGTTTTTATTAGTTTCATTTTGCAGGCCTGAGTTATTTATTTTTATTAAGTTAATAGCTGTTATATTATTTGTCCTTTGTGCTTCGAGCCTAAGGGGGGTGGGGTCTCCATGTGCTGAATCCATGCAATTGTCCCCAACTCTATATAAACTGGTGGAACACTCAATGTCAGTACAAAGGCATTGGCTTATGCTTGCTTGGGTTGCTTCTGGATATTGGATTTTCAACTTAAAAATTTTGTAAATTCTCTTATTCTTAATTGCCTGGCTATGGATATTGCCTCTGTTATTTGGATTTTGATTATGGATTGTTAAACTAATTTTGTTAACTTTACACTTAACTTTCTAAAATTAAATTCCTAAAAATTTTAAGAATCTTGTTTTTCTTACTGGTGACCATAGAAGCGAAGTTTCAGTTAGTAAAGGCTGACTGAAGGCTAAATTAAGCTGATTGCTAGTTTTGCCATTTAGACAGATACAAATTATCTACTACTTTTATCTACTACTTCTTAAAAAGAAACGGGTGAGAAAAACACCAAAGTTGTGCAGAGCATCTGAGAACAGTAGATTGTTTAAACACATGCCTACTGTCAGGAAGAAAAGTTTTCTTATCTGTTTTAAATACCATAAGAGCTTAGCACTAAGCTCAATATACTGTAATACATTTTTGGAGAATAAAACTCTTAATAGTAAGTGTTTGTAAATTTAAAAACTAGAAAATAGGAAGGCAGTATAGATAGTGCATATGCCCCGCAAGTTGGGTGTGCAATGGATGTGAAAGAAGATTTTTGGAGTGAGTCAGATGAAGTGATGAACAGTGTACCCAAGGGACAGAAAGTGGTGATTGGAGCAGATTTCAATGGACATGTTGGTGAAGGGAACAGAGGAGACGAAGAGGTGATGGGTAGGTATGGTGTCAAGGAGAGGAACGAAGTAGGTCAGAGGATAGTGGATTTTGCCAAAAGGATGGACATGGCTGTGGTGAATACATATTTTAAAAAGAGGGAGGAACATAGGGTGACATACAAGAGTGGAAGAAGATGCACACAGGTAGAATACATCCTATGCAGAAGTGTCAATCTGAAGGAGATTAAAGACTGCAAAGTAGTGGCAGGGGAAAGTGTAGTTAAGCAGCATAGGATGGTGCTATGTAGGATGATGTTGGAGATCAAGAAGAGAATGAGGGCAGAGCCAAGGATCAAATGGTGGAATTTGAAAATTAAAGACTGCAAGGTTGAGTTTAGGGAGAAGGTGAGACAGGCACTGGATGGTAGTGAAGAGTTACCAGACTGCTGGGAAACTACAGCAGATGTAGTAAGGGTGACAGCAAGAAGGGTGCTTGGCAGGACATCTGTACAGAGGAAGGAGGAAAAGAAAACCTAATGGTGGAATGGGGAAGTACAGAAGAGTATACAATGTGAGAGGATGGCAAAGAAGAAGTGGGATAGTCAGAGAGATGCAGAAAGTAGACAAGAGTACAAGAAGATAAGGTGCAAGGTGAAGAGAGAGGTAGCGAAGGCTAAAGAAAAGGCGTATGATGAGTTGTTTGAGAGGTTGGACACTAAGGAGGGAGAAAAGGACCTGTACCAATTGGCTAGACAAAGGGACCAAGCTGGGAAAAATGTGCAGCAGGTTAGGGTAATATAGGATAAAGATGGAAACATACTCACAAGCAAGGAGAGTGTGTTGAGCAGATGGAAAGAGTACTTTGAGAGGCCAATGAATGAAGATAACGAGAGAGAGAAGAGGTTGGATGATATGGAGATAGTGAATCAGAAAGTGCAACGGATTAGCAAGGAGGATGTAAGGACAGCTATGAAGTGGAGGAAGAATGGAAAAGCCATTGGTCCAGATGACATGCCTGTTGAAGCACGGAGGTGTTTAGGAGAAATGGCAGTGGAGTTTTTAACCAAATTGTTTAATGGAATCTTGGAAAGTGAGAGGATGCCTGAGGAGTGGAGAAGAAGTGTACTGGTGATGATATTTAAGAATAAGGGGGATGTGGAGGACTGTAGTAACTACAGGGGGATAAAATTGATGAGCTACAGCATGAAGTTATGGGAAAGAGTAGTGGAAGCTAGGTTAACAAGTATGGTTTCATGCCAAGAAAGAGCACCACAGATGCAATGTTTGCTCTGAGGATGTTGATGGATTAGTTTAGAGAAGGCCAGAAGGAGTTGCATTGTGTCTTTGTGGTCCTGGCGAAAGCATATGACAGGGTGACTCGAAAGGAGTTGTGGTATTGTATGAGGAAGTCGGGAGTGGCAGAGAAGTATGTAAGAGTTGCACAGGATATGTACGAGGGAAATGTGACTGTGGTGAGGTTTGCGGTAGGAGTAACAGATGCATTCAAGGTGGAGGTCGGATTACATCATGGTTTGGCTCTGAGCCCTTTCTTATTTGCAATGGTGATGGACAGGTTGACAGACAAGATTAGACAGGAGTCCCCGTGGACTATGATGTTTGCTAATGACATTGTGATCTGTAGCGAAAGTAGGGAGCAGCTTGAAGAGACCCTGGTGAGGTGGAGATATGCTCTAGAGAGGAGAGGAATGAAGGTCATTACGAACAAGACAGAATACATGTATGTAAATGAGAGGGAGGTCAGTGGAATGGTGAGGATGCAGGGAGTAGAGTTGGCGAAGGTGGATGAGTTTAAATACTTGGGATCAACAGTACAGAGTAATGGGGACTGTGGAAGAGAAGTGAAAAAGAGAGTGCAGGCAGGGTGGAATGGGTGGAGAAGAGTGTCAGGAGTGATTTGTGACAGATGGAAATTAGCAAGAGTGATAGGGAAGGTCTATAGGACGGTAGTGAGACCAGCTATGTTATATGGGTTGGAGACGGTGGCACTGACCAGAAAGCAGGAGACAGAGCTGGAGGTAGCAGAGTTAAAGATGCTAAAATTTGCATTGGGTGTGACGAGGATGGATAGGATCAGAAATGAGTACATTAGAGGGTCGGCTCAAGTTGGATGGTTGGGAGACAAACTCAGAAAGGCGAGATTACATTGGTTTGGACATGTTCAGAGGAGAGATGCTGAGTATATTGGGAGAAGGATGCTAAGGATAGAGGTAAGAGGAAAAGAGGAAGGCCTAAGAGAAGGTTTATGGATGTGGTGAGAGAGGACATGCAGGTGATGGGTGTAACACAACAAGATGCAGAGGATAGAAATGTTTGGAAGAAGATGATCCGCTGTGGTGACTCCTAACAGGAGCAGCCGAAAAAAGAAGTAGAAGAATGAAATGTATTAAAATATTTGTTTTCCTTTCAGGAGAACGCAGAATAATGACTCAAATGAAAATATGATTTTTTCGTTTGCACTCACTATTGCCTTCATTGACTGTTTTCCAGTGCTTGTTAATTGTTAATTTTATGTTTTTCTTCAGGCATTTTGAAATCTGTTAATCCTGGTCAAGGAGCTGAAGAAGTAGCAGGACACTTATGAACACAGTCATGCACACAGTCACAGTGGGACAATTTAGTGACGCCAACAGATCAGACTGTAAGAGGGAAACATAACTTCCACAAGGGATCCTGGGAATTAAGTCCTGTGAGAGACTAACAGGAACTTCCAGACTGACAAGCTATCTTTATTATTTCAACATAACATGTATTCAATAATAACAGCAATCGGGTAATTAATGTCTGAGCTCTGTGTCCATGTGGTGCGGGTTATGCACATCTATATCACAACTTCAATGTTTGTGTTGCCTGGCTATATTCTATATAGCTAGCTAATAGAGAAAGCAAAAAACAAAACAAGCAAAGTACAATTAACAAGAAGACATACCAAGTGGCTAGTCACATGGAATATCAAGTAGTTAGTTGTTGGTTTTCAAAAGCTTGTTATTGCATCAGCACAACAAAACAATCAGGAAAGTGAAGTTACAGATATTCAGTTTCACTGAGGCCTACCTGAACCAACACCAAGACCTGCAACCAGATCTGAGCACAAAAAAAGGGTTATGGACCTATCATTATGTAACCTTCAACAATATGAAGGACACAAAGATTTAAGACTCATCAAGTCTGTTGAACATGCAATTTGACTTTGTTTCAAGACATGGCTGAAAACAAATTTAGAAGGCAATACCAAATAATTAAAAAGCAAAACACTTCAAACAGCAGTAAGAATTCCCATCTCAATAATCCTGAGTCAGACCAGAAACAAACATTGTCAGGGTCTGAATAAGAAACACCAGAACATATTGAAACCCAAAAACAATAAAGGTCTGAATTAACAGCCAAACAGAATTGAAAACCAGGCTTAAACTATGAGAACTACATAATAAAGAGTAAAGGCACCAACATTTTCAAGCTTGATAATCAGAACACTGAAGAGCTAAGAGCTGATGATGAAACCTTAGCAAAAATAAGGAAGAACACAGGTCCATAGCAAAAACTACAGATGAAGTGACGGCTGGAAAACTTCAGCCTAAAGCCCCTAGAAAAAGGAAATTGATGCCATCAGTGGACCTGCAATGGAAAATGAGGCTAGAAAACAAGATCAAAAATCATGCAAGGATATCTCGATTCAGATGGCTGTCCAATTAACTGAGATTTTAGTTCCCTCTCCTTTCTCTTTCTCAGATCACTTTTCTGTAAGAAAGTCAGTTTCGTAGATTTTATGAACAGTTTGAAAGTGCCTTCCACATTTTACTTCTTTGGAATAATAATGATAGATTGACAGATCAGACAAACGCACTTCGATTGTGACATTGTGAGAGAAAAAAATCCAATTCCACATCCAACCCATAACCAACAATTTTTCTTTTTTTAATCCTTTCTTTAGTCAATATAAATTGGAAGGCTAACTAGATCACTTAGATCCCCGGAGTTTTGCAGTAGCTCACGCGTTTGATTGTGATTGCGGGATGACCAGTGTATTATATGGATACTGATGAAACCAAACAAACACAAAATTAGTCCCCTCAAAATGAAGCCCCAAGCAACAGCCTGAACACTGTGAAGATTTCATTTAAAGGGCTTCTCACCAAAGATATCGAAGGGTAGCAAGACATGCAACACCAATTAATGATCAATGATTTCCATATTTGGGATACACATAGACCCAGACACGTTCAAAATTCATGGATCAAAAGCTTTAAAACTCTACACAAGCTATTGCAGGACCTTTTAGTGAGGTGACTAACAATCCAATTATTTTAACACATTGGTTTGCTATTGTCTTACAACCAGATTAGAAGTGTTGCAAGAGATCAACATAAAGATCTAATGATCAAATTCTTGTAATAAAGTAATAGAAGTCAAACAAAAAAGATAAAGAAAATTTACAGTACAGTCTGAAAAGTAGCTCAGTCGGTAGAGTGGGTGGTCCAGCAATCGGAGGGTCGCAGGTTCGATCCTGGCTCCCGGCATGAGAATGCAGCTGTTGTGTCCTTGGGCAAGACACTTAACCTACCTTGCCTGCTGGTGGTGGTCGGAAGGATTGGTGGTGCCAGTGTTCGGCAGCCTCACTTCTGTCAGTGTGCCCCAGGGCAGCTGTGGCTACATAGTAGCTTATCATCACCAGCGTGTGAATGGGTGAATGACTGTTGTGTTGTAAAGCGCCTAGGGGGGTTCTTGAACTCTAGTTAGGCGCTATATCAAATACAGGCCATTTACCATTTACCATTTAATTACAAGAAGGCCTTTGATATTACTTCTCCATCATCAATTAAAAAAAAAGAATGCAAAATAGAAAGATAACTATACCATATAAAATGGTAACATAAGAACTGACTAAACTTTCATAATTTCAAGGTGACTATTTATCATCACTGCTCTTCTGTGTAGCCTCGGTTCTGCTCACTAGCTGAGCTTTGTTTCACATACAGGTTTGTAAAATTGTTCCTAAAATTAATTGTGTTTCCCATTTTGCGATTTTTTTAATATTTTGGTTGCGGAAGGTAAGGAGTTTTACTCCCTAGGGGTTATTCTACCACTGAAACCTTTGCTACCCTCCAACACTGCCCAGATATTCCATGACTCCTTCCATGCTCACACACTCTCAGTGGCCTTGTGCACCAATTGTACTTCATACCACTCATCTGAGGTCAAATGTAACACCATCTGCACTCATTCACGCCAACTCTTTAATCTGATCCAAACCAGGATCTTTCCCACCACATAACCAGGCCAGGGGATTTTAACAGCAGAAGAACACGTCCAAAATGCTTGCAGGTAAACAAAGCCCCTATTTTCAGGTTCTGAACCAGACTAAATTTAGCCATGCTTCTGCAAAGGAGAAAAAAGTTGCAGATATGATGAAAATGGCAAGAATTTTCCTCGTGGGTTTGGCATTTTTTCGCTGTTAGAGAATTATTTTTGTTACCACTATTGCTCATGTACATTCTCAATAGTAGTAATTTAGGTTAGGGTTAGGGTTGTGTAATTAGGGTTAGAATTGTCAAAATGTCCACTGATGAAATACAATCATACAGTTTGGACTGGACCAGTGAAGTCACCATCAAAAAAGCCAGCTACTTTCAGAAAAGAACTCTTGTTTCAACAAAGCTACAAGATCAAAATTCTTTTTCAGGAGAAGGTCTAACAAGTATCTAGGTGTGGATCATGGCAATTGTATTTGAAAAAAGAAAATACCTGCTGTGAACTGGCATCAAATGGTTACAAATCAGACGGCCAGAAAGTGTATGTGTCATCAGTACAACCTCTGCCACTCTAAGCTGCTACCGGTCAATGGATCATGATGGACAGAAGGCAGCAGATAAGGGTTGGTAAACACGGTAAATACACACAGACAGCACCGCTGTGCTGCACTGTTGCACTCTTTTGCCATGGTTTTTCTTCCTTTACACCAACAACTGAATCTCCACCCTTTATTAAAATCCAGAAATTTGCAGGTGATACAATAGCCATTGGTCTTATCAAGAATGACGATCAGTCTGCTTACAGCCAGGAAATGGAGAAAATTGCCATCTGGTGTGACAGCAATCACCTGAAGCTTAACACACTCAACACAGTGGAATTCTAGAGAGCTTTCCATACACATGTACTGTACACTTTACTAAACAGAACCGTGCCAATGGTGGATTCCTTTAAATTCCAACAAACAATCATTTCCTGTGACTTAAACTAATCTACTGTTACTATACTAACATACTTCACATCAGGGAAAATGTGTATCAGAGGATGTACTTCTTGGACAGAAAGAAACAAGAACTGTTAATTCAGTTCTACACTGTTCTCTCTGAGTCTGTTCTTTGTACATCCATTATAGTCAGGTTTGAGTTCACCACCAAGCAGGACAAGAACAAACTACAAAAAAGTTTCCAGGACTGCAGAAAGACTCATTGGCACTACCCATCCTCCATGATTTCTATTTCTAATGATCATTATCAAAAATCCCTTCAACCTGAAAACTTTGTTTTCAAAGCACTCCCTATAGCTCAAAACAGTACTTTGGCAACTATGGACTGATAGAACATCCAGAGCAGCAGGGCACACTTCTTTTGATGACTAATCTAAGGTATGAACATTTGAATATCTTGGGCCTCATGTATAAACGGTGCGTATGCACAGAAATGTTGCGTAAGAACATTTCCTTGTTCAAATTGCAATGTATAAAACCTATACTTGGTGTAAAGCCATGCACTTTTCCACGGTACCTCATACCCTGTCGTACGCAAGTTCTCCACTCGGTTTTGCAGACTGGCGGCACCCAGCGTCAAAGCAGTGTTACTGTTCCTGTGTGGTTACCCTTTATTTCTTAGAACCACATTTCTGACGTGGCTTTATAAATACACTGAAATTAACCGCATATTGTTTATTAGTGTAATGCATCTGATTGTAGATTACAGGTAACAATACAATGGCCCAGGGAATAGCCATAGTATTCCAAATACCATAACTGCTTTAGCGTTGTTACTCTCACTGCACCATCTTCTTCTTCTTCTTTTTCTTCTTTCAGCTGCTCCCGTTAGGAGCTGCCACAGCGGATCATCTTTTCCATATTATTCTCACTGCACCACTCGGAGTATTCATATCACTGTATCTGAGTGTGAATCACAGCAGCAGCTGATCGGAAAGAGAATTATCGGTATACAGCATCAAGCACAGGCTTCCTCAGCCACGGCAAAATGTTTCAAAGCCTTTCCTGTACGGACCTTGCGGTTCAGAAACAGTTTCATCCCAAGAACTATAAACGCACTCAATCAATTGCTCCTTGTAGAACTGTTTGTAGTTATAAGTACAATTACCCCACTGTAAACTTGCACTACAGTTATAATATTGCACAACCTGCACCAACTTATTATGCGCGTATTTACATATAATGACAATATTATTTTTAAGATGAAATGCAGCAAAATATGTTGATTATATTATACAGATAAAACTTTAACTTCATTTAAATAATCTGTATTGTTAATAATTAAACATGTGAGGACATGGTGCCGCAGCGCTAGCAAGGGTTTTGAAGAATCGTCGTTGTAAGCTTACCGATGGCTTAACGTCTATTACAGAGCTGATTGTGTGGCAATTGGGTATTTGGGGAAAGAAAAGTAAGGACAGGAATTGCAGGTTAGTATGTTTGAAAGAGACAGTACTGCTACAATAAATTATTTCATCAAAGGTCGCGCATGGCGCAGCAGCATCTTGTGTGAGACATGAACAATCACTGCGCTGTGTTCCCATGTTTAATAACATGCTTTCATTCCAATCATCATGAAAATTATATCACGTTTACATCTCAGTATTTTAATTATTCAGAGAGCTGTAATATCATGAATGTAATGGATTCTGTGTCCCGTTGGAGAAAGAGAAAGAACGGAAGCACATAGTGATTTACACACATAGAGTACATAGAAGATCAAATGCAAAACAAAGCATTTAACGTGCTAATTTAGTTACGATAGGATTTGGGAAACTAGTAAATTAAATGATTTTAAGATGAAGTTTATGATAGTCTACTTTAATGACAAAATAAACTACGTGATTAAAGTGGAAATTTCGAGATTAAATTGACATTTCGTGCTTTTTTCCCACTGTGTGCCTATTTTTTTTTTCTCTGTACCCTATTAAGCTTTCATATGACACTCAAGAGACTGGGCTATGATTCGCCTTTTCACGGAGACTTTGATATGTGACTTCTTTTTTTATTTCGGGCACTGTGCGACTTTGTGAACGTGAGCTTTCGAGTTTCTCCAACACGTTATGTCAGGGGTGTCGAACTCCAGGCCTGGAGGGCCACAGTGGCTGCAGGTTTTCTTTCTAATTCTTTCCTAATCGGTGACCAGTTTTCACTGCTAATTAACTCCTTTTCTCTTCATTTTAATAAACCCTGTTTAAAGGATTCAGTCCTCTGAATTGATTTGTTTCTTCATTAAATGGAAGCTAATCAGAAATGAGATGTGAAATGAGCCGACAGATGACCAGCTAAATTGGGTCTTCAAACTCCAACCAATTTCACTGCAATCACTTTCTTAATAAGAAGCCAATTCTTGCTGTTAATTAAACTCATTATTTAATTCCATGGCTTGTTGCTACTCTCATTCTGCCATAGCACACATTCCCAAAACTGTCGTTTTTCTGCTTTTTCTAAGAACACTGTCATAAGGTTTTGGTGACCTCGGAAATCAGCCTTACTGAGACCAACACCTTTCTTTATTTTCAGATATTTTGTGATGGGCACAGGTGAGCTGGTCATATGGCAGCTTGTTTTGTGTCTCATTATTGTTTGGCTGATAATTAAGGAAAAAGAAATAAATGATTAGGGGCATGAGTCAAGTTAATTAAAAGAAGTAATCAGCACTAATTAAGAAGATGGGAAGAATGAAAACCTGCAGCCACTGCGGCCCTCCAGGACTGGAGTTCGATACCCCTGCGGTATGTCACTTGATCAACTTCCTTTTGTTGATTATACCACTGTTTAAATCAAAAAATAGTAAGTTTTTCCTTTGCTCCACTTGGTATTCTCTGAAATTCTTATATTTTCCCCCGTGCTTTTCCCATTGTCCTTTCACAGAACGCTGAGCTTAAGGGCTATTATATTGCATATTCAAAGAGGCGTAAATCTAGGAGGAATTTGGGCGGGACAGCACGCACGTGCATTACTTTTAACGTTGACCGGGATTTATGGAGTGTAAGAACGTGGAAGTTGGAGCACGCACAGATTCCTGCATCTGGCTTTTGTGCTTACGTCATGTTATAGTGCGAATTCTACGCACGGTGTTATGCATGAGGCCCCTGGAGTTTTGAAGTTCTGAAGTCCACCACCAACTTGTTTTCTGATGCACCTTATGACAGAACCAAGAAGCTCAATTACACAGATGATCAATTTTA
This sequence comes from Polypterus senegalus, assembly GCF_016835505.1. Taxonomy (NCBI): domain Eukaryota; kingdom Metazoa; phylum Chordata; class Cladistia; order Polypteriformes; family Polypteridae; genus Polypterus; species Polypterus senegalus. The sequence continues at coordinate 45,298,341 of NC_053154.1, forward strand.
TAAGGAGGCGTAACATCTATGTGAACAAGTAAGGAGTTTCAGGTAGTATATCAGTTAAAGAATACAATAAAACAACATTTTTTAACAAAGAATAGAAATATCTCTGAATACAAATTTGTAAAAAACACCCTGTTGATCGAGCACACAATACCTAAGCATAATTAACAGAACAGATGGTTTTTTAGGCTTGATGAACAGTTTTAGGAAAAGACATTAGCAATCCCCAAAGCCAAAAATTTCTTTAACCTGCTGAGTTAAACAGACATAATTCTGATGTGTAGACGGAGGTGGAAATGCACCTGAGGACAGGGTGCAATTAGTCAGGACGATGCTTGTTTGCTCCCTGTTTATAGTAAAGATGTGTTGCTTTGACCTCCAGAGACATCCAGTCATTATTCTCTACACCAACATACAGTATGAGGAGTTACAAAAGTACACCTGAGATTAAACACCTTGGTATATTTTAGGTACTTGTTGTATGACAGCCAGCATAGAGCTGTTGTATCAAATATCTCCCTGCAGGAGATATTCGTTTTTGTAGAATGTTTACACAGGAGAGTAACAACAAAAGGAGCAACCCAAGTATGATATAAAAAGGTCAACTGTCATATCAGGCCTGACAGCGTAAAAGATGGCTCAGACTGTGCCTGTAAGGTGCTTAGTCTATTTAGTGCCCTCACAGATAAGCACTTTTCCTCTGGACAGTTTTCAGCTGCCATTTCACTTCTCTTAAAAGGTACTGGGGGGTTTCTATAGGCAACATTCTCTCTGAAGTGCAAGCAAATAGCAGCTCACTGTGCTATCATAATGCAAATTGCAAGCTGGGATGCAGCACCCCCAGTTCCTCACATCCAACACCTGCAACATTCTGGATGACACAAAAATAGTGTGCCGAAAAAATAGTTCAATAATATTTTTAAAAGTGGAGAATCAAATGCTATGGTGTTGCTTCATTTACATATCCTAATACAAGTAGCCACTAATCTGGTCCTATTTGAAAAATATGGATATCCAACATGCTGGGATTCTAAAGAATACCCTGAGATTCCAGCATTACTGTAGTAGAAAAGGAGACCAGGAGATTTCATGTTGCAAATTGAGCAGAAGAATACAAAGTACAGTATTAGCAAGGACGCTGCAAGGGGAAAAAAAACTGCTTACCCTTACTTAGCACACCAATTCTCCCTTTAGACTTTTTTAGTATATCTAAGGCGTGCTTCTGCTGCTGGACTGATCCATGACAGATTGGTTTGGTACATTGGATAAGACCCGGGCCTTAAGCCGTGAAGCTAGTGACGCCAAAAACAAGAGACCTTCCTCTACTTTTGTGCAGACAAATATAAGTGGATTTTGCTTAAAACTGGGTTGGAACAATTAGACAGCTCAGTGAGAGTCACATTTCTAAACTAATCCAACACTTTATGAAGATAACGCTCAAAGTATGGGTGATAAATTTAAACTGCAAAGAGCACCGGTACACTTGTTATTCTGGTCTAACAGAGAGTGAGTTTTGGATTACAATAATATGTCTACAGTTGAAAAGTCTCTTAAAAAGACCCCAGTTCTACATGTAAATGTGTGCAATGTGTGCACATAGCACATTGCATATATTAAAAACTAGCAAAATACCTGTGCTTCACAGCAGAGAAGTAGTGTGTTAAAGAAGTTATGAAAAAGAAAAGGAAACATTTTAAAAATAACGTAACATGATTGTCAATGTAATTGTTTTGTCACTGTTATGAGTGTTGCTGTCATCAAGAATTTGATTATCATTATTTCTTTCAATCAGGTTTGTATTTGGAGGATGTGTTGTGTTCAAGTTATATTCCGTGTTTGTCAACAATTGTAAAGATAACAGGTTTTATTCATCAAAGTGTTCACTACCCAAATCGGTACTTGTGAATCTAAGATATTTAACAGGCATTCCCGGTTTTAAGTTGTGGATTTGCCTGTGAATATTTAGCGGTAGCGTGTCTATGAACTTAATTTAACCCTTCCCACTCCTGCAAAGTCAGTTCACGTGAGCTGCTCGGAATACATGCATTGAAGCTTCTCAGCTGTGCTTGTGCTATCTCGTGCGATCTTGCGATGTCCACAGCTTTATTTAATGTTAGCTCAAACCTGGTACTTAAAAGTTTCTCTCGCACTTTTGCTGAGTTTGCGCCAAACACTATTCTATCCTTGACCATCTCATCTTCGTTTGCATAAGCACAGTCCTTCACCAGCAACTTTAACTCTGCTACAAAGTACTGAAAAGTCTCATTTATACCCTGCGTCCTCTCATTAAACTTGTATCTCGCAAATATCGTATTCGTCTTAGGCATGACAAATGCCAGCGGCAGTGTTCTATGAACCTAATTTAAAGTTAAGCTTTACACCCTGCTTTCCTATTCGTTTACATAAGCACAGTCCTTCACCAGCAATTTTAACTCCGTTACAGCGATTGTAACTCTGTTACAAAGTGATCAAAAGTCTCATTTATGCCCTGCATCTTCTCATTAAACTTGTATCTCGCGAATATCGTATTCGTCGTAGGCATGACAAACGCCAGCGGCAGCCTGTCTATGAACTTAATTTAAACTTTAGGTTTACACCGTGCCTTGTTTCCGCAGTAGCTGCACTTATAAATATGCTTGTATGCGTCACTCGCTTCATATTCTTTTGCTGCCTTCTCAATTGTGTAATGCGTTTTTTGAACAGGTTTCATTCATCGAAGTGTTTACTACCCAAATCGTTACTCGTAAATCTAAGATGTTTAACAGGCATTCCCAGTATTAAGTTGTGGATTTGTCTGCGAATATTTAGCGGCAGCGTGTCTATGAACATAATTTAAACTTAAGCTTTACACCTTGCTTTCCTATTGATATGTGTACAAAGGCTTGTTCAGCGTCAGAGGGTTTCCGCAGTAGCTGCACTTATGAATATGCTAAGCACAGTCCTTCACCCACGAATATTTACCTTACATGGACAGGCACTCAATTACATGGGAGGCGTGATGATGCAGGACGCAACTCCGCCTCACACAGCGACCGAGTTGCAGGCTATGGCCATATATATGGACGAAAGTAGGTTCCAGTTATGACCGTTATGCGTAGAACTTCGAAATGAAACCTGCCTAACTTTTGTAAGTAAGCTGTAAGGAATGAGCCTGCCAAATTTCAGCCTTTCACCTACACGGGAAGTTGCAGAATTAGCGATGAGGCAGTATAGATTTATTAGTATAGATAAACATAACCTGTTGGGACCAAAAAACCTTCCTGTAATGTCAGATTAGACATTTGTACTGCCACCTGTTGGCATGGAGGTTTTGAGGCGGAATCAATTGTTAAATTCCCTCTAAAAGTCAAGGAATACATGTATCTCTCCTATCTACGTAATTGTCTACAACGTAGAATTCAGGGGAACTCCTTCCAAGCAACTTTTTCTGTATCACACTAGAGACCCTGAAGCTTTACTTTCAGGGCACCATGTGCATCTGAGCCTCTAGCCCTCCGTGTTGACCCACACTGGCATGAGGATTTGTGCTCTTATTGCCAGTGCAAGTCTTTCCTACTATTTCCAAGAAAATATTACTCTGTCCTAAACCATCATGGCGGTACTCTTGCCCTAGTTGTAGCAAACATACTTGAAATACAGAATATTGTGCTTTTAGTGGATTTCTTTGACTTTTAATACATTTGTTTATGTTGATGAAAATTAATTGGTCCATTTTTTGTTTTAATACAAGAATGCAATACTCATATCCCACATCACTACATTTGAAATGGTAATAACAGAATGTCTTGTTTAGGGTTCTTCTCTAATGTAGTATCCTGGATTTAAAACTTTATAATTTATTTTATTTTTTGCCCTCCACAAACAAATGTTTTGCTCAGATGGACAGGATAAACTTAACACTTAAGGAGGTGATTAACATCAAAGCATCTCCTCTTCCTGATTTGTACCTCAGTTTAAAAATATCTGTGTAAAGAAAGCAGAAGACCAGGATGATGCGCCGGCTGTATAAACTGTGAACAGATGGACACCATGGGACTAGGAATTGCCAAACTAGTTTACAGCTTGGGAAAAGACAGAGTCTTTTGTTGAATATTTTATTGCTTGGGATACGGACATGCATAAACAAGATCAAAAACTCTGAGAAAACTCATACATCCTATCGACAGCCAGTAAATCAGGTGTGTGTAAAGACACATGTCACAAAACCCCATGTGGAATTTTAAAATAAATATGACTTATCTGACGGATCAAAGAAACAGCAAAAACAGCGACGCTAGGAAGTGGAGGAGAGCGAAAGATGTGCAACCGTTTTCATATGATTATCCGCGGGAAGCATCTCATGAATAACTTCTATTGCATAGTCGAAAGCTAACCTTTGACATTTGTACTCTTTTTAAAGCCTATATATATCCAAACTTAGGGTTAGGGTTAGGGTTGCTATGTATATTCTCTTTTATACTTTCCTCTACTGGTATTATTGTTCTTTAATAAATACCAGGTTGCCTTTAACTTTCCATACTTTGTCTTTATATCTAGAGTGAAATGATAAACTGAAAATTAAGATAGTTGTATGGGAGTCAGCCATATTACCTGCCCATAGGGTTTAACAAGGATAAGAGGTTGCTCCTCGAAAGAAAAGACAACTGCTGTAAAAGCAGGGCATATTATTTTGTTGGTAAGTGGCATATCCAAAATAGTTGCACATTTAATTGTGTCACGATGACACCCATATGTATGTCAGTGCCGTTAATAGTAAGTTCTTAAGTAGAGACTCCTATAGAATATTGTGAATTATATTAAGGCTCCATTGTCTATTTAAGGATATTTACATAAGTAAAAACTCCTAGTCTATTGTAAGACATATTCTCTATTATCTACTTAAGGATATATATGTGTGAATGTGAAGGGGTTCTAAGTAGAATATTGCGTGGTGACTGACAATTAGGTTTTCACCTGAGACTTTGTCTATAGGATCTGTATGTGTGATAATCTTACAAACCTAGTAACAGTCTTGGCAAGTCCTATAAAACCCATGACAATACACCTAATTAATATAATGTTCATTATAAGGTACAGTTTTGTTTTCTGGTTCAGCATGTTGCCTTCATCTTGTGAATATATATTTTAAAAGATTATATTATTATTATTTTCTGGATTAGGTAATTTTAATAATGATTTATATGCATAAACAATTAGTTGCTTATTTAAAGGAAAATGTTAACCTGAATGCCTTTAATTTTTATTCAGTCTAAAATGTTTAAAGTCAGGAAATATTAACAGCCAAAGTTTCTTTTTTTCATTTTTGCATATTTTTGTTTTCTTCTTTTATGAGTATCCTTTTGGAATTTTTTTTATTTCCTTCTTTATTGCATGCTATTATTTTTTGTGAGATTTGTCTTGTTTATTCACATTGTATCATTGTGTTATGATGATTGCATTAGTGACATGCTATGTGCTCTGTGTGCTGAACCTAATGGGGTGGGGACCATGCAGCTGAGGGACCTCCCTCAGCCCTATAACATAATCTAGAGCAGGGGTGCACAATGCGTCATTCGAGATCGACTGGTAGATCGGAAAGGTAGTGCAGGTAGATTGTGTTGCATTCAATTTTTTGTTTTTAAATGTTAGTCTATCATATATCCTCCCTATGGCATTTGCCACTTGATTGACATACACGGCGGCCAGTCTGAGATCTCTTTTCTTCTAACACACCGGTCATCCCTCATGTATGATCAAACACGCGAGCTACTGCAAAACTCCGGCTATCTAAGTGATCTAGTTAGCCTTCCAATTTATATCGACTAAAGAAGGGATTTTAAAAAAAACTGCTGGTTATGGGCTGGATGTGGAATTGGAAGAGGATTTTTTTCTCTCACAAAGTCACAATTGAAGTACGTTTGTCTGATCTGTCAATCTATCATTGCTATTCCAAAGAAGGAAAATGTGGAAAGGCACTTTCGAACTGTTCATAAAAACTACGAAACTGACTCCCTTCCGAAAAAATGATCTGAGAAAGAGAAAGGAGAGGGAACTAAAATCACAGTTAATTGGACAACCATCATTTTTCACTCGGCTGATTTCAAAAGCAAAGGCAGACACACTGAAGCATAGTTCCGGGTGAGTCACTCGATCACTAAGCATAAGAAATCCTTCCAAGATGGACAGATGATAAAAGATGCCTTCATTGAGGCAGCTGGCTAGAGAGAAATTTCTGCTGAGATTTCAAGAACCCTGGTCGGAGAAAAAGGAGTTTTTCCTGGTCATTAAACATGCAGAATACAAGCAACTTAATAATGATCAATGGCCGCTAGACTTGGCATTTTTTTTCCGATCTTACCAACAAGTTGAATGAGCTTAATTTACAGCTGCAAGGAAAACAGAAAACCATGGTCAACATGATTAGCTCAGTTAATGCTTTCAAACAAAAAATGTAACATCTGTCCTCAAAGCTGCTGCGCCTTGATTTGGGGAAGATCCAAAACTTCGCGTCAGAGCTGGAGACGCAATGGAAGGTGTGTGCGCAACTTGACAGCATTCGCTACACAGAGCAGATTGAAAATTGCCTGTCAGACTTTATCTAGTGGAAAAAAAGTAACGATTTGAGTGTTCCCCAATGTAGCGGAGTAAGAGTAGCGTTTCTTCCTCATAAATGTACTTAAGTAAAAATAAAAAATATGGTGCAGTAAAACTACTCTTAGAACTAAATTTTTTTTAAAAAGTTACTCAAGTAAATATAACGGAGTAAATGTAACTCGTTACTACCCACCTCTGATACTCAATATATATATATATATATATATATATATATATATATATATATATATATATATATATATATATATATATAATTTTTAATGTAGGTAGATCATTTTGACCTGGTCATTTTAAAAGTAGCTCGCAAACCGAAAAAGTGTGGGCACCCCGATCTAGAGACTGCAGCAGTCGTGATGTGCTGACTCCACTGGCCAGTCACAATAATTAAATAAGAATGGAAACAGGAGATGGATCAAGGTTATTTTAGCAGGCAAAGGTCAATACCAGGAAGAAAATAATTTAATAAAAAAATCACAATTTCATGTTACCTAAGGAAAAAATGACATGAAAGTCATGATTAATAAAAAAAAAAATTAATTGTCAAATATCAAATTCACTAATGAGAATGGCAGATTTTTCATACTTAGTCAGAACAGACTTGGGCCAACCAGGAAGTGCATGATACTGACCCTTTTACCCTTGACCTGGCGACGTCATATGCTGCACAATCCTGGCTGATCTTTCCTAGCAACTGCTTGGTAACCTGACCAAACAATGCACAAATGCTAAACTCATATTACAATCAAAATGGCATAGCTTTAAAACATATTTATTTTTTAGACAACATTAAGAACATTTCTAAATAAAAAAAATGAAACACTTGTGTTTATTAGCCTCCCAAACACCCAAACCAATGTCTTGGATATGCTTAATGTTCAAGAATTGACTGCACAAAATTAAAATACATCTCAGATCATGGCAAGTCCCGAGGCATTAGCTATCCTTCGTTTATGTTGTTTGGTTCATTTCAGATTCCTGATTTGGGAAGTGATTTTGGTTTGATTTTCTCTGCTTTTAAACTTTGCTCTCATTTCTTTTCTTTTTTTTTGTGTTTGGACCTAATTCTGTTGTAGTTTGGTTTTCTTGTAGGCAGGACTTTCCTTTTAGTTTAGTTTTGTTTTTAAGTATTTTTGTATATAAACTCTTTAATTCTGACCAACTTTAAAGTTTTTCCTCTCCCATTGAGCCTGCACAGGCCAGAAAGGCTCATTTTTGAATTTTGTGAGCTTCACAAACTTTATGCTAGTGGGGACTATCTTGTGTTTTACGGACCTGTGGAGTATAGTCTTTAAGTATTACTGAGCCGGAAATTATAGCAAATATTGGTGTTTACAGCTAAACATTAAAAAATACAAACATGTCTGAAAATCTGAGCTATCCTCAAACTGAAATAGAACCAAAGACTCCAAAAGGTTACCCACATAGTGGTTTTTATTATAAAACAAAGGCATCAAATAAGGAGCAAATACAAAGTATAAAGGAGTAGTAGAAAACAAATAATCTGTACTTCAAGTGGCCTTCCTAGACACATTAATGTCTCTAACAAACCTTACCCACTTATCCTCCTTATGCTTTCTGCAAGCTCACAGGCTCTTTACTTCCCAGGTCACTTCCACCTCCTTTGGAGACACTAGCAGCGCAGGAACTAATCTATCTTTTGACCCAGGACCCTATGTTAGACTCCATCTAGTGAGACATACATAACTACTTAACCCAGTAACAATTAGGACCCCACACATACAGTAAAATAAAGTCTGATGTTGTTCCCAACTGGACTGAATTAACACTAGAATTACCAGAGCCTACGATAAAAACTCGTAAATCCGTCCCACATTAAATCGCTTCTTAAAACCGTTCTCACTTCTCCGCCAGTGTCTTTTGTTAATCTAAATGTGTTGATAAAAGAAAAGCTGCAATCAGCCGGCTATTCCATCAACACAATTGTTGTGTTAGATTTGTACCTTCTGTGAAAATATTTCTTTGATATTTGGACTTCAGGCTTCATACATTATATAGTTTATGCCTACATTTTGTCAGCTACTACTAGAATATAAAAAAGTTTCTGTTTTAACAATGTGTTTACACAGATTACTGTAGAAACGGAACAGACATGAAATGCATGTGTTTCAAACAACGAAGAGCATGAGCTGGGAGAAGTTTGTGCACGCTCCAAGTCGGTGGGGGGATGGAATAGCTGGCTACTTGCAGCTTTTTTTTATCATTTAGATTAACAAAAGACGCTGGCAGAGAGGCAAGAACGGTTTTAAGAAGCAATTTAAGGTGGGGCGGATTTATGAGTTTTTTCGTAGGCTCTGGTAATTCTAGTGTTAACAAAGGTTGGCTAATAAGGAACAATAAAAAAATGTACACTACTAATTTCAATAATAGATAAATTAATAATTTGTTGTAGTGTAAATGTGATCCATATGTTATTTAGCTTTCAAAATATTTAACTTAAGTAAAAACTACTAACAAATAAATATACTTTATTTGTAAAAGTAACATATTTTTACCTTATCCAAATATATTATTTGTAAAAAACAATACAAAAATATGTAAAATATGAACTGCATTAACAAATGTACAAATTATTTCTTAATATTTTATTGAACACAATCAACAAAAGTCACTACTATAATAAAAAATATAATAAAAATGTAGTTTGGGCAAACAATCAATGAATTCTATGTACTTCACATTTATTACTGTAAGAACCAGTTGAAAAAATGTGTTGCATAGTGTATAAATATGTTAAATCATCAAAGTAGCATGGATATTGTAATTTATATTTCTGCAGTGTGGTTTAAATTCATACAGGAAATCTTCATGCACATACTTAGTATATCAACCTAGAACTTACCATGATATATTGTGCTGTTATTACTGCTCAGATAAGACTCCACAAGAGGAGCTTGTTCTTCAGATTGCTTTGTTCTCCGGGTTCGGGATCGACTATCCACACTTGACTGCACCATCAGTGGTTCCTGTCTCTTCTTTTTTTGCTTCTGTTCTAACAATGCTCGCTGGAAAGAATAGATGGCAATTATGCAACCAGGATGGACTTACTATTTACTACTTCTCAGACCTTACAAGTGTAACACCATAAAATTCTTGAAACACTTGTATGTGCATCTGGAATGCTTAATTACTTTATTCTATTTAAATAACTTTAAATATTTACAGATTAATGTAACAGTATATTATTTTTCCAATATGAATAATTTTATGTAATTCCTGAATTAGCAAACCAAATAGTATTTACCATAACATTGAAAATATCCTAAAGTATATGAGTAGTATCAAGGGATAAGAAAAATTAAAAACATGTAGACAATATTTATTGTAGGATCAACATTGAATGGAAAGAGTATAGATTACATACTGTAGGAAACATCAGCAAATCAACAAGTGAGAGGAGACTATTCAGTCAATGAAGCTCATTTGTTTAGCTAGTAGCCAAATTGTCTCATTCAGATACTTCTTAAATGTTTTCCAAGTTACTCTATTGACTATGTGGCTCAATAGTTCATTCCAGATTCCCAACATCTCTTGCCATAAAAATTGCTTTATTACATCTATCCAAATTGCACTTACTGTTCATTTCCACTGGTGTTCATGAGTACGTGATTCACTGTTAAGTTGAAAGAATTTTGTGGGATCTATTTTGTCGGTACCTTAGGGAATTTGAACAAAACCTAGGTTAGGTTTCCACACAGTCTTCTCTGCTTGAAGTTAAAAAGGTTTAATTCTCTGACTCTTTCAGAGTACAACATATACTCTTCTTCTTAAAAAGGGACATTGACAGGAAGTAAGCATCATCTGGAGGACCAACACTCTTAGGAGATGTGTGTGTGATCTAACAGTGTGCACATACCCCAAAAGAGAAAACCTATCACAACTTTCTTTTGCTTATTTTGTTTTCCATCTTTCTTTTAACAAATAAACATGGTTTTCCTGGTTGAGTTGTGAACTCTTCTTAAGTCTATTTTTGTATCAATTATTCACTACATATGTATGTAGTATTGTGCAAAAATCGAGGGAATCATTGTCATGCAGCAGAATAAAGCTGGGGCTGACTACATTATTCTTTGATAGCATTGCATGATGGATAAGGATCTTTCTGTTCTTCTCAGCAATGGGGGAGCCATCACTTTTGAACAAATCATTTGCAGAAATGCAGCTCAACCTGTGGAGAACCCCCACCAAACTTTACTGCTTCCTGAAGACATTCTTCCACATATCATTCTCCAGCCCTACAGCAGACAAACTGGCTTTATTTTCACTTCGAAGGAATGGCCTTTTCGTTTCTGCTCTTCCATGAAGACCACTTCTGATAAGTCTGTTGATGGGTGTATCAGAGTCCAAGTTGTTTCTGCCAGTTTTTCACTGATAATGGACATCATCTGTTTAGAGGGAAGTAAGCTTGTTGCAGTTCTTGTTTTCTACACTCCGTTTACTTGTCTAACTATAGAGTTTGCAATCCTTAACTTTGCTATTTTATTTATGCATCTGCATTAGGGGTCAGTTTCCTCCAGCATATACTTTTCATCTTGAATAGTCATCTCCAAATGCTGTTATTGACATTATTGAATGTTGTCACCCAGAATTTTTCTGTAGAACAACTAGACAATAATCACTGAGAAAAGATACACTTATGATTGCTCACCATATTTTACTGCATGGAAGCCTACTGTGTTATATTGCAAAGGTTTTGTCTGCTTCATTCCAGTATCATCATGCATAATTATGTTTTGTGGTCTAGTGAGAGAAAGATTGACCATGCGCATAGCATATAATCAAGAACTAAATAGATACTATAGGTATACATTTAGTTTTAATCACATTGAACTTTAGAAAACTTAGTAAAGATGTTTTAGGATAAGAAGAGTGGTAGTGCAGAGCTGTCATTTCTACCTCACAGAGCTAGGGTCTGCATGGAGTCTGCATGATCTCCTCATGTGCTTATGGACTGAATATTATCAATGAGTGTCAGTGAGTTTACTTACTCAAAAACATTGTTCTCAGGTACTGCCATATCCTCAGCAAACCCTATAAATTTCACCATTCGTGTGTGGAGCTTTCATCACTTTCATCGTGGTTTGGCTCTATCACACTCTTTCCCTTTTTCACTTGTTAGTATTTTTTTTAAATAAGTGCCACCACAGAAAGTGCATAATGGTGAGTGTTGATTGGTCCTGTGAACTTAGTATTGATGTGCAGGTGGCATGGCACTTTCAAAAGTTGAAGGCTTTAATACAAAATGCAAAGCAGTCTAATTAATATAGTTCAGATTTGTTGTTAGTTGTACAAAGTACAATGAAACTCATGTGCTCTGTTCACCATCATGTTGCCAATTGGCATGAATCTCCATCCTCAGGATATGTAAAATAACAGAACAGATTTTAATAGACGAAAAAAATAGGTGCCGTTTAGGAAAAAAATAATGATAAGATTTGAACATGTATTTGTCTGTTGTTACTAGCCATGGTTGAACATAACAGCTGAAGAAACAGAATAGTGCCGACAAAGCATTGGAAATTTGGTGTTGTTGGGGGCTCGATCAAAACTCTACTCAAGACAGACACTGCACATAGACAAGCGAACAGGGAACATATCCTTACCTCAGGACAATATTATGCAGAATCTGTGATAAAATGTATTATTTGCAGTTTACTCCATTTTGCAAGTGCACATCATAAACATAGACGGCACATTTTCTTAAATCAAAACCTTTACTGCTGCAAAGTGACATATTTGACAAGCTTTAATATTTTTGTTTTCACCTCAGGACCTCAGCATGCTTTATTTACATTGTAAAACACAAGAATGGGCTTTTTAGAATTGTATATGGCAAAGTAACATACTGTATATAATGATTAAATGATTATAAAGAAACAACTTTGACTTCAGTAATACCAAACTTATTCTTTAATCACTTTGGTTCAACCTACACATTACATTGTTGATCATTAGCACCTGTTTATTAATAAAGTAGTGAGATGTACTGTATGTCTAAAAGGATCTCGCATTTTCTAACTGGAGAGTGTTCTATTACTATGCTAGTGTCATTCTTTAAGGCCATTGAGATATCTTATTGTATTGCTTCACTTTTTGCAAAAGAAATGTTTGGAACTCAAAAATGTGCTATTTTCTATTGACACACTAATCTACCTATAGAAGACATAATATAACCATCTATGATAAATATTGTTATTAAATCTCCAAAGTACCTAAGACCTTTGCACAGTACTGGTTAGGATTACTTGGGAATGTTGTAGTATCAACATTTCGGTCCTTAAAACTGCTACATTTGATGGAATATTATGTTTTGGATATGTATGGTTTATAAATTTCCCTCTTGAATAATAAAAGTCTCCCTGAGATTCATGGGAGTGAAGCTCCCAGGAGGCCAAGCAGGTTAGCCATATCAGAGCTGGAGTCTTCACAGATGATGTCATACTCAATTTAATCACATAATAGTAAATCAATGAAGATTAAATGACCCCCAGATGGTTGCACACCCACTTACACATACTGTACATCACAAATCAGACCAGCCTGAAATGCTAGACTAAAAATGCCACTGCTTATAGAGTTTTAACGTATGTTTAATTTAAAGACTGCAGTGGGGTGGCACCCTGCCCGGGGTTTGTTCCTGCCTTGCACCCTGTGCTGCCTGAGATTGGCTCCAGAAGACCCCCGTGACCCTGTGTTAGGATATAGCGGGTTGGAGAATGACTGACTGACTAACTGACTTAATTCAAAGAACTTAAAATATGAAAAATTTCTACGAATTATTTCAAAATATACATGACTTTTGTTCAATATTTCATTTTCAATTCTTGGCCATATCCCACAAACTATAGCCATTACAACATAATATACATCTAGTTGAATCAGAGGAATAAGGCAGAATAATGAGCCGAGTTTCTCTTGCCACACTGGGAAACTATCATCAGACATTCACAGTACAGTATGTTATTTTAATGTGGGAGGAAAACCAAAGTACTGATGGAAGAACCAAGCAGACATCAATTTAACAGGCAAACTCGACAGACAGTGACTAGGTTATGATTCAAAAATCAGGTTTTTGGATCTGTGAGGCAGTAACAGTAATCACTACAAACTCATCATGTTTGTGTTTTATCGATAAATATGATTGTAAAGGACCCTAAAATGAAAACAGATCATAAAATGCAGAAAGTCGAGACCCAAGAACTACATTTTAAAACTGCAACTTCATCAACATTTTAAAAATAAAAAGCTGTTTTCCATCTTACCTGCCTTTCAAGCTTTTGTTGCCGGAGGTTGCTTCCTTCTTCATCAAGAGCACTGCAAACACAAAACATGATTGCTCATTTGAGGAATGATAACAATTGTTATTAGCATAACTTGAAGTGAGGCACTTAAAAAGATTAAGGTAAAACTTGGAGTGACATGATATGATCAAATATTTAAGAGGACATTAGAACAATCTAGACGAGAGCAGGCCATTCAGCTCAACAAGACTTGCCAGTCCTATCCACTTAATTCTTCCAAAACAACATCAAGTCTAATTATAAAAGTCTCTAAAGTCCTAATGTCTATCAAAGTACTTGGTAACTTATTCCAAGGGTCTGTGGTTCCTAATGTTTGTGCAAAATTTACACAGGTGCCCTACTGTGTCCTCGTGTTGTTGTTGAACTCATTTTAAAGTAACAGTCTTGATCAACTGTACTAATTGCCTTGATAATTTTAAACACTTCAGTCATGTCTTCTCTTAATCTCCATTTACTTAAACTGAACTCCTTTTAGCTTTCCTCATAACTCATCCCTTGTAGCCCTGGAATCAGCCTAGTCGCTCTTCTCTGGACCTTTTCCAGGCCTGCTATGTCCTTTTTGTAGCCTGGAGACAAAAACTGCACACAGTACTCCAGATGAGGCCTCACCAGTGTTTTATAAAGCTTGAGCAACACCTTCTTGGACTTGTACTCTACACATCATGCCATATAACCTAAAGATTGAATATGTAACATGACAGAAAACAGAATATATTTACTGTTTATAAAGTTCACTAGTTTCTGCTATCTCTCATGTTGGATTTAACCTACATAGTTTGTAGTGGCGGGTGAGACATTTTTTTGCTCTTAAGTCCAACCCTGTGTGAAGGGGCCTTCTGTTATTCCACTACTTTCATTTCACAGTGTTATATATTTAACAATATTTTAGCAAAAAAGGCATGCACTTTGCATGTAGTGAGAATATGACTGAATGACTTGATGTGTGGATTAGTAGACATAAATAGCGTGAATTTTCTTCATGGACATTTCTCATATTTGTTTGCTTATTCAGCATTTGTCACTATTGGTTTCCATTCTATTAGAAAAACAACATAACAAAGTTTCTATGAAAACTACAGCACTACAAACTACACGTGGCAAGTAAAATATAAAAAATATATATCATTTTTGGGTGGAGTGTTCCTTTTAATGTTACAAGATTTTAAAATTTGTGAGCATGGCCTTATACAAATTAGGATGTATTTATTATGATCATTAATGTAATAAAGTAAAATGTAAAAAAGGAGAAAGTACACAGCTGAGCTAAAAGTAAATGTGAATGCATAGTGAGCCTTGTGCAAATGATTTTAAATTATGATTTTATTTCCTGTTCCTTTGCCTGTTTTAATAAACTATCTGTGTTTAGGTCTTTAGAGAGGCAGATATAAAACTTTCTAACTTGATGGCAGATTCTGCATATAGTGGAATTCAATATAAGCAAACATTTGCTGCACTTTTGCCATTGAAATCAAATTTGGAGTCAACGTAAATGTCTCTGTGTGTGACTTCTTGCAGAATTTCCTTCCGTTCATTATTTCTTTACTGTACATGTGAATCTTTCTGCCTTCTATATTTATTTTAATTTATATTTGTGTTTGCTGATTTTCCAAGATACTACACAAATGATTATTTAAGAAGTAATGAATGTTTTAAGAGACCAGGTTGTTCAGAGGTATATGAGAGTCTAAAATAGTTACTCCCCATAGCTACTGAAGTGCTTATACAGTCATGGATAGCCATGTCAGTAAGACTCTTAGCATTGCAAACACTTCTTATGTTCCAGGCAGTGCCATATCTAAGTGAGATGAAATATGAAAATGTCAAGAGCCGTCATGCCAACATAAACCTTTGCATATTTTTAAATGCTGTAAAATGTTTGTGTTACAGTCCTCTCTCTTCTCTATACAACTCAAGCCCAGGCCCACTCAGCTTCTTGCTAAGGAAAAGGCCCCTCTCAAAGGGAAGCCACTCACAGGCCGCTGTGCTAGCTCACCACTACAAATCGTCATTTGCACATCATAAACATATAAATATGAAAATAAACTAGCTTACAAAAAACTTGGTGAGCACAAGCATTGATAGAATTAAAAAGTACAATGCTGGATCTGAGAAAAGTATAAGGATGCAAATAGGAAGAATGCAAATATGGTGATCAGTAGTCCTGTGCAGTATGTTTTACTGTTTCTAAGTCAGTTTATTTTACCAAGAAGGACCCCCAGTTGTCCTATTTTCACCAAGGGGGCAGTTTGCAATAGCTGCTAGTAAGTTGTCAGTAATTTTAAAAAAGTAAAACTAGGTTACAGAACCATAAAGGCTGCGAAACACTCGTGTCAGTGAGGCAGTGTGGGCCAAATGCATAAGAATTAGCCCAAGTGGAGCTGTACCGATCAAAACAAACCTTCAGAAGTCCTCAGAAATATATGAAACACTGAGAAATAATAATAATAAAAGATGTATTACTCCAGCTGGTTTTGACAATTTCTAGAACATTATCCTATTGTTTTCCTATGGTCTTCATCCATTAAGTACAAATTGCCTTAACTCAGTTGTCTTTAAACTGGCGCATGACTGTGTTGTCGACATGACTTGAGAGTTTTACTAACTTGTCTATTGGTGGCGGGTGCTGTTCACGTTACACAGATGGAGTCAGTGGCTTAAAAGGGGAGCTCTGTTTTATTAGCCTGCTTTTTTGATTTTTGAAACCTGTAATACTTAGTGACACTTTCTTTTTCTATTTCCATTTTTATTTGAGAATTGCTTTTTATTTTACACTTAGATTTTGTATTTACCATGATAGCATCTTTGGGTTTTGAGAGGACAGGAAAACCAAATATTGCCGTTAATGAATTAGGAGTGATTGTAGCACCTAAGGCTGTTCACTAGCGTCTAAGTTCTCCCACAGATAAGTTGGGGCTTGATTTTACTGTATAATTTCCGGTATTTACAATGTCAGTCGTATAAGTCGAATGCAGAAAACTCACATTATTAGTCCAAGAGATTATGCTATGCTAATGCCCACCTGAGAGAGTAACCATGGAGCACACTGCCTGTGTTTTCTATGTATTGTGCCTGCGTGACCACACAGTCATAGCCAAATTAAGAGGCGTTTGCACTGTTTTGAGCTTTTTGTGTCTCACACCCTCATACACCTTTATCGTAAGAGAATCCCTTATCTACAATGGAGTGTTCGATCAGAAGAAAAATATGAAGCTGTTTTTAAATTAAAAGTTGTTGAAGTAGTGAAAGAAATTGGTAACTGCACTGCAACAACAAAATTCGATGCATCTGAGAAACTGGAGCGAGATTGGAGGAACCAAGAAAATGTAAAAAAAATAGTAATAAGTGTCACATTTTTGAACAGGCATATAAGTCGGGGTTATGATCAATTTTTTGGGTTTCAAGACCAAACTTGTATGCGAGTATGTATGGTATGTAAAGATTTTGAACCAAAACATTTTTTGTGCATTTCCAAATGTATAGCTTAGGGAAGATGAACCTAGATAGCAAAGCTTGCAGGTTGGGTTTTGCCCTGAGCAAAATAGTTTAAAGAATTACCAATCGCCTAAAACGCAGCTGCCCACAAGTTGAGTAGCAGATGGCCACTTAGTAATACTGGAAACAAGTTACTCATAATCCACAATGCAGAAAAGTACAGAAAAAACAGGTTACAATAAGGAGGATTTCCACAGAGTAGAAGGGAGAGACACACACACCACAAATACAATATTTCCAATTTGAGGCCATTGTGCACCTGGGTGCATTATTGCCCAGTCAGAAAAGTTTCTGCTACAGTATAAAGAGGAAGATGGAGAGTAGAGAAGTGCAGAAATGTAAAGTTATGAAGTGAAAAAGAAATATCAAAAAACGAGAGTTGAGGAAAGGGGTTCAGAAACCAGTAGGGAAGAGAGGGGGCAGTACCAAAACGTATGGAGAAAAGTACCAGGAGCATTTAGTGATCAGAAGTGACAGTAGGAGTCATTGGATAAACTCTTAGCATAAGATACAAAATATACAGATGCACACGCTCAAATGTAGTAAGTTGCAAATTAAGAATTTCAGAGGAAAAGGAGATATGTAAAAAAAATAGCATTCCTGGTCAATGGGGAGAGGATAGGTGGTCACATTTCCCAAAGTATTTATGCGGGTAAATGCTTGCTGATAACTTTACGTACACCAGCAAATAGGATGCAGACAGGGAACAAGATAATTTGAAAAGGGGAAAAGAAGAAGATGGTGGGATACCACATGTCTTAAAAACTAACCTCAGCTGGATGCAAAACAAGAAAGAAGAAGGAGGGGATAGAGCCCGGACTGCAGCCCCGAGAATGTCCCATGCTCCAAATCATCAAATTGATTCGACTCCAAGATGGCCGATGCCCTGACAGGCCTAGGAAAGAAAGGAGACGAAATATCCGCTGACTCAAACAGCCCCATATTTGAAAGGAGGAGTGTGGGAGTGCCAGCTCAGGTGGAGTCCAAATGCTTTTCAATTCACACATTCAAAATAAGATGACCAATCTTAAGCAAATGTGACTTCCGTTTTAAGGAAGCAAGGGAAGAACAGAGAGAGAACAGGTGAAAAACAAAAGAGATTTAATAAAAATATTGGATTAGCTGGCAGGTTACACAGACTTCATATTAGATGGAGGTTTTATGCTGAATGGTACATTCAAAGTCAGGTAACAAGAGTGCATTTGGATCAATTAATTTTATTGCCAGACAAGAATTCACAGGAATTAAATAAGTGAAGGATATGGTGGATATCCACTGGAGCACTCCCCAAGAAAGCCAGATATTGTCAGAAAACATTGGAGAGCATTTTGTACAGTAGTGAGGATAATTAGATCCAGTTTATGGATGGTGATAGTGACATCCTCAAAAAAAATTGTTAATGTGTAAATTTAAAAAGATTGGGAAGATTTCTTTAATATAAGCTCACTTTTATCTACTTTTCTGTGGATCAAAAAAGGACCTACTATTAAACTCTCCACACTGAAAGGAGAGGGTGGAATTTCCTTATTGAACCTTGAGCTATGACATTGAGCTTGCACACTGCATCCGGTGTGGCAATGAAGTTTCAGCTTGGAGTCAAATTGGAGATCACTGAGTTCTCTTCCCAGCATCCTCTTCCCTTATCTAGTGTTAAACTTAGGTTTCAGTCTTCAAGTATGGGTCCACTAATCAGCTATGCACTAGAATATGGCAGAAGGTGAAAAGGCATCTTGGCCATTTTCTAGACTGACTCACATTCTCTTCTGTTTTTCACAACCTGGCCCTGCACATTGCATTTGTTTCCATTCATTTTTAGACCTGAGCTTACAAAGTGATATACGACGAATCCATCATTCGAACATTCTTCTTTCTGAAATACAGTATATCTTTTCTATTCCTTCATTTTCCTTTTTCTTTTATCTACATCTTAAATCTTTTTTTAAAGAATGTGGGGATCCAATCTCATCTCCTCTTGCTTATCATTCTCTGAATAAATTCTTGTTTATGCTGCCTGAAATAAAAAATCAGTATCAGCCTCAAACACAATACTCATCTTTCAATGTGGCACTGGGATTCTTCCTCTAGCTGTTCAATTTCATGGAATGTTGTTTTCAAAAATATTTTCTAGGTATCAAGAAGGTATTTGTTTCCCTGGGGCAGAAAAAAGAAAACAAAACCTGGCCCAAATCATTGCAAACGCTGGCTGAAGCTGGACTTTTAGAGATGTCCCGTTACTCTTATATGCTAGGGCTATCAGAAGCCTTACAAGGTTTGATTTAGAAGGGGAAAGATATTGAGATACATTACACAATGGATTTTTTTTATCCCTTTCCCCTGCAACTGGAAGGACTTTGACCTGGAAGAATTCCACTGAGATCACCTCCAACCTACTCTTAGCCCTGTCTCTTCCAATCTCAAATTTATTGCTCAGAAGATTCCTTTTTGGAATACAGTGTAAGTGAGGAATATCGATTTAGATCAGTGTTTCTCAACCAATGGGTCATGAGTTGCTATTGTTTCTAATGGATGTGGGTCGCTACTCTAACAATCACATTTGATCCCCCACCTGCTATCACGACCATGATGTGTCGCAAAGACACTGATTTAGATGAAATACAGGCTCTGTTGTTTAATATTTTTCTGCAGCTGCAACCCCTTATGTCTCTGTTGTCTGTTATTTTACAAAATGTCTTATGATCCCTCAACTAAATTGAGGTCCATCACAGAAAATTTTCTCCAGCATCTTGCTTATTTTGTAAACTGAAATCACACGTTTCACATCTTGAAGAAAATAGCCATTCAGTTCATTAGCAAAGACCAATTGGTGTTTATGTGCTAAACAGATCAATCTTTTCTTAGCATCCAATCCTGCCAAAGCTTTTAATTCATTACAGACTCATTTGGGATCATTTTATTTTACTTAATGGACATTTTAATCCTTTAAGTGTAAAACCCACTTTTGCTCTCCCCATTTTCCCAGAGGGGATGTTGTTTTTCAAAAAAAAAGCTTCAGTATGGTTAGTAATCCATGGCTCTCTATTTCTTTATGCATTAATAGTCCTGCAGGAAAATCTTTGCAAACACAGGTAGAATGCAAACTACATGCAAACATTGCCCAGGCTGGGATTTGGACCCATTGCTCTTAAACTGCATTTGTATTATTTGATATCATTTTAATATAAATATATAAATATCATCACAGCCTCATGATAACTCTACGGTAAATTGCATCATGCATATATTTGACCTTGCCGGTTACCGGCTGCACTGATTAAAGGTGTTTTTCCACATTATTCATAGTGCATCATGCACCCCATTCTGCTATGCATTAAATCTGATCTGTGGAAATTTTTGTACTTCCTACCATCTAACTAAAACATACAGAGCAATACATGTATCAGTTAAATAAAATCAGATTTGAGAACATGTTGTTAGGGAATCAAGGTTTGAATGTGAATTTATTCACTTTATTTTTCTTTCTTATGGGTTAATTCCTCATCAAGGTTGCTCAAAGTTACTTGATTTTAATGTATATTCATTTGGAAGAAAATAGTTTGCAATTGCATCTGGTGCATTATTTATGACGAATAGTGTTGACTGATGAAATTCAACAAGTTTTTCGTAAAAAATATGCCGTGTCTACCAGTGACCTTCTTCATTGAATATTTCCAGGAAATGCACCTTGTGGCTGGCTTTGGTGAATAATTTTTCCCAGCTCCCCATGATGCTTTTAGGCCAGTGTGACATCACACTACTGTAGCAGCCATATGCAGGACTTTCACATATGTGTACCTCACCTTACATTTTATATCACTGCCTGATCTGCTTCATACATATGTGATGTCACTACCCCTTCCGTACTCCATTCAGATTTACACCATGCTTATGCAGTGGGTACGGAAAGTATTCAGACCCCCTTCAATTTTTCACTCTTTGTTATATTGCAGCCATTTGCTAAAATCATTTAAATTAATTTTTTTCCTCATTAATGTACACACAGCACCCCATATTGACAGACAAAAAGAATTTTTGAAATTGTTGCAGATTTATTAAAAATCAAAAACTGAAATATCACATGGTCCTAAGTATTCAGACCCTTTGCTCAGTATTTAGTAGAAGCACCCTTTTGAGCTAATACAGCCATGAGTCTTTTTGGGAAAGATGCAACAAGTTTTTCACACCAGGATTTGGGGATCCTCTGCCATTCCTCCTTGCAGATCCTCTCCAGTTCCGTCAGGTTGGATGGTAAACGTTGGTGGACAGCCATTTTTAGGTCTCTCCAGAGATGCTCAATTGGTTTTAAGTCAGGGCTCTGGCTGGGCCATTCAAGAACAGTCACAGAGTTGTTGTGAAGCCACTCCTTCATTATTTTAGCTGTGTGCTTAGGGTCATTGTCTTGTTGAAAGGTAAACCTTCGTCTCACTCTGAGGTCCTTAGCACTCTGGAGAAGGTTTTTGTCCAGGATATCCCTGTACTTGGCCGCATTCATCTTTCCCTTGATTGCAACCAGTCATCCTGTCCCTGCAGCTGAAAAACACCCCCACAGCATGATGCTGCCACCGCCATGCTTCACTGTGGGGACTGTATTGGACAAGTGATGAGCAGTGCCTGGTTGTCTCCACACACTGAGGAGAGGCAAGACACAGTTTGCTAAAAGACACCTGAAGGACTCTGAGATGGTGAGAAATAAGATTCTCTGGTCTGATGAGACCAAGATAGAACTTTTTGGCCTTAATTCTAAGCGGTATGTGTGGTTGCAATCGAGGGAAAGATGAATGCGGCCAAGTACAGGGATATCCTGGACAAAAACCTTCTCCAGAGTGCTAAGGACCTCAGACTGGGCTGAAGGTTTACCTTTCAACAAGAAAATGACCCTAAGCACACAGCTAAAATAACAAAGGAGTGGCTTCACAACAACTCTGTGACTGTTCTTGAATGGCCCAGCCAGAGCCCTGACTTAAACCCAATTGAGCATCTCTGGAGAGACCTAAAAATGGCTGCCCACCAACGTTTACCATCCAACCTGACGGAACTGGAGAGGATCTGCAAGGAGGAATGGCAGAGGATCCCCAAAATCCAGGTGTGAAAAACTTGTTGCATCTTTCCCAAGAAGACTCATGGCTGTATTAGCTCAAAAGGGTGCTTCTACTAAATATTGAGCAAAGGGTCTGAATACTTAGGACCATGTGATATTTCAGTTTTTCATTTTTAATAAATCTGCAACAATTTCAAAAATTCTTTTTTGTGTCTGTCAATATGGGGTGCTGTGTGTACATCAATGAGGAAAAAAATTAATTTAAATGATTTTAGCAAATGGCTGCAATATAACAAAGAGTGAAAAATTGAAGGGGGTCTGAATACTTTCCGTACCCACTGCATAAGCATGGTGTAAATCTGAATGGAGTATGGAAGGGGTAGTGACATCACGTATGTATGAAGCAGATCAGGCAGTGATATAAAATGTATGGTGGGGTACACTTGCAGTACACGTATGTGAAAGTCCTGCATATGGCTGCTACAGTACTGTGATGTCACACTGGCCTAAAAGCATCATGGGGAGCTGGGAAAAATTGTTCACCAAAGCCAGCCACAAGGTGCATTTCCTGGAAATATTCAATGAATACTTTCCGTTCCCACTGTATATACAGTACATATAGCTGATTTTGTATGCTGGCTGAATTTTGTAGCTACACGTCAGAACAAGCCTTAAACAAGCCCTCTTTGAGTTAGAAAACACTTGTGACCCAGCGAAATAATAACAACACATTTATTGCTATTTATAACACTTCAAACAGTGGAATGAGCCAGTCCTATGCTGCTGCAATGTGGCACAGACAATTTGTGCCCCAAGGCTGGAACTTTGTGAATGAAATGGCAGATATTTCTTTTTACTTATTTGTATTTTGTATGTGGTTACCATTCTGTCTACATCTTTTGTTATTTGAGGCAAGGTGAGGCAGTTGTTAGCACTGCTGTCTTATACCTCGTTTCTCATTTTTGGCCACAATACTTGGTCCAGCATAGTTGGCAGTCGATTTCCTGATCTAGGGGATGTTTTAAAGACCATTGGACAATTATAATCAACTCAAAACTAATTCAGTTCCTCCTTTGCCACTGACTTTGATGCATTTCACAGAGTATTGCAAAGTTCCAGAACATTTCTCTGATTTTGCCAAACTCATGGCATAGAAAACTCTGCAGAATTCTCTCATCACTAAGGATGAACAAAAGTAAATATTGGTCTGTTTTTTGTTAGCATAAACCTTACAATTTCTCTAGAACAGAACATTTTAAACAATGAGAGTGTGCTCCTTCTTAAATTCATTTTTGTCATGGTTCCAGTTGGACTGTCACTTCTATGAATTTCTAGCTTCTATGAACTTTATGTTGTAGTAAGTATATTAAAGACATTTCACGTTCATTTTTTGAAGTTCAGAGTCAGTACCAAAGCTTCTTGCAAGCCTGATTAAGGTTAAGTTGGATAAAGATGTTCAATTATTTCACAGTGATAATTCTGAAATAAATGACTATAAGAAAAATATATAATTACTATATGGTAAGAAATATGTAGCATGACTCAGGCAAAATCATTCTTAGTTGTAACAACAGTTCAATGTAATTGTGCAATCTAAATATTATTGCTTAATGTTTACCTCTAGTTTAAATTTTAAGGCTGATTGAATACCATTCAAAATCCTTCAAGATTAGCCACAAAGCTTACGATGGTACACTACTTTCCAGTTACAGTATATTCAGTATGAGTACTTCTGTGCACTGCTTGTCCCTGAGGAAGTCAGATGTAGTATTTGAGCCTGCAGCATTTTAAAGTTTAATTCCATAGCCATTAAGCTACATTTTCTGCATCTAAGCTTACCCAACCAAACAGGGACCTACATCTTACATTGACAATGACAATAACAAACCCGTTGCTGATAATTGTATTGTCAACACCTTTCAAGCAGTGCTAGTCACTCAAAAACAAGACTTTCATAAGACAGCTTGCAAGAAAAATTCAAATTTGAAGTGGTTGCAACTTTAGAAAATCAGCAATGTCATATAATGAAAGAGCCCAAGAGATGGACAAGGTTTCTGCAAAAAAAATCAGTCTTTGTAGAACATGCACAGGCCTTGATGATCATCAGAACTAGCAGAGTAAATAAAGAGAAGAGCAAGCAGCAATGGCTATGCAAGAGATCAGAGTTCATGTGCTTTCAAAGATATACTTTATTACTTGGCAATTTAAGTTACTATTTATATTCCATATTAGAAAAATACCAGTTCAATTTCACAAAGCTAATTCTGTCCCAAAATGTTTTGTAAAGAGCTTGTTATCCTCTTTATTTTAATCCTCTCAATAGTAGGCTTCCTAATGGAGGTGCTGTGCCTAAGCTGAGGGGAAAGTATAGTCATGACCCATTCTTGATTATGCTTATTGCACCTTTACTCCTTTATCATTGCTAGCCAACTACAGTTGTATCGCTTCATATTATTTTCTTTAGTTTTTAATAGCATCATAACAATATTTCTCTGAGTTATCTTACCCTATCTTATTACTGTTATGATTATTTCTCAAAAGGAAAGAGCAATACTAAAAAAAAAACAGTCTCAAAGAAAACATCCAGTTAAGCCTATTAGAATTTATTTTTAGAAAAACAATTAAATTACCGTAAAGCAGCGCTTTCCCTGTAATACATCAATTATATCAAACCAAGCCACAACAATAATCTAAAAAAATAACAATTTACAAAGAGACAAAATAATGTCAATTTACAAAATAAGACAAAGTCTAGGCAAAATTAAGGAGACAAAGCCAAACATAAACAAAACTAGGAATTACTTTATAAGATGTGGATGAAGAACAAAAGATTTAATCCAAAACATGACAGAAAAAGTCAAAACCCTCTAACACCCAAATACAAAAATGTCTCAAAGGACAAGAAAAATATATGTGTCAAATGAAAGGCCAATAACACAACAGCTATGCTACCTAATGTCACAGAAAAGAAGAGTCTTTAATGGTCCTCTCAGGTAACTGCAGCCTTAATGGAGAAGAAAAAGACCCTGCAGAATTAAGACACAACAAAGAGTAAAGGAATGAGGGAATATAATGAACATAAAACTAAAAGGAGACACTATAGATGCAGTACACCATTTTCATCTAAATCCTTTAACTTTGTTTAAGGTGTTGAAACTGTCGAGTTCATACGTTTTATTTAGAGTTCCTAAAATGGATGGATAAGTGAATTTGATTCAGCCACCCGTACTTCTGGAAGTGCAAAAAATAGCAAAAAAAATGGCTCATTCAGAACAATGTGCTATTGCTATAACTAAATTTCAAAAACAATATTTTGTACAAAGCCATTACATTGCCAGTCTCATTCTGCAACACCTTCACATCCTTCTGGGTTTGTTTCACTTTCCCAAAAATGTCTTCATCTCAAGGTCACTCATAGTTCAGACTGTCATGACATGTTTTGTTGCTGTTTTCTTCTGTGTTTTTTCTTTTTATTTAAATGCAGAATCTATCTTTATAGTGATATAATGATCATGCACCAACAAATTTGAGCATCTTGACACACCATTATATTGTTTTCTTATGGGTGCTGTCATTTTGCATAGCACAATGTTTAGTTTCCCATCCCCATCGATACCATGTGAAGACTACAAATTTTAGCGTGTGATATCAGCTTTGTCATATTAAGATTCTGGATACTAACAATTAAACTTTCAGGAGGTAATTAGTCTGAATTTTTAGAAATTATTGCTTGTCTCCTTGAATTTCAATGTTTTGGTTTATGTAAATGGATCTGTGGTTTGGTATATTTCGACTTCTCATGACTCTCTCTGACGACCATTGTTTTTGTCTTGTTTTCTCCTTGTCGTCCTATTTTTCCTTGCTTATTTCCTTGGCCGGTAGAACAAGGATAGTCCAAGGTTTTTTATTACAAGGTGGAAGTGGTAGACCAGAAACACAGAAAAGAGAGAGAGAGAGTGTTGAAAGCAAAGCAGGGGTTGATAGACAAAAATGAAACTCATCACCAGATCACAACATGTTAAACAGAAGAAAAGTCCAAATAAGCACACAAGAAGCCCTAAAAGCATATAAGATTTTTCTGAGAGCTGATATATAAGAAGTAGTTTTTGTTATTCCAGAAACTTAAATGTGGTTAATAGTGTGTGGCCATCTTAAATAGCATTCACCACATGGTAATAGCAGCATGTCATTGCCAACAACACCATCCAAAAAACACACAGAAGGTGATGGCCAAAAATAAAAGCAAAATTATAAATTGGCAATGTGAGTTTAAAATACCATGATGCTAATTTTTCATGAAATGAAAAGAGAATTACAAAATATACTGTATGCAAAAATAAATTACGTATGTTTAAAAATAACAAAATCATAACACCAGCCGGTGAATTGCCTGTGGCCGCTGCTATTTACCGTGAAAGCCTAAGGTCTGTAATTCCATTGAGAATTAAGGAAAGAAGGCTATAATGGGTAGGAGTATTTGTGGAACACACTGCTGAAAGTACATAATAATTTTAATTATTATTTTATACTGTGTTTTATTTTATTTACTTATTTTTCTGAAGATTGTAGTGGCCTTTTTGTATTAAGGATCAGTGGGGCACAGCCTGCTTTACCTTCTTAGGAGGTTTATTAAAATTTTCTGTCATATGCTCAAAGTAATTATTAATCTATTGCTTCTTGTAATATGTGAAACCGCCTTCGTGCCAGGTGCTTCAAGCCTGTTTCCAGCTGAGAAGCTGACCAATTGGCCCTGCAGTGTTCCCTGTACCCTCCGGTGTGTGTGCACTTGTGCAATCTGAACTATCTAATGGCTTTGAAGATCATAGTCTGTATTAAAATGATGACAACTTGTTGTTGTTTTTAATTCCTTTTATTGCACTTTTTTATTGCGGTTTGAACTTTTCCCATTCAAGATATTCAGCACACTCCATCAAAGAAGTACTAAAATGAGTCCAGTATCATTTACTCCCTTAAACGTAGCCACATTAAATTGAAAAAAGAAAGGATATCAATATAAGGAATATATTATTCACGAGATTTATGCCACACCTTCATTTTCACCACCTTTTAAGGAGGATCACGTTAAATTTGAAAAAGCCACTACAGCAGGCAGTGTGGTGTACTGGTTAAGGCTTTGGATTCAGATCCCACTACTGACACTGTGTGACCGTGGACATGTCACTTGACCTGCCTGGGCTCCAATTGGAGAACCAAAAGAAATGTAACCTATTGTATCATAAATGCTGTAAGTAGCCTTGGATAAAGGTGTGAGCCAAATGAATAAATGTAATGTAAATGTAATGAATGCTTATGTATGCTAGTTTTCAGTTTGTGGAAAAGAATTCAACAGTATGATTTTCCTATTTCAAAAAAGTACCAAATCCTTTTGTGGACAGAACATGTAAATATGTTGACAAGCAAACACTTGGCTACACCATTACTGGATATGCAGTGTGTTGTATGAGTATGCAGAGTGTGTAGTCTGTCTGTTCTTTCTCTGTTATTTCTGTGTTTTATTTCTCACCATAAAGCCAATCGATTCTTAACATGAGGCGTTGTCATTTCAAATTAAGTAGTTCAGAACTTTTGCCGAAGGAAGAGCCAAAAATGAATCCTCAGTCTGATCAGTGTGCTCAGTAAAGTCAAACCATATCTCGAGAAACCTGGAAATAAGCAACAGAGTCTAGCTGTGGCAAACCTTCAGAGCTCTGCAAGTACAGCTGAAGTAAAATTTGATTGACAGTGATCCTACCCTTAGATATGCCCACAATGCCTCAGGTCTGCAGAAACCCTTCTCAAGCTAGGCAGCTGCAAGAGTGTGACAACCAAGTGCCATAAATGTGCAATTTAACTGGCTATTCAGCGATATCTTGGCCAAGTATGATACGAGTGTTTTGCTGCTTTTGAAAAATTACGTTGTTGACAGCCTTGGACTCACAATCCCTCCTAACCCATTAACAGCTGTGTTTGGGGCTCTTCCAGAGGGGTTTAAAGTGGAGAAAGACAAACAAATTGTAATTGCATTCACTACACTGTTGGCACGCAGACTCATTCTGATAAACTGGAAGAATCCAAACTCTCCTCTTTTAAGTCAGTGGGAAACCGATGTGTTATATTATTTGAAATTGGAAAAAATCAAATACTCAGTTAGAGGATCTGTACAGACTTTTTTCAAAACATGGCAGGATCTAATCAGTAATATTTTAAAATAAGTTCATAAAGCACAGAGAATTTTTTTTTTTTTTTAAATTAGGTATGTTTACAAGCCTTAAATTTAACGTTATTTGGCTTGCTCTCTCTCTCAGGGGTGGGGATCGATCTGTTCTTAACTCAGTTTTTCTTTTTGTAAAATCTTGATTGCTTTGTATGGATTGTAATAAATTTAATAAAAATTAAAAAAAAAAAAAAAATTACGTTGTTGTAATGAATTTTGCAGATAAAACAGAATTTACTGTAACATTAGTTCAATACAAAATTGGCCAGGACCAAAAAATGTAAACTGAGTTTATTCTAGCAGAGTTTGACATGTACTTGCTTTGTAGAGTGTGCGCTTAAATGGCAAAATTACGGTTCATGAATTTTGCACTACACCAGTGGTCATAGTGACTGTATTAACACAAAGAGGGTGCATATTAACTATGATATTAGTTCCTGAAAAAGAAGATGTTTGAAAATAATTAAGGAAATCACTCCATTTTATAATAGAACCAACATTTGAAAGTAAATAGATTTTGAAATTTGTTTCGCCTCTTGGCTTGGTATGATGGTTTCTTCAGTCTCTGGTTGCTGACTTAAGCCTGTCTGCGTTTCCTTAGTAATCCTAAATTTAAAACAGGGTTGACTTATATTTATGAGCAGACAAACAAAAGCTCACAATTCCAGGCAGTTCCTTTGGTTATTGTTTGACTCTTGATTAACTTGTTGACCTTTCCACCTTAACATTTTTGTTTTCAACCTCAAAAGTAACTCCAGCATCTAATAGACCTTATCCTGGCCATTTCATTTTTTGAATGTTGAAGGCTGAATGCATTGCATATGAGAAATGCTGGCAAAAAGTCAGGCTTCATACGTAATCATCAGATTTATAATATATACTTTCTATAGTTTCACTTATCAGGTCTTGTTAAGTGCACAAAATCTTTATAGAAGGTTCAAGGATTTTTACTATCAAATCAAGTCAAGAATCATATTACAAATAAATTCTTACTTGCATATCTCCTGTGGTACAAATGAGATCAGAGTTAGTAAATTTAGAATGAAGTTTGATTTGATTGCATCAATGTGCATATGTTAACAATTACCAAATGCTTTGTGGATGCCCCTGGCTGGACAATGACATGACCTTCTACCAAAACAGAAGGTGCCAGTGAATAGAGAAGTAGAAGCTGGAGGCCTGGAGCAGTTCCATCCCCCTTACTTTGGGTGGCAGTAGTCCACTGGTGGCATCACAACTTAGACAACTACAAGGGTTCATGGGAACTGGAGTCCAGAAGTGCAATCCTGCTGGGGTCCTTAGGTACCGCAAGAGGGCACTGTTGGGAAAGGACTGCCCTGGGGGGTATTTTCCGTACGTCACTTAAATCATCCGAGATCAGATGCCTCATCTTGGATGAGTTAATGCCGGTGAAGCTCATCCGGGATAAGTCAGTTTTTCGAACACAGCCGTGTAGTAGATTAGTCCAGCTGGATCTAATCATCCCAGATGAATGTGCGTACCCGCACTGATTGAAAAGACCACATATATTGAGTCTAGGAAACATGATCAGCAAGTCTTTGATAAGCTGTAACAAAATGACAAAAGAACGGGAGCATTTTTTTTCACACAAGCGGAGCAGGACCTTTTATTCGAAGGATATGAAGAATTTCAAGATTTAATATGCACAAAGGGTAACACTGCAAAAGCAGCCCAAACCAGAAAAGATGGCTGGCAAAAAGTGGCTGACAAATTAAACGCTAAGTAGTGTGCATTTTACTTACTGAATGAAGCGTTTCATTTCCTATGTGTCAGATTAATTATTATTTAATATGTCATAATTTCAGATCAAATGTGAGCACAAGGAGAACATAGGAACAGGTTAAAGGGAAGTACAAGAATATACTTCAAACTGGTCAATATTGGTATATAACTATTTAAAGAACTGTTGACATAAAGAATCATATATAATATAAAAAACATTAATTTTAAAGCTAATAAGAAGGCAGACAAGCCAAAAACAGGTGGAGGTCCACACGGTCCAGACCTAACCCCTGCAGAAGAGTTGGCTCTCCAGCAAAATGCCCATCGCCCTGTTTCTGAGGGCATTTTTTTTTTGTTGAGTCAGTTGCAAGGAATGTCATATCCCTTGAACTTGTGTCTGACCGAGATGTTGACGAAGGTCAAATATTTGATGAAGACACTGTGTCTGATTATTCATCAGGAGGAGAGGTACATCTTCCAAATAATGTTTGTTCAAACTCCACTCTGATCAGTCCCATGTGCCCCAATCACATTTGGAAATCCTGGGTAATGAGAATGTTAGGCTGATTGTGAGATTCTTTATGGAACTGTGGGTGTTTTTGCCTGTGTACCTGCAATGGCATGAAATGTTTCTTTTATTGTCTGCACATGCAGGTGTCCAGGAAACACTATGAAAACCCGAAGGAAATACTGTATTTCAGAGACAAACAGACTTTACGAATTGCCTGGTAAACTGGACTTTTAGATAGATTTTTCGCATCGCCTACAGTATATAAAAAAAGTGGCGCTTGCAAAAAAACTCAAAGCAATGCATACTGTCTGTGTGGTTGTGAGAGCCTAACTTCGCCGAGTTCGACTTCAAATATAAGGTGCTAATAAATCTTTGAGGTACAATATTCCCCCTCGGCTAAAGCGGTATCTTTCAAAAAGGATTTCCTCCGGGAGCAATAAAAGAGCTTGCCGATCACTCAAAACCCTCTCTATATGAAATTCTCTTCTTATAATTTGTGCACCGATATCAATTGATCGCTCATTCATGAACAGTGAAGCCATGACTGAATGAATTCCATGCAAGGAAACTGATTAAGTGTGTGAGCTAAATCTTGTTTACACAGAACAAACCTGCTCCGAGCAGGTTTGAGGATTTGGATGTGCTGCTATGACAACACATCCAGCAAGAGTTTCGAAAAACTGACAGATCCAGGATCATGCCAAATTGTCAACAAGTACATCTGGCTAAACGAGCAATCCACGTATAAAAAATACACCTCTGGTTCTTAAATCACCTGAAAGTGCTCCCCATAAATCATGCCAAGTCACAACAACAACAACAACAACAACATTCATTTATATAGCACATTTTCATACAAAGAGTGTAGCTCAAAGAAAGAAACGTTTATGTGAAACAAAAATAAGATTAGGCAGTACTAAGTAACAAAGAATAAAGTAAGGTCAGATGGCCGGAAGTCATTCTGGGTCCAGTATAAAAGGAGACTGCTGCTTTACCTCGTGGAGTCAAAGTTGGGTGGCAGCGGGCAACACTCAACTGGAGGCTGAAGAGAAAAGTGTTTCATAATTTTGCGTGATTATTGGCTGTGCTTATTTGTATAGAGTGCTTGGTGGATTAAACATCCATTATTTGAACCCGCAACTTGGGTTTCAGGCTTGGTGGCGCCACATACTGGTTACAGCTTTCAAACAAGATGATTATGAAACTGTTCTATACTTATTGTAATGCATTGTTCCCCAAATATTATATAAGGGCAGACTTTAAAATCAAGAAACTTACAGCAGCAGAATAAGATTTTCACAGAGGCACAAATTGAAATACTGACAAATGCAGTAGAGAGTGAGAAAAAAAAGAATATATTCTTCAGCAGGTTCAGTTGTGATGTGTCAGACACTACTAACAAGAAATTGTGGGAATAGAGTGCTAAAGTGATAAATGACTTCACGTCTGCTGAGAGTAATTTCCCTGAAGTGAAGAAGTCCATCTAACTATTGATTTTCTGAGTCCCCTTTATCTAATACATGGAGAGCTTAACAATACCCTGACAGAAACAGCTGCAAATTCATAATGAATCCTGGATGAGATGCCAGTCCAGCACAGAACACAAACATCTTCTGAATGGCATCAGTGAGATCTGCAGAGTATTAACTGTGGCAAAACTACAGCAAATGTAATCAACATGTAAAACACGCTGAAAAGCAATATCTACGGCATTCCTGTTGTGCGTTTCATTTTGTCAGGAGTTTTTCATGTCACAATTAAATAGGCAGACAGTGTGGTGTAGTGGTTAAGTCTTTGGACTTCAGACTCTGAGGTTGTGGGTTCAAATTCTGTTACTGATGCTGGGTGACCCTGAGCAAGTCACTTGACCTGCCAGTGCTCCAGCTGGAAAACCAAAAGAAATGTAACATCTTCTTAAGTAATACGTAACCATAGCTGTTTGTTTGTCTGTCCAAGATTTTAAATCACCTGTAGCTCACAAACTGTTTGAACTATTGACCTGAAATTTGGTACACATATACTACGTGATGTCTATCTCCAAGGTTATTCCTCTTTTTATTTTTATTTTATTTTATTGTAGAATCAACTCTCGGCAGCAGGCAGCAGGGCAGCCTTGTGGCACATGTGTACGGGCACCATTCTCATCTCTACCACCTTTGCCGTCACTTCCCCTACCTCTTTATATCTTAAATCATTCTTGAGGCAGATTGAAGACTTACAGTAAGTGCCATCTTAAGTGAAAAATTAAAGAAAATGTACTAAGTAACTAAAACACAAACACTGTCTTAATCAGTTTTAACATGAAAAGATGCCAACGAAAGAAGGGAAAGTGGGCCGCTAGGGTGGAGAAAAGAAGAGCTGCTCAGGAAGTAGCAAGCGCATGAGGTTGAGAAAATAAATGCTAAACGTACAGAGAGAGTATGAAAACTAGGAATGCTCAAGTCAAGTGTATTCAGTGCACGATACCATGCAGTGTGTCATTACTGGTTTTATCATAAATGTTGTAAGTCACCTTGGATAAAGGCTTCAGCCAAATAAGTTAATGTAATGTAAATAGAAATCAATCAAATGATTAGCAAATTTTCAATATGATATGCAATTGACCACATTATGTTTGTTTCCATTATCATGCATTAATTGTGCCCAAACTAAAATCAAATCAAAATACCAATCAGCAACAGTTCTTACACCAACATTTCCTATCTTGTGTCTGCCTTTTCACACTATTGTGTAACCCATTTTCTTCTATTTAATTTCAAAAGTAAATATAAAGAATGCTGATAGTCACTTCCAGTTCTGCTGGTTGTTCTGAGTGTCAACTGGATGATAACATTCATACATAACCGCAAGATCACCCCCCACCCTACCCAGAAGGGGGTGGGTTAGGGTTGATTTCACGCTTCAGTATTTTTAGTCGACCAATAAGAAACATGTGTACCAAGTTTCATGAAAATTGCTCCAGCTGTTCGGAAGTAATGCTGGAACATACATACATACACAAGCACACATACATTGACTTTTATAAATATAGATTATAATGTACTTTTTATTAAGAGTAAAACATTTACTCATTTTACCTGATCTAAACTATCCATCCATCCATTATCCAACCTGCTATATCTTAACACAGGGTCATGGGGGTCTGCTGGAGCCAACCTCAGCCAACACAGGGCACAAGGCAGGAAACAAACCCTGGGCAGGGCACCAGCCTACCGCAGTGATTTAAACTATTTTACATGATTTCAAATAAGTAAATATTTTCTCTTACCCTTCACTGAATTATTAGCAACAAGACTAGCTCTTAATAAACTGGGAAAACTAGCTCTACTAGTAGCTAGGCCAGTGGTGGAGCTGCTGCTGGCTTCATTTTCTGCTGCAGTGCTTGTTACTCTGCTGCTTCTGAACAGCATCCACAACTTGCCTAAGCTGTTTGGCAAGCTGTACATCAAAAAGAAGAAAAATGACAAACATATAATATCTGGCTATCACAAAGGATGACAATAAAAAAGATGTGATGCTTGGTGATCCCATAAGAACATAAGAATTTTCACAAATAAGAGAAGACCATTCAGTCCACCAGGCTTGTTTGCCCATCTGTTGCCCCAATATCTCATCCAGATACTTCTTGAAGGTTGTGAAGGTACAATACTAACTGATTTTATCAGGAATTTGATTTTTAAAAAATTGAAACGGAATAACTAACCACATCTCAATAATTTTACCCATTAGCAGTGGATAGACTGCTCTACCAAGGAATAACATTTTCACTGGGAATAGAATTACATCTTTCACCATTTCATTGGAGTACTTCTTGACCCTTACTCTTGTTGCCCATCTTTTTGACAATGATTAATCATTTGATTTTATTAAATTAGGCACAATTAACACCCAGCCATCTAAAGTAATCTAATGGACTCTAAGTGAAATGTAATGGGTTTACTCAGTGTCATGGACAGCAAGCATGGCCTGGCATTCCAGCCAGGATGGTTCAAGGTTCCTTACCTGACTGGGAGGCCAGTGTAATGGAAGGACAAGGGGGAGGCCACCCACATAGACTAATCGCTCTCTTGATACAATACAGTGTCTGCAAGAGTACCAACAGGGAAGGCAGGGAATTGTAGTCACTTGAGACAGCACTGCTGGGTTCCATAAGTGTCGCTAGGGGAAGCTGAAGGGATAGACCACCCCTACTTTAAGAAACCTTCATCTGACCCGAAAGTCCTTCCAAGATGCAGTGCTGTAACACCAGAAGTACTCCTGGGTCTGGCATAAAAGGGCTCAGATGCCTTGCTTCATTTAGTCAGAATCAGGAGGCAGAGGACAAAGCTCAACTGAAGGAGTGGAAGAAGACAAAAGAAAAGAAAGAAGAAGGAAGTTGTCTTGTGTGTGTACTTCAGAATAACCTGTGTGAAGATCAGGTCAGGTTAGGTTAGGTTGAGGAGTATGCACTGTTACAGCGCGTTGTCGCACATACCACACAACGAAACAGCTTGGGGTGCCGGTTGGCAACCCCCAAGGCAGACACGCGATCCAGTTCCACCCTCCAGAAATGGCCATCTATCTGTTGCAGCCAGATGTTACGTGATTGTCTCCTTGGCCTGGTCCAGCCACTTGGGTCCTCAACAATAAGGATCCTGTGAGCTGGATCACCCTAGGGGGCATCGCATCACATGGTCGTAGTGCTGTACACGACACTTCCACACAATGCAGGTAGTGTGCCTCATTTGGGACTCTGTAAGCAACTGCTCATTTAATACAAAGTCAAACCAGCAGTACCCAAGGATTCTCTGAAGAGACACAGTACTGAAGGAGTCCAGTCTTCATCTCAGGTCACTGGATAGCGTCCATGTCTCACAACCATATAAGCAAGACAGAAAGCACCAGGAATCCAACGACTTGGATCTTTGTCCTTTTGCATAGATATCAGGAGCGCCACATACCCCTTTCCAGCGACCTCATGACCCCTCATGCTCTCCCAATTCATCTACTGACTTCATAGGAAAGAGTCACCAGAGACACTGCCAAGGTAAGTAAACCTCTCAACGAGGTCGACCTTCTCTGCGCAGACAGACACAATGCTGATGGCTGTGCCCAAGAGGTCATTAAAGGTCTAAATGAATCGAATGAATGGAAAGACTAGTCAGGCAATGCCAACCTACGGCACTATGAGGCATGTAGCCCAAAAAAACTGAGAAACTGTTAACAGATTTCCAGCTTTTTATGGAAATGTAATCTCAATTTTTTAATGAAAACTGCATCTGTTATATTTTATTAGCAATGCAACAACTGTCTTTGTCATTACTTTGTGTTTACTCAGTCCTCAGAGAGCTGTACAAAACATTTCAGTCGCTAAATTACAAAATGTATGCTAACAACAATAACCATCTAATTCAGTGGAGGATTAATAAATAAACTACAGAAATGATTCAGCCTTAATCCTTAAAGTATGCTTGGAGTTGAATATGTATTTTTTAGGCAGCAATTAATGAAAATGACTGTTTTGTGACAATATCAATTTATTATATGGGGGGATATACAAATTGTGGTAACATTGCTTTTTTATACTGTATTATCAAACATGGGGCTGTGATATTTTCCAATGCTCAACTATGTTTGCATCAGAAAAATATTCAGGGGTTTAATAGTAGTACTCATGTCTAAATGAAAATAACTAAATATTGTGTTTTAAATACTTTATAGACTCTTTTGATAATTAATTAAACTATACACTGTCCTGTACTGTATTTTTTGAAAAGAATAGAATTCTGGCCTCACATATTTATTAACGGATTCATGCAAAATTAGATTGTTCGTTTTAATATGCTAAGCAATTCTGTATCCCAAGGACGAGTGTTCTTAGGATTTTTCAGTAGTTAACTTCTAATAAAGTGCTACATTTTAACCATGGCATCCATCAGTGAGCTTACCTAAGATAACAGTTTTAATCCTTTCAAACATTATCTTTTAAAATGCAAAAGGCATTAGATCTTAGTAATCACTTATCAGTTAATAATGTCTGTTCTTTTAAACCATAAATTGCTTCCTACACCCCCTCCCCAAATCTCTCTGCTCCAATCTTGAAAGTAAGCCTCCTGATGAATAACAGTTAATGATAATTACAATCATTCACATTTAATGTAAGCACTGGTATGACATGATAGGTAAGATGAGCTACAATAAAACAGCCCCATTGTGAAATATGTGGAAGGCAGGCTTGGTATCTCATAGCAACCACAAACCAATAAAAAGCAGGGCAGCAGTGCTGTCATGGCAATCCAAATTCTCCATGGCAGCAGCAGCAGCAGCAGCAGCAGCAACTGCATCTCTGAAGAAGTCACACATATATGGGGCACATTTTCTTTTGTAAAGTAAATGGACATTATTAAACACTTCAAAGCGAGGGCAGGCTTTTCTTTTTCCAAATGACACAGACACAAGGGCATAAAAACTGGCACACACCTACATTCTAAATGTAAGAAGAAAAGCTTTACCTGTAAATGCCTCCTCATTATGTTAACATATCAAAAGCATGTCTTAGTGGCTGTTATGTTTAATCCATAGCCACACATCAACCACAGAACCATGCATTCTAAAGTAATGCACAAAAGACACCAAGAAATGAGGGAACCCTAAACTTCAAACAACAGCAAAAGGGTGGCAATCATCAGGACAAGAAATTACGGCTGCTGTCATGTCAGGCAGCTGCAGGTCTTAATAGGCCACTGTACTCTGAATCCCCCTCTGTTCAGTGAATTCATTTTCTTAAGACAATAATACGGAAATAGCTCTCTTGCTCAGCTCTTGTGGAAGAACAAGAACAAGCACCATTTTAAAGGGTATTTAAATTTTTTCACTGCATTCTCTATAATGTAAATATTGTTTGACTCACTATTAATTTATTTAAAGGCTTTGAGATTAATGCATGTCATCATTTTTAATTAATTTTGTCATCTGTTAAATAATGTTTAAAACTGAACAGATAAACACAATATGGCCTGCACAAAATTACTAGTCTGATTTTTTATTTCTTTTGTTACATGTTCCTTGAATGCATAAAAACAACAAGCTGCTTAACTATCTTGTCTGGAGCAGACTTTATGAGAAAGTGTCCTATGACTTTATATAAGTCACAACAAGTGGCTGAATTACTATATAGCTTTAAAATGTGTGCATGATAAACAATAGAAAATATTTGTAAATGTGCAAATTTGTTACTTTGTACCATTTTGGATCATTGTATATAGTACAACTTCATATTACATTAACAAAGCACTAACACTGTGCTAATAAAGAAAATATCCTTTCTTGTTTATTGCAATCAATATAGTATTTTAGACCAACAATGCACTTGAGTATTTCAAATTATTTTTTACAATATAAAAATACTGCAGCTTAAAAATTTGTTCTTTCCTCTCATTGATAGCTTATTTAAAGATTTAAACATATACTTGTGTTTAGTATATTGTGTATATTGTGAATGTATATACTTGTACATACAATGTATGCATTTCATATACACATACATTTAATAGACTGAGGTACACAATTTAACAAGAGTTACTGGTGCAAAGCTACTAAATATATTACCTGTAAGGGATCCAGTCAGAGTAATGTTTAGCGCACATATCTCACAAGAAGAAATGTCCAAGAGTCAGTAAAGTAGGCTGGAGACCCCGACGATCCCTTCAGTGGACCCCATGCAGTAATCTGCCACTGCCTGATCATCATCTGTTTTAGAAGAAACAGTTTCCAAATTTTTTTGAATTTTACTCTCAGTCCTAAGCAGCAGGCCAGCAAGATGTGCCAGGAACAAAAGTCATTAAACCACACCTACAACCCCGCTGAAATATTCCTCAGTCAAAAACACAGAAAACACGTTTTTCCTTTCTCTCTCCCTCTCCCTGTCTCGCTCTCTCTCTTCTCTCTCTCTCTCTGTCTCTCTCCCTGCCGCCCCTCTCTCTTTCTCTAAGAAACATCTGCTCAGTAAGAGCCAAGTGTATACACGGTAAAAAAACAACTAGCAGCAGGCATCTTTTGTCAACAACCTTTTGATGTTCATGAAGCGTTTTTGGGTTTTCAAGATGTGTGTAGTGAACACAGGATGAAAAGGAAATTCACTTTCTTTTATCATGCTTTAAATTATTTATTCTAAGTGTGCAGATCATCAGCACCAGGGAAAACAGAAGGATGATGGGCTTATTTTGATTCTGCCAGTATGTGTTTGTTTAAATAATAAGCACTCCAGTTTTAAATTCATTTAAATGAAAAGTGGTATAACAAATGGCTGTTGTTAGCCTAGACATTTGGATTCCCATATTTTGCTAGTATATTAAAAATATAGGCCAAAGAGATTTTATTATTAAACTAGTGAAACATGTGGACCTGTGGTCTTAAAATAAAATGCAAACTTACACTTGATTATGAACTCTGAACACACATGTACTGTGTCCTGGGGTATTATAAATAAATGGGCTAATAGGGACCATGCTTTAATTACAGTAAACTTTTCTGTCAAAAGAAAAGTGCCCACCAGGCTACCCTTACCCCAAATGTCTTGAATTTCTAGAACATATTGGGTCATAAGCTTTCGATTAAGATGAAGATCAAGACTCTATCCCCAGGAGTTTGCGGGTAATCTTGTGGCATTGTATGTGTGTGTATATATATATATATAAAAAGAAACATATATATATATAAAAAGTAGCCCGCCTTCCTGCCAGAGTGGCGCGCTGATTGACTACCCTCATCACGAAAGCTGTTTAGAGGTAGTGCAAACGTGTGAGTACGAGCTGAACAACATGTATTCCATTCCACAATGAATCGTTTTCAGCACTTCTGTAAAGAGTGAGTAAAGATTTTTGCATTTCAAGTTTCTTTCTTTGTGGAAGGGCGCCTTTTTTCGCCAGGGAAGCGAGCTACTTTTTCGTGGGCCACCCTATATATATATATATTGTAGATGCCACATGGGCTGGATCCAGAAGGGAGAACCAGAAGGGAACGACAGACAGCCCATTGAAAGGAATAAATATCACTGGGGGCTTTCTACTCCCTCAGCACACTAGAGGGCAGTAGTCCCGGATATCGGTGCCCAGAGGAAAGCCAGCAGGGCATACAGAGAAATGTAGTTCTGTAGAGCAGCTCTGCTGGTGGTCACTTGGTGCCGCAAGAGGGCGCTACAGGGAGTCAACCTCCCTGCTGTGATGGACTTCCATATGACCTGGAAGTGCTTCCATCGGGCAATGGCCCTGGCACCAGAAGTATTCCTGGGTCTTTAATAAAAGGGACCGCACTCCCTTGGCCAAGTGAGTCAGAGCTGGGAGGAAGAGAGGCAACGCTTGACTGGAAGAGGGCAGTACGGTGGTGAGAGAAATTGTAGTGGTGAATTGAAATGTTTTTGTGATTTTGCAAATTTGAAAAAGATTTTAGTGAATAAACCAACCTTTATTTGAACCCGGGACTGTAATTGTGTGTTCATGTTGAGGGCTCTCTGACATCCCGGTTTTCATCACTATACTGTACATACTGTATATACAGGGTGAGTCAAAATTATGTTAACTCTAATGGTACTGCTATTTATATACTTATATACAATTTTTGTGGCCAATTTATGTGCCACATACTGTATGGTGCATGTGATGAATAGTGATCACTGATGGTGAACAGGTTCAGATATTCCTGTAAATCATATTGCACATATTAAGTATGTTTTGTGAATAACTTGTTTCCACCATTCAAATTTTAACATAACTTTGACTTATTCTATATATAAATATCTACATATATAAAAATATATATACAGGCAGTCCCCGGGTTATGTACAAGATAGGGACTGTAGGTTTGTACTTAAGTTGAATTTGTCTGTAAGTCGGAACAGGTACATTATTTCAATAAATGCTGTTGTTGACCGACTATAACCAAGTGCTCTGCCAATGAATGATGGAGTTTCACCTCTCTCTGACCTTTTTATTTTTTCTACTTTATTTTCCAAGGTTGATGGTTTTTCTCTTCTTTACTGTATCACCAGAACTTGCATCAGATTTGTGTTTCAGAGATTGTTGAAGGGTGAAGATAAAAGGTTAAGATGAACTCTTCTGCACAGCACTGTACACGCTATCACAGCAGGAAGGCACCCCTCATTGGCACGTCTGGTGTACTGACGAAAGACAACTTCCTGCTATGTGCGTAACAGTACAAGCAGGCTTGCTATTGAGAATGAATTGTGGCGGCCACCACACAGTCACCTCCACTACTGTATGCTGCCTGTAGCACCCGCCCACCGAGAACGAACACGGTGCGGCCAAAGACAGGTAGTGAATCGTCCAACCATTCAACAGGCAGCCACCCGAGTCACAGTACAATGCTGTTTATATAAATAAATATTGTAACATTAGGAGTTGCTGTTGCTCCTCCAACCCGACAGACACATGATCAGGATGCCAGATAAAAGTACTAAGAACAGTTTTAATTCTTATTCTTCTTATTAATATTGTTCTAAGCACCACAGCCAACATACACAAATAAATCAATAAACACAATGATCACAATTCTCTCCTCCAAAACTCCAACTCCAGCTTGTTTGATGGGTTCCCAACAATTCTTTATATAGTCCTTGACCTATTAGGTGCTTCCCTTCTTCTGTCACCGTGACTTGCCAGTACTTCTGGGTCAGATGGAGAACTTGAGGTTTTTTTCAGCCTGGAAGTACTTTGCGGCTTCCAACCCCATGACTTACAAATATTTCCGGGCTATATGGAAAATAAAAATCCCCAGATCTTCCTGCAGTGTCTCCTTGAGGCACCCACGGTACCAAGTAGGGCT
Source organism: Polypterus senegalus (assembly GCF_016835505.1). Taxonomy (NCBI): domain Eukaryota; kingdom Metazoa; phylum Chordata; class Cladistia; order Polypteriformes; family Polypteridae; genus Polypterus; species Polypterus senegalus. The sequence continues at coordinate 45,340,064 of NC_053154.1, forward strand.
CTGATGCTGAACTACAGGTTCCATGATGTCCTGAGGGAATCCGGGGCACCACTAGGCTGCAGGGAACTCACCATTTGGCATCTTTGGGGAGGCAGTGTCCCACAGTAGCTGCTTTCCCCATCCTTCTCTTCTTTTGTGTCCTGGCCAGGTTGAGCAGCTGGTAGTCCGGCACAATATATATATAGAAATAGATATAGATTAAACAATGGCCACTCTCTGTTATGCTAGACCATAAGATTAAGTTAATATTCCTTCAGAAAAGACCTGATAAATGATTTCATTTTATATATAAATACATGTAATAATAATAATACAGTTGCTAATAGGGAGGTTTGGTCAGCATAGCTCTGTGCAACTTTCATAAGGAAAATTAGAAAGGAAATGAAAATGATGATAGAGTAAAAATTTTTGATTGTAGTCTAAATGCACCTGATCTGGAAGGTCCAACTTTTAATGACTCAGTATCATGGCCTAACCTACATAATGGAGACAAATGAACACTCCAAGCAACTCCATGAATAAGTGATTGAAAATCTCAAGCCAGGGGTTCCCAACCTATAAATCCTTCTCTCCTGCTGGTGCTCCTGGCAGTAGTGCACCAGTTTTAACTGTGTGGGCACATCTGTTATTAAACTGCATTGCAGGTGTTATCAGGGGACACAGCTTGTCAATTCTACTGCATTGCTTCTCAGGGGGCTCCAATCCCCCAAACCTAACTGGCAAAGAGAAAAAAGACACATGATAGAGAGAAACCTGTGCACACAGACTCAAGGCTGTCATGGCTGACAAAGGTGCATCTACTAAACACTGACTTGAAGGAGGGCAATAATTTTGCAATCAAGAGTTTTGTGTTTTAGATTTGCATTCATTTAGACCAATTTGCAGAGATTCGTCTTTTTTGTCTACAAGTCTTTTTTTGTCGATTGATGTCAAAAAGCCAAATTAAATCCAATATAATTCAATGTTTTACATAATGTATAATAACAAAATGTGGAAACATCCAAGGAGGTGAGTACTTTTTTAATAAGCATTGTCTTTAGGTAGGAGTTCTGCTCTGGCAGTCAGTTGTACTGGTGGGACAGGCTCTGGTCCAGTGTGTCCTTACATCGGATTAAGTGAGTTTAAGAATACTATTCTTATTAATTAAGTAATTATTGTGTACTTAGCTGACATGATTAAGGATACAATTCAATTGTTTATACACATTTTTTACAACTGCAGCTGACATGTTGAGTGACTAATGGGGGGATTAAGCTGAAAACCTTATATCTTAAAGTTCAGTGCTGTTGTCCGTACACCTCAATCTCTGTCATTCAGTTTTTATTGTATTCCCAGAAGTCCAAACAGTATAAAAAAAAAGAGAAAGCAGTTTAGAATGTGAGAAAAAAACTGAATGCAATATAATTCTCACAGAACCTCTTAGATTATATCATAAATCTACAAATGTTCCAGCATAAAGTAACAATGAAATAAATATATGGTACATTGGAGTCAATTAAATATAAGATCTGATGGCGCAGGATTGTCAGTATCAGTGTAACAGCTGCCAAAGAGTCAAATCTAAAACAAACAGACACACTAGATCTAAAATTGGAAATTCAAGATAAGAAACAGGGATTTGTTGGTGTGAGTTGAATATTAGGACTGATGCAGCTTAAGAAACCAACCTAGGGAGTGTAGCTTTAAAATTAGAGTAAGAAATAAACCAATTGCTACATCAAAATCAGATCTTCAGCAAGTGCACAGGGGCATAGATGACTGTATTTTCTACAAATGTTAAAAAATATACAGAGAGAAACATAAACTCATGGAACAAATTGCCAAGCAGTGAAACTAAAAGCAGAAATGTAAACATTTTGAAATCTTGGGTGAGTCAAATCATTTTGGCAATATTTTGACATTACTTACAATAATCTTTATAAATATATCCATTGCGCCAGAGGACTCAGATTGGCTATGCTATATTTTCATGTTTAAATGTTGTTTCTTCCTTATTTACTCCACTTTTTGTAAGCTTTGTCTGCACTTGGTTAAGCTTCAGCCTCTTAGTTCAGATCTCAAAGTTCAGCTCAGCTGTGTAGTTTCACTCACTGGCACTCCTTTAATCTCTTGAAATGACTTGTTTTTGCACCTCTCATAGTCTTTCTTCCTTGCTTTATTTTTCAACACTGATTTTTGGATTTTACACTGTTCTGCACATCAAATTCCACCCATTCTTGGACTACCACTGGCATTGCATTTTTAAATCATACGAATTTGTGCCACAACTGACAATAATTGTTCATACAGTGCATCCGGAAAGTATTCACAGAGCATCACTTTTTTCACATTTTGTTATGTTACAGCCTTATTCCAAAATGGATTAAATTCATTTTTTTCCTCAGAATTCTACACACAACACCCCATAATGACAACATGAAAAAAGTTTGCTTGAGATTTTTGCAAATTTATTAAAAATAAAAAAATTTAGAAAGCACATGTACATAAGTATTCACAGCTTTTGCCATGAAGCTCAAAATTGAGCTCAGGTGCATCCTGTTTCCCCTGATCATCCATGAGATGTTTCTGCAGCTTAATTGGAGTCCACCTGTGGTAAATTCAGTTGATTGGACATGATTTGAAAAGGCACACACCTGTTTATACTGTATAATGCCCCACAGTTGACAGTTCATGTGAGAGCACAAACCAAGCATGAAGTCAAAGGAATTGTCTCGAGGCACAAATCTGAGGAAGGTTACAGAAAAATTTCTGCTGCTTTGAAGGTCCCAATGAGTACAGTGGTCTCCATAATCTGTAAGTGGAAGAAGTTCGAAACCACCAGGGGCCTCATGTATAATGCCAGGCGTAGAACTCGCACTATAACATGGCGTAAGCACAAAAGCCGAAATGTGCTTACGCACAGAAAAATCCAGATGCAGGAATCTGTACTACTCCAACTTCCACGTTCTTCCGCTACATAAATCCCGATCAGCGTGAAAAGTAGCCGCTCGTGCACGCGCTTTATGTAATGCCCCAACTCCTCCCAGAATTACACCTCTTTGAATATGCAAATGAATATAAATCGCCCTTAAGCTCAGCCTTCTGTGAAAAGACAATGGGAAAAGCACGGGGGAAAATATAAGAATTTCAGCGAATACCAAGTGGAGGCAAAGGAAAAACATACTACTGTATTTGTTCAAATAAACCGTGTTATAATCAACAAAAGGAAGTTGATCGAGTGACATAGCGTGTTGGAGAAACTTGAAAGCTCACGTTCACAAAATCGCACAGTGCCGGAAATAAAAAGAAGTCACATATCAAAGTCAGCGTGAAAAGCCGAGTTGTAGCCCACTGTCTGAGTGTCATATGAAAGCTTATTAGGGTACAGAGAAAAAAAGGCACATAGTGGGGAAAAAACACGAACTGTCAACTTCAATCTCGACATTTCCACTTTAATCACGTAGTTTATTTTGTCATTAAAGTAGAACATCATAAACTTCATCTTAAAATCGTTTAATTAACCAGTTTCTCAAATCACATTGTAATTAAAGTAGCACGTTAAATGCTTTGTTTTGTATTTAATCTTCTATGTGCTCTATGTGTGTGAATCACTACTTGCTTCTTAAACCGGCTCTTCATCCAACTGGACACAGAATCCATTACATTCGTGATATTACAGCTCTCTGAATAACTAAAATACTGAGATGTATACGTGATATCATTTTTACGATGATAGGAGTTAAAGCACGTTATTAAACATGGGTTTTTCTTCGATGAAATAATTTATTGCAGCAGTACTCAGAGGCGGCTCTAGGCTTGTGGTGGCACTGGGCAGAGGAAGAATCGGTGGCTCCTTCGCCGCCAATGTCAGTAAGGTAGCTTATGCACGGTGGATGACACGTATGTTGCAGACACTGCATAGCCGCCTCGTGTTCATGACACAAGCATTTAACTTTTGCCGAAATTTGACGCTGCGTTTTTAGCTGTGTTGTTATTTTCTCTTTCTGTTTTATATTCAATATAAATTGGCGTAGCCGCCACTGCAGTCCTTGCTTTTCTTTCCCCAAGTAACCGATCGCCACACAATCAGCTCTGTAATAGAAGTTAAGCCATCTGTAAGCTTAGCGCCGATTCTTCAAAACGTTTAAGGAACATTTAAATATCTTCGTAGTACATATTTATTTATTCTATCCTTCACAACACTCCCAGTGAAGAATATAGATTATTTAAATGAAGTTAAAGTTTTATCTGTATAATTTAATAAACATATTTTGCTGCATTTCACCTTAAAAATGATATCGTCATCATATGTAAAAACACGCTTTATAAAGTGGCTCAGGTTGTGCGATATTATAACTATGGTTCAAGTTTACAGTGGGGTGATTGTACTTATAAGTACAAACAGTTCTACAAGGAGCAATTGATTGAGTGCATTTAAAGTTCTTGGGATGAAACTGTTTCTGAACTGCGAGGTCTGTACAGGAAAGGCTTTAAAACGTTTTGCTGAGACAGTGTGTCCTTGAAGCTGTATACCGATAATTCTCTTTCCGATCAGCTGCTGTTGTGATTCACACTCAGATACAGTGATATAAATACTCCGAGTGGTGCAGTGAGAGTAATATGGAAAAAGATTATCCGCTGTGGCAACTCCTAACGGGAGGAGCTGAAAGAAGAAGAAGAAGGAGAAGTGAGAGTAACAACGCTAAAGCAGTTATGGTATTTGGAATACTATGGCTGTTCCCTGGACTATTATAGTCTTACAAGTTAATTACAATCAGATGCGTTACAATAATAAAGAATATGCGGTTAGTTTCAGTGTATTTATAAAGCCGGGTCAGGAAAATAAGGTGTAACCACACAAGAACAGTAGCACTGCTTTGACGCTGGGTGCCACCAGTCTACAAAACCGAGCGGAGAACTTGCGTACAACAAGGTATGAGGTACCGTGGAAAAGTGCGTGGCTTTACGCCAAATGCAGGTTTTATACATCGCGGTTTGAACGTGGAAAAGTTCTTACGCAACATTTCTGTGGTACGCCCTGTTTATACATGAGGCCCCAGGACTCTTCCTAGTAAGGTTGGGCGACATCCAAATTTTGATACCGTCAAACCTCCTCCCTATTTTACCTCGGTATACGGTATTACCATGAATAATAAAAAAATTGTGACGTAAGGCTTAGACAGCGTCACCAAACTGTTGGCTTGTGCCTAAACCGTTCAGAAACTGAATATCAAACACTAATACTGAAACAATAACAATATAACATGCAGAACAATATTAAAAACTTTTATTAGCAACAAATAGCAGTTTATAAAAAAATACAAAAACAACAGTCAAACAGAATTAAATTAACATAAACATCCAGGACAGTTTTCGCGCAGAAACACGCACACAAATCAATTAAATTAAATCACACCGCCTGAACAACTTTTAATAACAAAGAAGAGCAGCTTATAAAAAAGTGCAAATAGACCCACAACAGTCAACCAGAGTTGAATTAACATAAACATAATACATATTATAAAAAGTATTGCAAAGCAATAGTCCTAAACTTCTTTCCAGTCTTCTTTCCAATATTGTTTTTAACGTAAACCAAATAAAAATACCTGAATCAATTAAATAAATAAAAATAAACACAGTGCGAATAGGAACGAATGGCAAGTGGCATCAATCTAGTCAAGATTTTTCGCTAGAAAAACAAGCATGTTTACTTTGTCCAAATTTAACAGGGCACGTTGTGGACCGACAACTTTACCTGTGGTGCTGAAAACCCGCTCCGATGGTGTGCTTGTGGCACAGACGCACAGGTACTTTAGTGCCACTAGCGACATCTGGGGAAAATGCCGGCAGCATTTTTCCACTAGAGAAGTGGGTCCTCATCTCCTTGAGTAACTGGCTCCAAACAGTAGGCTGTTATTTCAGCTCCGACTCGGTCCTCTACGGTGCCGATGCCGACGGGACCTGCCATTGCATCAGATTTTTTTTGCAGCATACTTCCCAGAGTCATCTTTTTTCGTGAGGGTGCAGGTTGCACCTCTCCCTCTTCCACTCTGATGGCCACTGGACCTGCTGCCTCTAAGCTCACAATCTCAGCCTGTAATTCAGCCTTGGCCTCAGCCAATGCGTTGTCATCCGTCTCATATCCTCCATGGTAACGAGGGTTGAGGAAAGTGCATTTTCGCAATATTTTAAGCACTGAATTGGATTCATACTTGGCCTCCAGCTTTGTTAGAATTCCAGTTTTGATTGACTTTGTTAGCTGGAGGTCATTTTCTGACGCAGCCAACACATTGTCCCTGCAGAGCTGTAGTATGGGGAGGATACAGGAACTGGTCACATAATTTTCTCCTGACAAAATATCAATGAAGTCACCGACTGGTTTCAGTGCTTCGTGAACAGCTTTCAAGACGTCCATGTTCTGCCAGGTCAGGGACAGGCTGCTCCTTCTGTCATCAGACAGGACGTGTCTGATCGCTTGGGCCTGCTCGAGGATGCGCTCCACCATTGCCAGTTTGGAGCCCCAGCGAGTTGCGCAGTCCTGCCGACGGATGGATGGATGAATTAATTAATGAATGATGAATAAACGATTAAATGAATGAATAGGCCTAAATAAACAAATGAATGAATAAATAGGCATAAATAAACGAATGAATGAATGAATAGGCATAAATAAACGAAATTCGTTTATTTAGGCATATTTATTCATTCATTCGTTTAACGAATGAATCAATGAATTGTCTAATTAAACGAATGAATGAATAAATAGGCATAAATAAATGAATGAATGAATAAATAGGACTAAATAAACGAATGAATGCATAAATAAATAATTCCATTAATGTATATTATTCCATTTGGTCAAATTTGCATGCACATTTATTTTAGGCTAAATAAGTCCCTTATGCGCATCAAGCCTGCATTTATTTGATAAAAAATACAGGAAAAAAATTACAATTTAAAAAATGGTTTTCTATTTTAATATAGCCTACTTTTCAATATAATTTATTTATGTGATGCAATGAAAAGAACTCGGGTCCATCTTCACAGCAGTGAGTGGATGGTGGTTTCGTATATGCGACCTTAGGTTTGAGGTATTTCCATCTTTCGTGGTCACCTTTTTGTTGCACAATTTGCAAATTGCCTCGTCCGTATTTACCGCCTCTCCCTCCTCGTTCGGTCGAAACCCGAAATACTGCCAAACTGCAGAAGTTGTGTTCTTTTTCAAGACCAGGTCACTTGGTGCGCGACTCGCCATCTTTCCTCACCTCTCTCTTTCTCCTCCACGCTGTCACATGATGACAACCACACATACGCATTTTTAGGCATTAAATAAATTATATTTAATATTTAATCCTTGTCTCCTATATAAGTGCATTGTTTTTATGACGGTATAACGGTATTGAAACTGATACCGTTGCTGTTTTTAGATCCCGTGGGATACCATATTACCGTATTACCGCCCAATCCTACTTCCTAGAGCTGGCCGGCCATCCAAACTGAATGATCGGGGGAGAAGGGCCTTAGTCAGGGAGGTGACCAAGAACCCGATGGTCACTCTGTCAGAGCTCCAGAGGTCCTCTGTGTAGAGAGGAGAACTTTACAGAAGGACAACTATCTCTGCAGCAATCCACCAATCAGGCCTGTATTGCAGAGTGGCCAGACGCAAGCCACTTCTTAGTAAAAGGCACATGGCAACCCGCCTGGAGTTTGCCAAAAGGCACCTGAAGGACTCTCAGACCATGAGAAACAAAATTCTCTGGTCTGATGAGACAAAGATTGAACTCTTTGGTGTGAATGCCAGGCGTCACGTTTGGAGAAAACCAGGTACCGCTCATCACCAGGCCAATACCATCCCTACAGTGAAGCATGGTGGTGGCAGCATCATGCTGTGGGGATGTTTTTCAGCGGCAGGAACTGGGGAACTAGTCAGGATAAAGGGAAAGATGACTGTGGCAATGTACAGAGACATCCTGGATGAAAACCTGCTCCAGAGCGCTCTTGACCTCAGACTGGGGCGATGGTTCATCTTTCAGCAGGACAACAACCCTAAGCACACAGCCAAGATATCAAAGGAGTGGCTTCAGGACAACTCTGTGAATGTCCTTGAGTGGCCCAGCCAGAGCCCAGACTTAAATCCGATTGAACATCTCTGGAGAGATCTTAAAATGGCTGTGCACCAACGCTTCCCATCCAACCTGATGGAGCTTGAGAGGTGCTGCAAAGAGGAATGGGCGAAACTGGCCAAGGATAGGTGTGCCAAGCTTGTAGCATCATATTCAAAAAGACTTGAGGCTGTAATTGCTGCCGAAGGTGCATCGACAAAGTATTGAGCAAAGGCTGTGAATATATATGTACATGTGATTTCTCAGTTTTTTTTTTTTTAATAAATTTGCAGAAACCTCAAGTAAACTTTTTTCACGTTGTCATTATAGGGTGTTGTATGTAGAATTCTGAGGGAAAAAAATAATTTAATCCATTTTGGAATAAGGCTGTAACATAACAAAATGTGGAAAAAGTGATGCGCTGTGAATACTTTCCGGATGCACTGTATGTCAAGGTTAAGCTCATACACCCATGCAAGTGTATGATGATCAAGCAGCAATAAAATTAGGGGACTAAATTTGAATATCTGAAACATTTGTCAATGATTTTGTTCAAACAACGAATAAGTGTTTAATTGTCTTAAGGATCAAGAAAGCTGAAATGCTTTTGCAGCTAAGGTAAGATTTTTTTTTTCAGAGTGAAAGATTTGGAAAAGTAAATTATTGCATTTATTTTCAAGTACAACACATTTTCACAAGCTGTTAAAATAATTTTATTTCTAGTGTGCAGTTAGTTGAAAATGTTGATTACAGATGCAAAAGCGGCAGTGCCTGCAAATTCATAAAGATAAGATAAAGCTGACACTGTACAAGACACTTAAAATGGCTCTGTGGCTCTCTTAGAGGTGCTCTGTTATTCTGTTACCACAAGAGAGCTGCTGCTAATGCATTCTGAATGACTAACATCATATTAACCTGTTGAGGTGCGTTACTTGAATACTGACACTACACAAATTCTGAGGACCTCAGTTAATAGACAGCTTTGACTTCACCAATCTGTCAGTGAAAGAATATTCTTTTTATCATAATAGAAACAAGGCATAGTCCATAATTGATGTTATATTCTTACCATGTATTTTAATAGCTACTTTAACTTGTGCTATTATGTTCTTTTTAGCTCTGTGCACTAGGAGGCGATTAAAAGCTTTAGAAGAAAGAAGGCATTTTCTTTGCAGTTATTCACAAGCTAGAACTATTAAGATCAAAGAACTGAAATTAATGCTAGCATTGCTTGAGAAAGCATGACCCCAGGCAGTCAATCAGGATTGGAATATTCATAAAACTGCAGCGATGGCTGAACTGAACCAGTTATTGTTTAGACAGGCAGAATTTTAAATGAGACGTGTGTTTATTCTCTAGGGGCAATACTTGGTAAATTCCTTGCTTTCTGATTAAGTAGGAATGAATCATTTGTTAGAATGTTTTAAACCAAATCAGGACATACTTTTAACACTAGAATCCCTGAAGCCTACTAAAAAACTTGTAATCCCAGTCCACCATAAATCCATTCGCACCTCTACCACCTGCGTCTTTTGTTTTGTAAATGTGTTGATCAGCACAAGCAGCAAGCAGACTGCCGTCCCATTTCCCCCACCGCCGGAGCTCATCTCGAGCGAAAAGCTCTCCCAGCTCAAGCCTTGTTTATCTAGGAGTGAGGTACCTGTAGTTGTAGTGGGTAAATAATATATAGTTATTTGGAACACATGCATTTCATTTGTGTTCCGTGTCTACAATGATCTATGTTAATTGTAGGATGAAAAGAAATGTTGAACACATACTGTACCTAAAAGACAAACTTCTTTCATGTTTTAGTACTAACGACAAAATGTAGACATGAAGTGTATAATGTCTGAAGTCCAAATATCAAATAGACACTTTCATAAAGGGTACATATATAACAAAACAAGTGCGCTTTTATTCAAGACTATAACCGAAGAAAAAGAAACCAGGTTACAGTAGATCGTTGACATGACCGATTTGGTGGTACAGCAGTAAGAACTGCTGACTCATAATCAAGAGGTTGCGGGTTCGATCCTGGCCGCTTCCCAGAATTAACATTTTGAGTAGTCACCTGCTTTTATTGTTACTATTATACAATAAAAACATACATTTGATTTGAGTCTGCAACAGCCGGTGTAAATTTATGGAACTTGTTTAGCGTTTTTTTCTTTTTTATTCAGTTTTATTCTCTCAGTCATATTCATACTACCCCCGATCTGATACTAGTGTTTTCAAATAAAAACGTGCTATAATAGAGGTGAACTCAGATGAGGATAATCAAGGTATGCCAAGCTTGCCAAGGTATCATGCAAAGTTCTGTTTGTGATTATGTTTTGTGATGATCTTTACATAAAAAAAAAACATTTATATGTTACTTATATAAAAGCCACATCAAATGTTATTTACCTGTTTAATTTGATTTATTTACCTATATTCCTGCAGTGTACAGTCACAAGTAGACTGCAGAGCTTCCTGTGTTTGATCAACATGGGCATGCTGACAAAGTATACCTATATATGTAAAGCCACTAAAAGTGCGATGGCAGCTTCTACTTACAGCTAAAGACTCTTCAGTACTCTAGTGACTCTCCAGGCTAGTGTTTAGATCTAACGGTGTATGTGCCCAAAAAAAGGAGTCTAACTGCATTCACATACTATTGCTCACGTACTGAAGTGTCACCGTAGGGGCATTTATGGTGGAGGGATATAAGGTGGGCCAGGATTACGAGTTTTTTTGTAGGCTTCATGGACTCTAGTGTTAAACAGGTAAATAATGAATTTAGTCTTTTTTTTTTTACAAATTTATTTTCTGAGCAAATTTGTATTCTTTCTAGTTATATAGATGCTTTTCCACACAAACTCAAACTGGCCTATGAATCTGGGGAAGATGATACCTTGTTAGCCCTGATTACATTGTTTGAGATAAAAATGAGCTCCTGGGGGAATTAATACTGGAATGTCACCAGGACTCAGTGGTTTCCCTCCAAATTTCAACTGAACCTTTTGGAATCACTATCTTTTTCAAATTGATCACTCCTCATTGTTTAAGGTCTAAAAACCAGATTTAAACACTGCAGTAGCTGAATGTTTACTTAGATAAAATAAAGACAACCAAATATGTTCATTAATACATTTGAATGTAAACATTGATTTCTAAAATTCTGACCCAGAGCCAACATACACACATTGATAAATCTTGACCAAACTGGTTTCATACAAAACTACTGTTGTGTTTCACACTCACAAGTATGGCAAAATTGTATGTGGCTGCCAAAACAGAGCCAATAAGCAGCTTAACTCCCTATTGGTCTGCCAAATAAGGCTCACTCCCAGTCAGCTTGACTGTCTAAGCAAAAGGAAGGCTTGTGGCCTGTCTAGGCCTTAAAATGGAGGACAGGTTTTTTAATTTCAAAAATATCTTTAAATATGTCTCACCAGAGGGAGAACCAATGATCAAAACCAAAGAGACAGTTCCCACAAGAACTTTATGAAAGAGGATATTTATTTACAAAAAAAGTAGAATTCAAGAAAAGGCTCAAAAGAACAACAGCTAATCCTAAACCAATCACACAATCTGCAAGAAGAATCCAATAACCCCAGCAGTAAAAGTCAAAAGCCAGTAATCAAAATTACCAAAATATTACACTAAAGGATAAGTTTGGTATTTTTCATAGTTGAAGTTGTCTATTTACAATAATAGTATATATTAATTTGACACATAGTGCAGCATTTTCGGTATATTTTAAAAATACCTCCTCTGTTCTAGCAGGTTGCAATATGCCTTAAGGGTACATGAGGCATTGGATAGAGATTCTTAAACTTTTTTTGTCATGACCCAGCTTTGCTTTTTTAAGTGGTAATCGAGGATGGATGGATGGATGGTTGGAAGAATGTCAATTGCTTAGTCAACCCGAGGCAGCCCACCTCTACCCTCTTTGCAAACCATCCACAACCAATTTCTAAATTTACCAAATACAATGGTAACTTGTGACCCACAGTTTAAGAAACCCGGTCATAGATGAATAAAAACCCTTAAAGCTTACTGAATATGCCCATTCTTAAACTACATTCTGATACTAGAACAATAAATATAGAGTTAGGTAAATGTCGATAAAAGTTAAGTAGGTATAATAAAATATGCATCTACATTTCAAAAAAATGTTAGGGGGGCGCGATTAAAACTGTTATGAAAACTCAGGTCGCAAGTACTTAAAGGATGAGAAACCCTGGTATAAAGCAAAAAAAACAAACCATTGTTGTGAGATTTAGCCATTTTAAAAGGATACCAGCTGTGCACTTCATGCCACCAACTACCTCGTCTACCTTCTACGGTGTGGATTCACTTCAGAAAGCCATTGCCAAACATCATTTTTAGCATTATAGAATGCTGATGCACAGAAGTGAATTGCTATGTCTGTTTTGTAGACAACTAAAAAATAATAATTGAAAAAGGCACACTTATGATCACTTTTATTCTTTCATTATATGGGATCTTTATGTCACAAAGATCGCCTGCTGCCACTGTATTGATAAAGCATGCATACATCTTCTTATTCTGCTTATCCAGGGCAGATAGAGGTTATGCCAGAAATAATCAGGCACAAGCTAGGAACAGTCTCTGGACAGGTCAGCAAGGTGAACACACACACACTCGGGCCACTTTAGCAGCGCCAGTTTGCCATTATATTATATGAGCAACATCTGTCTACTGTTACAGGTTGTGGCAGAAACAGAACAGCAGATGTAAAGTAGGATTATAAGCTGAGTAGCAATTGGTGTTGAGGGCTGCTTGGAGTATCATAAGGAGACTGTATTGGACAAGCGATCAGAAAATGTATTCTTGAATCGAGAAAGTTAGTTCCAAGAATGTGTGATAAAATAATTGTTTCTCTTCCGTAAAACTGCACAACATTAATAATCTAATAACCAATCTTAATGCATGTAAAAAATCTAGGCAGTGCGGCATAAACACCAATAATTTAATTGCAATTACTACCTTAGATGAACAATGCATTAAAACTATAAAAACAGATTGTAGATTACATAAAAAATACACACAGAGCGGCGCTAACAAAAATAACTAAGTTTCTGTTCCAAATACCAATAACGCGCATAGAATTCAGCTCTGCCCCTCCAAAACATTAAATATGGCACTATTAAATGTTAGAGCTTTAACTAACAAAACTTTTATCAACGATCTTATTAGTGAGAGAAACATTCATTTTATTGCACTAAGTGAAACGTGGCTTAACTCAGACGGCGCGGCTGTTTTAATCGAATCTGCACCTCCGGATTACAGTTTAACTCGTGCAGACCGCCAGGAAAAGAAGGGCGGTGCCTTGGCAAACATTTACTCGAGCCGGTTAAAGTGTAAAGATGTTAGTTTTGGTAAATTTAAGTCCTTTGAGTATCTCACCGTTGTTATTCATGGAGATTCTCACGTTCTAGTTTTATCCGTGTATAGACCTCCTAAATATAATGCGTCTTTCTTTGAGGAATTCTCAGACTTAATGTCAATTTTAATTACGAACTATGACACACTCTTAATAGTCAGCGACTTTAACTTTCATATCGATAATCAGCATGACCTAAAAGTAAAGGAATTCATGAACCTCCTGGACTCTTTTGATTTGAGACAGCTCGTTAATCAGCCTACACATAAAGCAGGTCATACGTTAGACTTAGTAATTACCAAAGGACTAAAAGTTGATGTGAAGCAGATCATTGATATTGGTCTATCAGACCACTTTCTTCTACTATTTAATATAGAAAAAATGTTAGAAAACATTCATGAAAAGCATATTGTTAAAAAACGCTTCTTTGACTCATCAGCAGCTTTAAAACTTACATTCCAAGCAATCAGTTCATTTATAATGCCAACTATAATAGCGAGGATAATGCAAATAGTAAGGTGGAAAACTTTAATTCTAAAGTAAGAGCTGCTGTTGACAGAGTTGCACCTGAAAAGACAGTTAAAAAATCTTCTAGCATTGTTATTCCATGGAAGACTCAAAGAGTGTCTGATTTAAAAAGAACATGTCGTAGAGCTGAGCGTAAATAGAGAAAAACTAAACTAACTATACATTATGAGATATTGAAGGTTAAAATAACAGAATACAATAACACAGTCTGTCTTGAGAGGCACTGCTATTTCTCTAAGATTTTAAATAACAATGCTAGTAATCCCAGAGTTTTATTTTCTACAATTGATCGTCTGTTAAACCCAGGTAACACAAAGGAATGCCCCCAAAATACTTCCAGTGAAACCTGTGAGAACATTGCTGTGCTTTTCAATCAAAAAATTAATGATATTAGAAATAACATAGTACATCTCTCCAACACTACGGAACCTCCTAAGCCCCAGTACTCCGTTATAAACAAATTTAATTCTTTCACCAGGATAGATTTACCTGATTTACATAGAATAATCTCTCAACTGAAACCCTCCACCTGCATCCTTGACCCAATACCAACCAGGTTTTTCAAGGAAGTTTCAGCCATGCTAATTGACAATATTCTTGACATACCCCTACTCAAGAAAAATAATCTCGACCCCTCTGCTTTTGAAAATTTCAGACCCATCTCTAACCTTCCCTTCTTAAGTAAAATTCTAGAGAAGGCATTCATTATGTAGTTAAATGACCACCTCAATAAACATGCTATTCTTGATACATTTCAGTCAGGTTTTAGAACAAATCACAGCACAGAAACTGCACTTGTTAAAGTAGTAAATGACTTGCGGTTAATGCAGACAGAGGACGTTTATCTGTTCTCATCCTCCTCGATCTGAGTGCCGCATTTGACACCATTGATCACAATATTCTTACAAATCACCTTAGTCAATGGGTGGGCCTCTCTGGCAGGGTCTTAAATTGGTTTGAATCCTACCTGGCAGGGAGAAAATTCTTTGTGAATTGTGGTAATTCTAACTTAAAGACACATGATATTCTATATGGTGTTCCACAAGGCTCTATCCTGGGTCCGCTGCTCTTCTCAATCTACATGCTTCCGTTAGGTCAGATTATCTCAGGTTACAACGTGAGTTACCACAGCTATGCTGATGACACACACCTGTACTTATCAATAGCACCTGATGACACCGACTCTCTCGATTCACTAACACAATGTCTTTCTGGTATTTCTGAATGAATGAATAGTAATTTTCTCAAGCTAAATAAAGAGAAAACTGAAATTTTAGGGATTGGCAATAATGGATTCAATGAGGTTATCAGAAATAAACTTGATGCATTAGGATTAAAAGCTAAAACGGAATTAAAAAACTTAGGGGTAACTGTTGACTGTAACCTGAATTTTAAATCACATATTCATCAGACCACTAGGACAGCATTTTTTCACTTAAGAAACATAGCAAAAGTTAGACCTCTTATATCACTGAAAGATGCTGAGTGCAGAATGCAGCCGCTAGAATCCTAACTAGGAAAAGAAAATCCAAACACATTTCTCCAGTTTTGATGTCACTACACTGGTTACCTGTGTCTTTCAGAATTGACTTTAAAATTCTACTTATTGTTTACAGGTATAAAGCCTTAAATAATCTCGCTCCATCTTATATATCGGAATGTCTGACACCTTATATTCCAAATCGTAACCTCAGATCCTCAAATGAGTGTCTCCTTAGAATTCCAAAAGCTAAACTTAAAAGAAGTGGTGAGGCGGCCTTCTGCTGTTATGCACCTAAAATCTGGAATAGCCTGCCAATAGGAATTTGCCAGGCTAATACAGTAGAGCACTTTAAAACACTGCTGAAAACACATTACTTTAACATGGCCTTCTCCTAACTTCACTTTAACTTAATCCTGATACTCTGTATGTTCAATTCTTCATAATAACTATTCATGGTGGCTCTAAAATCCGTACTGACCTCTACTCTCTCTTCTGTTTCTTTTTCCGGTTTCTTTGTGGTGGCAGACTGCGCCACCACCATCTACTCAAAGCATCATGATGCTCCAACATTGATGGACTAAAAGCCAGAAGTCTACGTGACCATCATCATCAAGTCCTTCTGTGAGAGCCCTAAATACAAAGAGGACTGTTTCATTTATGTTAGGTAGAATGCCCAGAGGGGACTGGGTGGTCTCATGGTCTGGAATCCCTACAGATTTTATTTTTTCTCAAGCCATCTGGAGTTTTTTTTTTTTGTTTTTTCTGTCCACTTACTTACTTACACCTTACTTACTCTATGTTAATTAATGTTGACTTATTTTATTTTCTTACTGTGTCTTTTATTCTTCTATTCTTTAACATGTAAAGCACTTTGAACTACATTTTTTGTATGAAAATGTGCTATATAAATAAATGTTGTTGTTGTAGTGTATTTTTGTTATCACAAGGATGCCTCATTAACGTGGAAGGGAAGTTTTCTTAATTCAAAACTTTTGCTGGTTCAAAATGGACATATTTGGTAAGTTTAAAGGCTATTTCATTAACCTTTGGTGCACTTAAGCCCTATTGTAAGCTGAAAGAACATAAGACACAGTTTTATGTGGCAAATTAATATACAACGTAATTGTGAAGAAACAACTTTGACTTGAAAAATACAGAACTTATCCTGCAATACAATCAAACATCACCAGAATGCATTCAAATGAACCAGAAGGGGCTCATTCCCCAGTCTTCTTTTATGGTCTGAGGTGGTCCCTAACAGTGATGGATAAGGTGGCCCCACCTCCTTAGGGCTTCCACTCCCAAAATCAAAGGAAATATAATGACATTTAAAAAGACAGCCATTATATATTATTGAACATAACAAAAACAATAATGCATTAAGCATAACTATTAGACACTAATTGGCCAGTACAATATTAATAGACACTAACGTAACAAATGAACAGTACTGAAAAATGAATGAAAAATAAAAAAGAAATATACTGTAAATATAACTCAAGGGAGGAACATTGGCTTAAACATAACACCTGTTTGATGATGTCAGATGCCTACTTCATATTCTTAATGTAAAAGTTCCCATTATTTTACCCAATTAAATTTAAAATTTGTCATTTCGACCGCCATATTCTGATGACATCTTGCTATTTGTAGGATATTTTCCTATTGATCTCTGAAAAATGCAGAATCTGTTCTTTTCATTTGAAAATAAATCTCATAACAAGGTCAACTAGACAAAATCTGCCCTCCTCACTTTGGCAGCGTCAAAATATAGACTCTCCACCATCTCTCCACCATCACTGAGCAGTTTACATACCGCCATGTGGACATCTGTACAAAATAACAACTGTCAATTATTACAAGAACATTAATCGAGTAAAGACAATCTGAGTCTCCTGGACAAAATGATCTATTTCTCTACAGATCTGACATACAGTGGTAAAATGATTGTGGTCCTCTGGTTTGGTTTCATTGACTCCATGATCTCTCTTTTTTCACCTCCCTAATACTGGTCTCTCTTGCAAAAGCTAATATCACAAATTATTTGGAATGGTAGGAGACCTAAACTTGAGCAATAAAATCCTCATTTATGAAAGGGGAACCTAAAAAAGATATCTTTGGTCATATGTCTTAATTCTGCTCTCCTCCTCCAACATCCTGGCTTCCAATTAAAAATTGTCCAGCAGATCCTTATAATCCAAGGGGCTGTCCATTTACAAACACTAAAAATGGATCTTTTCAATTTAAATGTATAAGTATTTTGCTTGGAGTGGTTAAAAAAGATTGCTTTAGGCTAAAGTGGCACACTTTACCAAAAGATGAAGTGTTAAAAAAAATCAAAGCAGGCTAAAGTCAAATAGTAAAATGAACATGAGAAAACTGATTTGAAAAAAACAAAATATCTGAGCACACTAGAAAATCATAATTTGTTATAGATTCTAAAACTTGGACACCTGAGCTATCATGGTGGCATATTTTACAGCAGTGATGTAATGACATCAATCAATGCCCACATAATGTCAAACGTCACACTAATGTCCTTCATTGCCATAAACAATATGGCTATACAGTGCAACTAATGAACAAAATGGCATAATAAACAAAATAAATATCACAAAAATAATAACACATTTTTATAACATTAAGAAAAACTAAATCAATATTAAGAAAGTTCCAATAAACACAATTTATGACAATATGGGCTCCAAAATTGTGTTAACATGGTTGATCAAAATTCAGCATCGTGATAGTTTTAAATGGTTCAAAATATTTTCTGAAAAATCATGTGCTGCTGTACGGTGGACTCCTTTGTAATTTTCTTTCTTGTATTAATTAGGGTATGCAGACATTGGGTAATATCTTTAATAGGCTTGAATAGTGCAGGATCTATACACATCTTATTACGAATTTTGCAACAAAAAGAAGTTATATTTTTAATGAAAAAGAATCAAGAGATGAATCGAAGTTTAAAGCACTGCAAAGTTAGAAACCAGGAAAAAAACATCAGTCAGCCCTAGGACCATGTCAATTTAAACAACTGAACATCACTGGGCATGTGACATTTTGAGATTGCGTGCTGACCATCCAGTATAACTGTGCTGGCCCCTTTTTCTGGCAGTCAATAACGTGCTTCCTGATGGAGACAACTCTGTACAAAGAGTTAATAGGTACAGTGAGATCACTTTGCCATTTTTCTTTTCTTTTTTCTGTTCAGTCATGGTACTTAAAACACAAGACATCCGACAGATGAGCTTTTCTTCTTTTTGCAAGTTCCAAAACACTTTGTTCCTTATTCCTGTTCACTGCATTCTATGTATTGAACTTCTGGATGAGCATTCATTGGTTGTCAGCTTTCATGCACACAGAGGCCTCCACTACGACTAAAGACAAAATTTTCATTATATCAGAACAAGTTGTGGAATAACTGGAAGAGAATCACTGAGTATGTTAGACTAAGTTACTGGAATTACTGGAATGGGCAGCTGAAAACATTCAACTTGCTAAGATCATGTAAATGAAGGCTATGACTGTAAATTGTTGGAAAGGTTGTGCAATGTGACACAGATATGAATCACGCTTGAAGATTAACAAACAAAATACACTCACCACTAAAGATGTTTATCCAAAACTTGGATAACCAGGAAGTCTTTGAGCTAACCTTCATACCCTCTAACCTATGACATCATAAGTCATGACCTCTTGTTGTCTTGCATCAGAATCAGAATATCTTTATTGCTATTGTAACAAATGCAATGAAATTCGGTGCAGTCCCTGCAGTGTCAAAATATAAATAAATATAATTACAAAAGGATAGGAAAGGATAAGAAGAAATAAGGTAGAACACAAACATTCAACATAAGTTTGCACATGATTTGCACAAGATATCTTTTATTGCACTGCTACATTGGAGGTGATTAGGTGGCATTCAGTGCCCTAATAGCAACAGGGTAGAAACTATTCAGTCAATTAGTCTTTGTTTAGATGCTCCTATATCTTTTGCCTGATGGCAACAGTTGGAACATGTCATGAGCGGGGTGTGAGGAGTCTTTTAAGATGTTTTCCGCTTTCCTGAGGCAGCGAGAGCTGTGCTGTTCATTCAGAGAGGGTAAAGACCAGCCGATGATCAGCTGAACAGTCTTTACGATCTGCTGAAGTATTTTCCTCTGTGCTGTTGTGCAGCTGAACAACCACATGCAGAGGCAATTAGCACGGGATACTCTCGATACAGCAGCAACAGAAGGACACCAGCAGTTTTTGGAAGAAATTATTTTTCCTGAGGACTCTCAGGAAATAGTCTCTGCTGAGCCTTCTTCGCCATCTCTGCTGTGTTCACACCCCAGGACAGCTCTTCCATGATGCGGACTCCCAGGAAGCGGAAGTCTGACACCCTCTCCACACAGTCCTCTCTGATGTAGAGTGGTTTGATGTCCATTTTCTTTTTCCTGAAGTCCACAACAAGCTCATTGGTCTTAATTGTGTGCAGGTTGTTGTCAGTGCACCATGCTGTAAGCCGTTCCACTTCATCCCTGTAGGCGGACTCATCCTCCCCAGAGATGAGCCCCACCACAGTGGTGTCATCTGCAAATATGATGATGGTGTTGCTGTGGTGGGCAGGGGTGCAGTCATGTGTGCACAGCATGAAGAGCAGGGGGCTCAGCACACAGCCTTGAGGAGAGCCGATGCTGATGCTGATGGCCAAGGAGATGTGAGGGTCCACCCTAACCCCTTTGTGTGCGGTCTATCAGGAAGTCTTTAATCCATATACAGGTGGAATACGGGAGTTCCAGGGCTAGCAACTTGCACATAGCAACATGCCTAGCAAAAGTACACAAACTGAGCCCCCTTTTAAAACAAAACGGCATCACGGAAAGGTGTTAAAATAAGATTCAGTAACCTTCAAAACCCCTATAATGTAACAAAATGTCCAGGAAAAAAAACACACACACATTATGTCATATGTTTTACATTGGCTAATAAGAAAAGCTCTCTTCTTTTTACATTACTTTGTCACACCTTCCATCATCCTTTTTCTAGTTTTAACACTTTGCATAATGAGATCTCCACTGGGAACCTTCACTATGTTGAAATACTGTTTTCAATAATATTGAAGTACTGTATGCTCTAGGAATTAAAATGATCAAATACACCCAGTTTCAAATGGTTCTAAATCCCTGTAAAGGTTTTGCCACAGACAAAACTCCACTGATGTCTGCAGAAGATGTGTTTGAAAGGGATATTTAAAAGAAAAAAGTTTTTTGAACGTAAGCACATACTGTATATTCTACGTGACAAGTGTAAAATGACTCTAAGGCATTGTAAGCCCAGAGTTTTTAGGAAGGGGTGTTTCACTGATAAAAACAGTTGTGTTTTATAAGCCACTTCACCATAATCATGTGACTTATAGGAATGCTGTCACTGATAAAACCTCTCTTAAATGCTGCTCTGGGGTGGGCCATTTGTGGCTTGGGGGTTGGAGACGATGTATCTGAATACGAAGCAACATAAATTTGCTACATGTTCCAGTTTTGACTCATTGTGACCCCCAAATATCAGAGACAACGAAAACTGTAGCACCTCTCACCCATCTAGGAAGAACGCTGAGGAGATAAGAGATAAGTTTTAGATTTATGAGCCTTGACAAAATGTGACTTGGGCAGGGCCACTAGTGAAGTAAGCTGGCTAAGAAAAGAGGAGGTGATGGAGAGCTGACCAGAAAGCAGACTTTTCCCAGAGAAAAGGGAAACAACTTAGTGTAACAAGATTAAGAGCTACCTGGAATCGACAGAAATACTGAATTGATCTTTGTCAGACCTACATAACAATTCAGGTTGTATGGTATTGATTACACCATTCTGTTTGCTCTTGTTTATGGTACTAAAAATAATATACATTTAAAATTAAATTTATTAAACCTACCTTCCTGCTTTTATGTGTTGCTTTATTATCGAGAATCTGAGTTGTTTTCTCAGCTAGTTCAGTCAAGATGAGATAGAGAGAACACTCCCAATAGAGTAGCTACAGAAACAGTCATACCTGGATGAATTCTTAAAGTAGTGGACTATAGTTCAGGTTGTAAATGCCTTGTAACTGTGAGCTTTATATCCCTAAAGGTTGGTAAGTGTAAGAACTATGGAATGCAACCCACTTTTTGATCTGTGCCCATTGTATTCTCTAATGTTTTGTAGTGGGTCGTGAAGATGGTTTACATGCTTTCAGCAATCACACTTGCTCCCCACCCCAAAAGATCACACTAGAATCACCAAGGGGAACCTCCCCGCACCCTGGTGATTGTGCTGGAACCACCAACAGGCCAAGAAGACACTTACATGGGTAAAGGCGGAACGCCAAAAAGGGTTGAGAAACTCTAATTTACAGGAAAAAAGAGTATGCGTATTTGATAACAGAGGATTTATGTTCAAAGGAAAACCGTTCCCAAAAACCTCTCTAATAATGAAACATTTGGCACAGCAATGAGAGCAAGCAAAGGCAGTTGATTTTATAGTATGATAAAGCATTGATAATTAGGTACTTAAGTATTCTTTTTTTCTTTAAAGATTTTATCGTGTCGGGTCTCGTCCGATGCGAGAGATGGACGTCTGAAGTGGAGCTCCGCTAGCAGTGGTGCTATTTTTCATATTATTTGCTTATTATTCAGAGATATCCTGTATTTATTCAACCCGAGAGGGACCGCTACAGTATATGTAAACACATATAAACATGGCCAACAAGAAGGGGGGTCCGAAAGAATCGAAGACGAAAGCTACATCCAAGCTGCGATCAGCAAGCCCTAGTTCGAGATACGGCCTCTCAGAGACAGACCTGGATCAGATGGGCGAAAGTACAGACTCCTCGGGACCACGGTCCGCTACATCGTCGCCGGCTGAGAGCGAAAAGGGGAGCGAAGGTGCGATCGTGAGTGCAGATGTGGATAGCTCGCCGATTGGAGAGGATTACCTGAAACTGGAAAAGGCCGGGAGGTCCGCGCTTCAGTTACGCGACTGGAGCAGCGGGACACCGGCTTCAGCAGAGTCTGCTGCTTCATCTACGGCACAAGAAGGCACATTTCAGCTATCTGAACTGAAAGTGTTGCTCGCTGAGCTAAGGCAAGATATAAAGAAAAGCGAGAAGGCTAATGAGAAAGCAACGGCAAAGGCACTTGAGAGACTGAAACAGGAATTAAAACAGGAAATCCAACAGGCAAATGAAAGGCTGCGCCAAGAGGTACAACTTGAACCGACAGGTGCTGGGTAAAATTGAAGAGCGCATTGAGAAAAACTCAGTTAAACTGAGCACGCTTGCTGATCGATTGGAGCATCTTAGTGAGACATTCACGAATCGGATCGAAATAGCCGAACATCTAGCTGCCAGTGCCGAGGAAAGAGCAGTAAATGTCAGTTGAATGTAAAAACTCGGAGAAAAACTTGGAGACAGACTGGCTGCTTTAGAAGATGGGAATAGAAGGTATAATGTCAGAATTGAAGGCTGCGGAGAATCGAGAAAGTTTAAACCCGTGAAATTCGCAACTGAACTTTTTCTAAAATAATCGGGCGACTTTAAAGCAGAATCTGAGATAGCAGCGCTTACAGCGTCTGCGGATCAAACACCGTCAGACCCGACCAAGATCTTTTATAGTTCGTTTTGACGATTATCATTTAAGTTAGAGGTGATGGAACTCCTCAGGAAAAAAAAAGGGGAAGATATTATATATGAAGATTGCCACATTCGCGTCTTCCCTGACTTCTCTCCAGCAACAGCTATCAAAGCGCGCCTTCTATAATATTAAACAGCTACGGCAAGCCAATGTCAAATCGGCCTCCTGTATCCGGCAAAACTGAAAGTGGAATGGCAGGGTCATTTCTATGTTTTCGCTAGCAAGGAGGAGGCAGAAAATGAGTTAAGAAAGCTGATCCGGGACTATTCTGATACATAATTGTGAGTCATGGCGGTAAATGATAAAGCTAGGATTAATAATCTACTGTCTGATCTATTTGTTTTAAAATACGGGTTTTTATCAGCATATATTCTCATATTCTTATATTATTATTACTTACTTATTACTTATCATTACTTAGTATTACTAGGGCTAAATGTTTATGTTTTATTGTGCTTAATTACGTTTTCCTCCTCTTTTTTTTCTTTTCTAATTATTTCATGTGTACCCTAAATGAGACTGTTCAATATCATACCCTTGGTTTGCTGTTATTGCTATTACTGCATTAAGACTTGTTATGCTTGTTTTGGACACATCTTTAACACCATCACCTGGGTTTATTATCTGGGGATATCATCTTAATGCACTAAAATTGATGAAGATTATATGTATATGTGTATGTGTATGTATATATATATATGTATATATGTATGTATATGTGTATATATATATATGTATATATATTAAGTGCAAAATTCTTTTCTTTTTTTTATCTGTTCTATATTGGTAACAGATATCTCTATCTTTTAACCTTAAAGCGCCACTGCATGGGGGCTTGATGTGCTTTGGACGTGCTCTGTCTCTGGGTATATCAGAGGACTGGGACTGCATGAAGTGGGTTTTAGCCTCACCTGGGGAGGCAAAAAGGGAGGGTGGGGGTTAAGGGGAAGAGAAAGAGAGCAGGCTTGATCTATATCTAATCTATCATCTCAATCTTTATAATTATAACTATCAACGTAATAATAAGCTGCATGGCAACAACTCTTGGGGGAATAGGAAATTAAGACCTAAACTATTTCACTTCCAGTTAAGACTATAATATGACACCAAAAACTCAGAATCAGTGTCTCCATGATGGGACAGTTAACTTCGTAAGCTGGAATGTTAAAGGCCTGAATCACGAATTAAAGAGAAAGAAAGTACTTTCTCACCTAACAGGTCTAAATGCTAAAATAGTATTTTTACAGGAAACCCACTTACTAAGTAAGGATCAGTTCCGGCTGCAAAAGACTGGACTGGCCAAATGTTCCATTCTAGTTTTACAAAGAAAACTAGAGGGGTGGGAATTCTCATACATAGAACAGTACCATTTGTAGCATCAGATGTAGTATTGGATCCTGAAGGGAGATATGTGATGGTCATGGGAGACTTATCTAACTGTAAAATGATTTTGATAAATGTTTATGCACCTAATGTTGATGATAAGGAATTTATACAAAATTTATTTGCATCCATTCCCAATCTGAACACTCATAAACTTATAATGGCTGGGGACTTTAATTGTGTTCTAAATCCACTTTTAGATAAGACTTCCTCCACAGGGGGAACGGCAACTAACACCGCAAAGATAATTACAAAGTTTATAACTGATCACAACTTATCAGATCCCTGGAGGTTTTTAAACCCAAATTCAAGAACATATTCTTTCTACTCACCAGTACATCATTGCTACTCAAGGATTGATTACTTCTTTATAGATAATAACTTCTTGCCTAAGATTAAATCTTGTAAATACGATGCTATTGTTATTTCAGACCATGCTCCGATGATCTTGGAGCTGAAATTACTAAGCCCCATACACTCACCCCAGATGGCGTCTCAATCCGCTTCTATTAGCTGACGAGAATTGTACTGAATTTATATCCAAACAAATTGAATTCTTTCTAGAGACAAATACATCCCCTGAGATCTCTGCAGGAATACTCTGGGAAACTCTTAAGGCCTTCTTAAGAGGACAGATTATCTCATATCTTTCCCACAGAAATAAATCCGCGAAGAAAGTAGCAGAGATAAAAGCGAAATTACTAAAATAGATGAAGAACATGCCAGACTACCAAGCGAGACTCTACATAAGAGGAGGCAGGCTCTACATTCAGAATTAAACCTCTTGACAACTAAAGAAACCGAACAACTAATTTACAAATCCAGACATCATTATTATGAACATGGAGAAAGCTAATAAGCTTTTAGCGCAACAAATTCACAAGCAAGATATGCATAGCAATCTCGTAATTACTAACACGAACGGAGATAAAATCATCGAACACAAAAATATAATGTACACTTTTAGAGACTACTATAAATCCCTATATACTACTGAGTTTAAAGAAGACAATATACAATCTAATGCATTTCTGGATAAATTACAGATACCACAAATTGACGCTATTAGTGTGGAGGAGCTCGATAAACCTCTGTCATTATCAGAATTACTGGATGCTATAAAGTCACTCCAAGGTGGAAAAGCAGCAGGCCCTGATGGCTACCCTGCAGAGGTTTACAAGAAATTCTCCGCTCAGCTAGCTCCCTCCTATTAGCAACATTTACAGAAGCCAGAGATAACCAATCTCTTCCACAAACCTTTCGCCAAGCACTAATCACTGTCTTCCAAAACAAAATAAGGACTTATTACAATGTGCATCATACAGACCAATTTCACTTCTGAATAACGACGTTAAAATACTCTCTAAAATCATAGCTAGAAGGATGGAGAAAGTGCTCCCCTCAGTAATATCACAAGACCAAACTGGATTTATTAGGGGCCGACACTTATCTTCAAATCTTCGACGCCTGTTTAATGTAATATACTCACCAACTAAATCAAACACCCCAGAAATATTATTATCATTGGATGCAGAAAAGCATTCGACATGATTGAATGGAAATACCTTTTACTATTTTGGAGAAGTTTGGGTTTGGCCCGAACATTTGTGCATGGATTAAATTACTGTATACTAACCCAGAAGCTTCAGTTTGCATCAATAACATTTGCTCAGACTACTTTAAACTAGAACGTGGCACAAGACAAGGATGCCCTTTGTCACCACTGCTGTTTGCAATTGCCATTGAACCACTGGCAATACATTGTCGAAATACTGATCAGATAAAGGGGATTAGCAGAGAAGGACTGGAACAGAAAATCTCATTATATGCAGATGACATGGTACTGTATATATCGGACCCAGAAAATTCTGTGCCTGCAGTCTTAGCAGCACTCACAGAATTTCAAAAGCTCTCTGGTCTCAGAATTAATCTGAATAAAAGTGTACTCTTTCCGGTGAATTCGCAAGCATATAATATTAGATTAGACACCCTTCCTTTTATCATTGCAGAACAGTTTAAATACCTCGGGTAAACATCACAAGTAAACATAAAGCTCTTTATCAACAAAATTTCGTGTCTGTATGGAAAAAATTAAACAAGACTTGCATAGATGGTCAACCCTTCATCTCACACTAGCTGGAAGAATTAACACTGTTAAGATGAATATTCTTCCTAAGCTCCTTTTTATTTCAAAACATACCAATATACATTAATAAATCGTTCTTTAAGCAATTAGATTCAACAATAACCTCATTTATTTGGAATTCTAAACATCCACGCATCAAAAGAGCGACCTACAAAGACAAAAGGCAGAAGCGGCATGGCTCTACCTAACTTCCAGTTTTATTACTGGGCGCAAATATACAGTCGATAAGAACCTGGACACAAATAGAAGAACATACACAGGCATGGACCGCAATAGAAGTAAAATCCTGCAGTACTTCTTTGTATTCCTTGCTTTGTGCTCCAATAAACACACGTTATCGGCAATACACTAATAACCCAATTGTGCTCCACTCACTTAGAATCTGGAACCAATGTAGAAAGCATTTTAAGACGGAGAAGCTTCTTTCTGTGGCACCCTGCAAAAGAACCACCTCTTTCAACCCTCACAAACATATGCAGTTTTAATATCTGGAAAAATTTGGAATTAACTTGCTTAGAGATCTTTATATAGACAACGTCTTTGCATCCTATGAACAATTACATTCCAAATTTAACATTCCAGCTACAAATTTCTTTCACTATCTTCAAATCAGGAACTTTGTTAAACAGAACCTTCCAGATTTTCCTCATCTTGCACCCTCATCCACGCTGGAAAATGATTGCTCAATTTCAAGGAGTTAGACTCCATCTCTACAATATATAAAATCCTTTTACAATCCCTTCCTTTCAAAGATCCAAGAGGACACTGGGAAAATGACCTCTCAATTAATATATCAGAAAAGGAGTGGAAAGTAGCAATGCAGAGAATTCACTCAAGCTCCATATGCAAAGCATACAATTATACAACTCAAAATTATATATCGAGCACATCTGTCTCGACTAAAACTCTCAAAATGTTTCCAGGGCATGATCCAACCTGTGAACGCTGCAAAAGCCCCAGCCTCACTAGGTCACATGTTCTGGGCCTGCTCCAAATTAACATTATTCTGGACAAAAATTTTTAATTACCTCTCAGACAGTCTTGGACTCACAATCCCTCCTAACCCATTAACAGCTGTGTTTGGGGTTCTTCCAGAGGGTCTTAAAGTGGAGAAAGACAAACAAACTGTGATTGCATTCACTACACTGTTGGCACGCAGACTTATTCTGATAAACTGGAAGAACCCAAACTCTCCTCTTTTAAGTCAGTGGGAAACTGATGTGTTATATTATTTAAAATTGGAAAAAATCAAATACTCAGTTAGAGGATCTGTGCAGACTTTTTGCAAAACATGGCAGGATCTAATCAGTAATATTTTGAAATGATTTATAAAGCACAGAGAATTTGTTGATTTAGGTATTTTTAAAAGCCTTAAATTTTACACCGTTTGGCTTGCTCTCTCTCTCAAGGGTGGGGATCGATCTGTTCTTAGCATAATTCTTTTTTTTTTTTTTTGTAAAACTTGATTGCTATGTATTGATTGTAATAAAATTAATAAATAAAAAAAAAAAAAAAAAAAAGATTTTATCATCATTTTATCTAAGTCTGGCAAAAGAACTGCTTTATCACATCCAGTTTTTGAGAGATGAAGGTTTAAAATAAAAAAATAAAAACACTTTCAGAAAAAAAATGTTTTTAAAATGAATTACTACATCTTGAAAGTTTTATAAATTATAACTTTAATTATTTTAATTATTATTATTACTTACAAAAAGTGTTCACTTGATAGTTTTTTTCTTCTGATCTATGTTCCCTCTAAGCTACGCGACTACACACCTTTTTTCAGGGTGCTGCGCATCTCTTATCATGCCAATCACTCTTTCTCCTGCACAGCAGTTCTGAAGTGCTACTCAGTTGTGCTCCTGAAACTCCACAGGGGACTGCTCACACACTCGTCGTTCATGTGTTGATGTTTCCCATCGCTCATCACATCAAGGGGGAAATTGTCGTTCATGTGGTGGTGCTTCGCAGCTTTTGTAGTGTTGTTTAGCGCCACTTGTAATTCAAAGGGGGACTTAAGAAATTAGTCATAAACGGAAAGTACCAGCACTGTTGTTATTCACATTCGCTAATTAGTAATATTTAATTAGAGGGAACATTGTTTATAATGCTCTGAAGGTGTTTCACAGTGGAATGGTCGACAGATGTCCTCTATAATACTTTAGACACACTCTACTTTCCACTATAGCATCTCTCCATTTCATGGAAGTCCTGGTGGATCATCTCCCAATGTTCATCAGCGATCGCTTCTATATTCTTGTTGAAAGAATCCAAATAAAAGTGTAGAAAATGGATTTTTAAAGACATGTTGATCGAAAGTGCTAGGCATAAAGAGATAAGAGATAAGTTTTAGATCCTCACCTAGTTTCTCATAGTTTTCCCCATTTTGTATTCCCAAGAAAATTATGGCAAATGTTTTTTATTTCAAGGAAAATTGTATATTCTTTAACATTTTGCTAAACTGTTCTCTCTTCAACAGAATGCATGGATCAACCCAACCTTGCATATTTCTGTAAAAAAAAAACATTTAAAACAACGACTTTCTCTCTTTTGGACAATAAAAAGGCATCTTTCTAACTTTCCAAATATAAATACTTGATTTTGAGTAATTTCCACCTCCACTAACATTGAGAATGATTGCCATTTTCTAGTTCAAAATATACTTCAAATAATATTCTGAGAATGAAAAACTGCAAAAAAACAAGTGTCTTATTTTTCAGTGAATCCAACATCTTGCAGAAAGAGTTTGTAGTAGAGAACTTCCAATTTCAGAAATAGATTCAACACAACCATATCTACAAAATACACAGATTTTTCTTGTGCAGGAGTATTTTGGTGCAGAACGGTATAATTTATAAAGCACTAAAACATTACATTTACTGTAAAAACATTATAACACTAGAGATATGTATTGAATTTTAAGAACACCTTCATAAACCTCTCCATATATGCTATATGCTTTAAATTACTCATATGAAACATAACCCCACACTGAAAAACAGAAGCCGAAAATGAGCTCTCGCATGAAAATGTGAATG
The DNA here is from genome assembly GCF_016835505.1 of Polypterus senegalus. Taxonomy (NCBI): domain Eukaryota; kingdom Metazoa; phylum Chordata; class Cladistia; order Polypteriformes; family Polypteridae; genus Polypterus; species Polypterus senegalus. The sequence continues at coordinate 45,369,766 of NC_053154.1, forward strand.
TTCTGATTAACAGGGTAAATACAATTTTTTGCCAGCAGAATGCTGCATTTTTCTTCTTTTCTTTCCGTGAGCCAAAATAATGTACACCACCTTAGACACTTGGCCACCTTTGAGAGAGGAGTTGAAACACCCACATGGATTTTCTGAGGTACTCTGATCTACTTTCATGTTCTAAAAAGGTGCATATTGGATTGTGTGGCAACTTTAAAACTTTAGCAAAGAGTGAATAAATGTGGGTACATGAGAGGAAAGAGTGGTAAACTGGCTCTCTGTGTAGGGCTGATACCGGCCTAGCTTCTGATGATTGAGCTTTAAAGAAACTACTGGATGAAATGATAAAAGAGAAACAGAGAATGTGTGTGCTAGTTTTTGCCTTTGCTAGTTTTCAGTTCTTAGTATAGCTGCTTTGATCTGCAATTTTTGAGGTGCTGCTCCTAATCTGAAGGTCGTTTTAGAAGACATTAAACACTGTTGTAGCTAAAGCTGGTTGAGCTGCTTGCATGGTAATGCGGTAGCTAGCACTGCAGAGCAAGAAAGGCATTTATTGTACAATATTTCACCAACAAAATGACAAATACGTAGGTAGTTAAAGTACTGCAGAAACAGAAAGCAACATCTGCACCTACACTTTTCAACAAAAATCTGAAAATAGTTAGAAAAGTACAAAAATAACAAGCAGACTATCAAACATTACACTTGGACAGCACCCTGTCATAAGTAAAATAAACTTGATTGAAAAATAGATATCCTCTACTGCAATAATAGGCCTTAATAAACCAAATTATATCACAGTCTGTTTGAGTCAGGTAAAAGAAGTATTACTTGATGGTGACGTACTCCTCCACAACACAACCTAAACCGTACATTGCAAAGATCATCATCTGATAACAACATTCTGGGTTACCAGCACCCTGAGTTTCTCACATCACAAAAAATAGAAGCTACATCAGACAAAGACCCTCTCATTGCCAAGAAAACAATGTGCAATATGTAATGTTAAATACATTCTGGGAATCAGGATATCAACTGAGAACTAATATTAAATGACTTATTATTCTGAAATTCTTTAAACAGTGGAGGAAAAAAGCTTCACCTTCACAAGTTAATCTCCAATTATAATCCATGAATGAATTTATGGTGTGAATACCCAGGTTTTAGGTTTCTGTGTGACTAATCAAAAAAGCTTCCTTTACTTATGTGGACTGACTGTGCAAGGGAAAACGGACAAACATTCTAGCTGTAAAGATCTTTAAGGGAACAAAAATATTAACTAGAATGACGCAAAAAAGAATGAACTGGAAAAGGAATAATTAGCATAACTGCTGCACCAAACAACTACTACATGTATAAAGGTTGGGCCATTGTTATAATAAATTCACATTCTATTGTGCTTAAAGTTATGTATAAAAATACTCAACAGAGCTGACGGCAGATAATGCAGAATCCATTCAATCATTACAGAGGGACTTGGGCAGCGTACAGGCTTGGGCAAATTTGGGGCAGATGAAATTTAGTGTCAGTAAATGTAAAAAATTACATGCAGGAAGTAAAAATGTTGTGTTTGAATACAAACTGTGAAGCCTGAAAATCAAATGTACTCCTTATGATAAAGATTTAGAAGTCATGGTGGACTTGACGTGATCATTTACCAGGCAGTGTGCAGAAACCATTAAAGAGTCTAACAGAATGTTTGGTTATTGCACAATGTGTAGAGTACAAGTCCAAGGAGGTTATGCTGTAGCTTTATAAAGCATTAGTGAGACCACATCTGGAGTACTGCGTACAGCTTTGGTCTGCAGGCTACAAAAAGGTCATAGCAGAGGTAGAAAAAGTCCAGAGAATAGATTGTTGAAAACTTGTTAAGAATAAATTTTGCACAAACATTAGGAAGTTTTTCTTTACACAGAGACTCACAGACACATGGAATAAGCTACTAAGACAGTAGGACTTTTAGGGATTTTCAAAACTAGACTTGATGTTATTTTAGAAAAATTAAATTGATAGGACTGACAAATATTTTTGGGCTGAATGGCCTGTTCTCTTCTAGATTGTTCCAATGTTCAGAGATACCCTGATTAATGCACAAAATAAATATATTACAAAAATAAACAAAATAATTGCACAAAAGGAATAACATAAATAAATGTATAAGGCTATTATTAAAAATATCAGACAGAAAAACAGAAAATAGCAAATGACATAAATAAATATTTCAGTTAGGTTCTCCCAAAGAGTAAAATAATTTGAACGTTTCAGTCTGAAATAAAAAATCAGATGTGTGCAGGGTGTTTGAAGTACTAATAAAACCACTGAACTCATCGGGATTATTCTAGTAGGACCATGAGAAAAGAAAGATGTTATTGATAAACCTTTACAAAGTATTGTGCGTCAGTCACATCAAATGGGTGAAGCACAAGATGACTGGAAAGATGCAACCAAAAGAAGACAACGTGTATCTTATTAATTGTAGAAAAAAGACTTACCCCAGTGTCAGGCAAGATTATGGAAACTATTGGACTGTTTCGTAAATTATTAACAGCACATTGATTCTGTAAGGCTAAGGCAAATCCTGAAGCATTGCATATTAAAAGCCTTAATTTTTTCAAAGAGTAAAATTATTAGATAGTGGTAATTCAAATTAAACTTTTTCAGTTACCAATCATTCTTCTTCTCTTTTCGGCTGCTCCCGTTAGTGGTTGCCACAGTGGATCATCTTCTTCCATATCTTTCTGGCCTCTGCATTTTGCTCTGTTATACCCATCACCTGCATGTCCTCTCTCACCACATCCATAAACCTTCTTTTAGGCCTTCCTCTTTTCCTCTTACCTGGCAGCTCTATCCTTAACTTCCTTCTCTCATTATATCTAGCATCTCGCTTCTCTGACTTTGCCTCCCAACCGTCCAACTTAAGCTGACCCCCTAATGTCCTCATTTCTAATCCTATCCATCCTTGTCACACCCAATGCAAATCTTAGCATCTTTAACTCTGCCACCTCCAGCTCTGTCTCCTGCTTTCTGGTCAGTGCCACCATCTCCAAACCATATAACATAGCTGGTCTCACTACCGTCCTGTAGACCTTCCCTTTCACTCTTACTGATACCCATCTGACACAAATTACTCCTGACACTCTTCTCCACCCAATCCACCCTGCCTGCACTCTTTTTCACCTCTCTTCCACAATCCTCATTACTCTGTACTGTTGATCCCAAGTATTTAAACTCATCCACCTTCTCCAACTCTACTTCCTGCATCCTCACCATTCCACTGACCTCCCCCTTTTTTACAACACATGTATTCTGTCTTGTTCCTAGTGGCCTTCATTCCACTCTTCTCTAGAGCAGATCTCCATCTCTTCAGGGTCTCCTCAACCTGCTACCTACTATCGCTACAGATCACAATATGATCAGTAAACATCATAGTCCACGGGGACTCCTGTCAACCTGCCCATCACCATTGCAAATAAGAAAGGGCTCAGAGCCGTTCCCTGATGTAATCCCACCTCCACATTGAATGCATCAGTCACTCCTACAAGTTACCAATCATTACTTCTGTCTTTTTCACTTTCCAGTATGCTTTGATGGTGCTCTGTACCACTGCCACCTGGCCAAAGTACTCTGCAGCCACTTTCTGGATTGAAAGGATGCTTGATGTTACAACTAGATAACACCTACTGCATCAAATTTTTAGGGAGGTTACATCATATTTAGGCATAAATGAAGCACTTCGTCACATTTACTAATAAAATCCTGGGGAAGTGTGGTAAAGGGAAGGATTTTCTTTTGTTTGTTTTTGGATTTAGATGGTCATTTAGCCTTGGGAATTGTATTTTTTTTCTGACTTCTGTGCCTGGTGTGCAACTTAACTTTCCTCACCTCCCTGACCATTTAACCATAGGATATATCTTCTGAATCTCCACCAACGTTTGCCATCATAAATGTCAGAGACTTTTTTGTCTTTCTGTTGAATATGTCTTTTGTCATTTATAAATATTGACTACTGCAGATTCATGAACACCTAGTGGAATTTATGGGGAAGTTTATTTTTATAATGTCAAATTTATTTATATAGCACATTTAAAACAACATAGGAATGCTGTGGCCAAAGTGCTTTACAATAATAGAATAAAAGAAAAACATACAATTTACTTGAATAACATTAATAGAAATAAAATAAATGAACATAAATAAAATGAATAATAAACAAAATTAATGTTACATAATCACAATGAGGAAATCATCAGTATTACTGAAGGTCACAGAATGCAAGTGAATAGAAATGAGTCTTTAATCTTGTTTTGAACAGTTCAATTGTAGACGACTCCTTTATGTGATGAGGTAAAGAATTCCACAGATGAGGTGTCCCAGCTGTTCCCCTTAGTTTTACACTTGGTACGAGGGACAACAAGAGACAACTGGCCAGAAGATCTAAGCACTCTGGATGACTGGTGTAAAACACACAATTCAGATAAATAGGCAGCAGCATGCCCATGTAAATAATTTAAAAACTAGCAATAAGATTTTAAAATCAATTTGAAAACTGACAGGTAGCCAGCGTAAAGAAGCTAATATTGGAGAAACAGAGTCAGACTTTTTTGCCCCAAACAGAAAGCAAGCAGCAGCATTCTGGACCAACTGTAACCTGCGTATCAGGGATTTGCTAATCCCAGAATACAGTGAGTTGCAGTAATCAAGGCGAGAGAAGATAAACGCATGAGTAGCTTTCTCAGGATCCCTAGAAGATAAAAAGGCTTGATCTTACCTAAAAGACGAAGCTGGAAAAAGCAACTCTTGACTACAGAATTAATCTGTTTCTCACAAGAGAGGTTACTGTCAAAGATAACACCAAGATTGCGGACTTGAGGTTTGCAAAAGATAGAGAAAGAGCCGAGACGTCCAAGACCAATCTGGGCTTTAGCTGATGGACCCACTATAAGCACCTCCATTTTATTTTGATTCAGATCAAGAAAATTATTAGCCATCCAGGATCTTAGTTCAGAAAGACAGTTGTGCAGTTGATTCATTGCAGAGTTGCAGACAGGAATATAAACCTGTGTATCATCAGCATAGCAGTAAAAAGAAATGTTAAATTTCCTGAAAATAGCTCCAATAGGATGAAGGTATATAGAGAATAAGATAGGACCCAAAATGGATCCCTGAGGAACACCACATTTAAGAGGAGCAGTAGACGAAAAAGAGGAATTTAAAGTCACTGAAAAGTGTCTACCAGTTAGATATGACCTGAACCAGTTAAGAGCAGCCCCTTTAAGCCCAAGATGTTCAAGCTGCAACAGTAATATTTCATGGATTTATAGTTAATAAATAAATCGGGAAACACTTCTTTTCGCAAGGCATCATGGCAATTTGGAGAACTAATGAGCAATGCAGTTGAAGTGGAGACTTTGACAGTTTAGGAACAATGTTTGGAAGAGGTACTGGGACAATTTGGATTTTAACTAAGCAAACATGTTTTGTCAAAAGAAGAATTGTCTCCATTCAGTTTTAAGCTTTCTTCTTTTCTAATTATTATGTTACAAGTCGGAAGCACTGTATTTAATTTTGATTTTGACAAATTGATCAATAAAAACACTGCAATGTCATAAATAAAACAAATTAAACTAATTTAAAAAAGTCTGAAACCATGAATAGATAGATAGATAGATAGATAGATAGATAGATAGATAGATAGATAGATAGATAGATAGATAGATAGATAGATAGATAGATAGATAGAATTTATTTGACTAGACTTTACAGAATGTAAAGAAAAAAAATATAGACAGTTAACAAAAAATATATAAAATAATAAACAGATTTGGAATCAGTTGCCATTGTAAAATTTATTTTCCACTTATATTTTATATCAACCTTTTAGTTGAACCACTTTAAAAATAAACATGAACTGAACACATTTAACTTGCGCCCTGCCCAGGGTTTGTTTCCTGCCTTGCACCCTGTGTTGGCTGGGATTGGCTCCAGTGGACCCCGTGACTCTGTAGTTAGGATATAATGGGATGGACGATGGATGGATGAACACATTTAAATTCCATATTGTCATGAAATACAAATCCCAGGTGCCATATGAGACCACTCAAAGCCTTCATTAGATGTAAATTCTTTTGTCAAATCACTTTTTCATCTCCTAGATAGCTCTCTTTGGAATGCTGAGCATGGCTCATTCTGGTATGAAGCCGCTGTCCCTTTCAGTTTTTACTTTGTATGAATCCACTAAAGTGAAGAGCTTGACAGGATGAGCTAGCTGTCTGATCATTGTTCTCTGCCTCTCGGAAGCAAGCACATCACCAGCTGCTGTCTAATCTTCTCTACTGAAGTCAGCCTGCTGGTCTAGTATTTTATTGAGTAAACCAATGCATTCATTATCTTGCACCATGGAGGTGAGCACTTGACTAGGAAAAAGGCAAGAAAATTCCGAGTCATACATGTGTGCAGTAAAGAGCAGTGAATGTGTAGCGCAAGGTTTTTCCTCCTCATGTCTGCAAAGGACAGATCCTTTTATGCGACCTCTGATATTATTTAAACTATGACATCCTGCTTGCCATCTGCACATAGTTTGAGTCACAAATGTCCATAAATCCTTTTTAATGAAGATTTATTGTACTTCAAAGCAATTAAGTAAGAATGAAAGGACAATGCATGTGAAGATTAATGAATCTCTTTGCATACAGCTCACTTTGGGTTGCATGTGTGACCGCTAGATGTAGAGATAAGTTCTAACAATGCTTGTTGGATAAGTGCCTGTCTGTTTCTTGCAGCAGTAGATGGCCTCCATTGACTCTAATTATCAGTGCTACACTATCATAACACCGAGGTGTCAAAAGCTGATTAATTATTTATTCTGCATCCAGCTGGTTTGATTGAAGCAGTGCATTGTGGTAGTCTTCTGGGAATGGGGGTCTGCACTGCAGTCTTTTCAAAATCCCTCATGAGTATAGTTTTTCTTCTTGGGCCAAATTATGGTATATTTATAATAAGATATCACTGGTGTTTGTGGTGATATTCCTATATTTATTAGAAAAGAGCATTTTCATTGAGGATCAATCCTTTTTTTTAGCTGGTTGCCGTCCATAATACCTTGTGTACACCATGACATCTGCTAAATGGTCATGCCATTTAACTGCTGATTAACTACAATGAGCAGATATAAATAATAACAGTGCACAGACATAATACGAGACATACGATTTCTCTCTATTAGAGAACTGTTTTATTTATTTATTTATTCATTTATTTAATAAACACTTAAATTAGGATGGGGCACAAATAGATGACTAGCAAAGTGTCACTAACTGCACTTAAATGTAATTATCAGTGATTATTTTAACTAATTACATTGTTTGTGTGCATTGTGATACAGTATTTTGAACGCTCTGTCTGTCAACATTGTATTCATAGGCCATGGATCTTTTTTGGTGTGATGCTCAATATCATTCAGTTTATGATTCAAGAGTGCTGTTATATTTACATTTGTAATAACGATCACATTAAAGACATATTTTCAGTGCAATATACATCAGACCTCTAACAGAGGTGTCAGCTTGCAGACCGATTTGACAGTCAGCTGTTTAGAAAACTTCAGGATGTGGCAACACCACAGGCCAGTAGCAGGAGTTTGCACTATATAGTGTTCCACAAGCAAATGTAGGACAGCCCTGGCTTTGGATGTCATTAAGATGCTTGGCAGAAAGTGACCCCAGGGTTCACCCCTTAATGTTCATTAATTGTTTCAGTGTGGCTAATTATCTGTTATTATCTGTCAGTGCTAATTGAACCCAGGGGGATCAGGAGTCCCACTTACAGTACACAGGTGATGAAGCTACCCTCTTTAAGGTCATTGATTGTTATGAATAACTTTGTTGTGACAGTTTTTCATATGTTAATGTTGTGTTTTTATTCTTATTATAGGTTTCAAATTTTTGGTGCTTTTTGGTAAAAAAAAAGTATTAATTTAGTTAATATATTTATTTTTCATGGGTACCACCATTTTGTTTACAGCATCACTAAGGAAATGACCCGGAAGTGCACAATCTGTGACATCATTGCTGAAACAGGATAAAAGGGCAGCACCAGGCACTTCCTTGCCAACTGAGATTAGATGACTTCTTAAAATCCTCTTAAATTCCTGGGTAATGGAGTTTTACGTATGTCTCTGAATTTTATGTGTATCTTTTGAATACATCCATCTCACCATGCTTTGTAGCAAAGAAGTGTATTTTTATTTTGTTTGGAAAAGTAAACTCTGTGTTTCTGTTAAGTTCTAGCTTACTGTTTCTTTTTTGGAGTATTCATATTTTGGATTTTCTGTTTGATTTTCTTGGGGACTTTGTGCATTCATTTGAATTTAATAAATAATTTATCTTAACTTCCTTTAAAGCTCTTTAGGGTTTACTGTCTTTTTCCTTTCTCTTCTCACAGTTGATAACAAGCAAGATATTATTATAATTATGTAACTTTGATCATTTTTTGCAGGCGTTAGACATTTTTCTTATTAACATTCAGGGCTGTTTTATGTGTTTTTGAATATGGGGATTCTGAGGATTTCATTACTTTCCTTATGAATTAATATAATGTTTGGGTACAGTAGATATCAATTATCATATGTTTTATATTTGTGGGGGAGGTGCCTGGACAAACCTAAAAATGGCCAGGTCTCCATCCAGCCTGGTGGAGCTTGACTGGTTCTGCAGAGAATAATGGAAGAAAGCTCAGACATTCAAGTGTGTGAAGCGTCAAATCCAAGAAGACTCCATGCTATATTGGCTGCCAAATGTGTTTCAATGAGGTACTGAGTAAAGGGTCTAAATACTTGTGTTAATGTGATATTTCAATTTTTTTTAAATAAATTTGCAAAAATTTCTACAATCCCATGTTTGCTTTGTCATTCTGGGGTATTGAGTGTTGCTTAACGTGGGGGAAAAATGAATTAAAAAGATTTTACCACAAGGCTGCAACATAACAAAATTTGGGTCATTCAAGTACCGAAATTTGTAATTCCTGTGGCTCTTCATTATCAGCTCTCTTAATGGCAGTTCTTTTGACACACTGTTTACTTTAAATGCATATTTTGCAGTTCATATTTCCATGAATATAGCTGCCAATTACTTCAGGCACACATCAATTCCTACACTATCATCATAAGGCTGAACAACAGGGAGCACACAGGACTTATAAAAACATATCATTCACGTTTACCACCCCTACATTGATGCCGTTGAATGCCAATCTATAATCTGACACTGCAGAAAGGTTTCCCTTTGTATCAGGTTATATATATTTTTAAAATAAGGATGGGCTTTCTACACATATATATATATTTTACAAGTCTAACAGAATTTTGTTAGGAGACTTTTTGACTGTAGATGGTTAATCGTAAACAGAAGCTTCCTCTCTGTCAGACCAGGTTAATGAGAGAACCTCTGATCGTTGCAGTTCAAAATCACTGCCCTCAATTTGAGCACCACTTTCAGGAGGCATTGGATTGGTTTAGAAATGTCTTGGGAATTAGGCTGAACTCACTTGAGAAAGTGGTAGAACAGTGGGCAATGGCTCTCGCCACCTGTATGAGGTCTTGGCTAAACAAAGGACCACCTTCAATAACAGACAGAGACAAATGCGGACTTCAAAGACGTGCTATGTGAGGTCGTTTCTACCCTCAGCCATCAAGCTGTATAACGAGTCACCCACGGCTGAGGTGGTCTTGTTCCCAGTGAGCTGAATGGTACTGAGCCAGTCTAGCTGACAGACCTGAGAGTGATGTTACATGCAATAAATTGTGCCAATTGCTAATGTCCCACACTGTTTAATTCTAACTGACAATTATGTACAATTCAAATCACTTTGCAATTAGTAAATACCTACACTTTGTTAATTTACTTACAGTTTTTGTTATATGTGAATCTGAACCTTTTGAACATGTTTAAGTTTATAATTTATTTTATATATATATATCATGCCTTTTTTGTTTGCTGCTCCAATCTTTCAATTTCCTTCAGGATTAACAAAGTTTCTATCTACAGTATCTATCTATCTATCTGTCCTGTAGCGATGGAGCAAATTATTTTATTTCTTTAAGTATGCTTCCAGCTGCTTTTTGAAGTCACTTAATATTCAAACACAACCCCATAAAGTGAAAAATGATGATTTAATTTCCATTTCTCACATGTTACATTACTGAGACTCTTGATATTATTTTCTGACCTAGTTACACTTCAAAGTGCTCAGCTAGACACAAGTACTCTTTTTAATCTTCTCCTCACGTATGATCAAACAACTTCACCTGTACTGATCGTAGAACGATATCATATGATTGTGGTACATTTCAGACAGGAAGACATTTTTATAAACTTGTTCCTGCAATTAGAAAAAGAAATAATGAACAATGAACAGGTATAAAAAGTTTTGTTTGGTGTATATATATTCTGGTATCATTCATATTCTGTTCTAAATAGTTAATTTGCTTTAGATACTGTATGTTTGTTACTAGCTTTATGACAGTTGCGTGTTTATTGATTTTTTTTATTATTGTTGTGACTGTTCATCCATGCATTTTCTTATCTTGTTCATCCAGAGCAGTGTCAAGGGGAGGCAGTAATCTATCCCAGGAAGAAATGGGTGTAATGCAGGACCAATGTCTGGGACATCTCGTGTGCATCCTGGCCGGGTAAAGACACTGACCATCCATCTCACGGCCTCTCCCTCAGCTGAGCATTGTGGGGCACATCGTTCTGTCCCGTGAGGGCTGACATTCTCCAGGAGGGGAACTATCTATGCTGGCTCCTTGATCATCACTTTCATGCTTCTGATAGCCTATAAGAAAGCCCTGACTGGCTGGAGCACCCTCTCCAGCTCCCGCACATCAAAGTTATTGATTAGTTTGGAATCGGAACATTCATAAGGCCCATCCACGATCTGTGAGCTGGCCAAACATGCAGCTCCCCTATACATACGCTGTCAGGTCTCATGTAGGCTCGTGGTAGTTGGAGTTTTGGGGTTTTGCCCTTTGAAGACTGTGATCCACCTGTTTTAATTTATTGGCGGACTGTTCAGTCACCTCACAATTTTCCATAACTTAATTTGTGGTGGCTTGACCATCGCTCACCTTCCCCTTCTTGAAGTCCAAGTCCATCAGGTTGTGTCCTAGGCAGACGACAGGCTGCCGGTAACCTTCTCCATCCCACAATTCCTTGGAGCAGGTCATGTGTCCCTCTCTGGCAAACACCTGGTCTTCGGTGCTTGGAGACCTTTCGGACTCACCATCCTTTTCATGGTTCACTCCCTGATGGATCTCCAGATATTCTTTCCCAAAGAGGTACAAGCACAGGACACACTTTACAGAGTCCTGAGACATCTCAATCCCATCCCTGACACGCACCTCTTCCTGGAAGGCATTTTCTAGAGGTCCTTCCTCCCTACAGGTGCGGCAGCTCCTCGTCTTGGCTCCAATGACAATGATGTCAGGTGCGTGGCTTCAAAGTGTGTTGTCGGTCTGCCTTTTCTTTCACTTCCCCATCTTGAAGCAGCAAGGGTTTTCTGCCGGGCTCACTTGTGCAGTAGCGCTGTTGTGTTAGGGTGTGTTGACAAGAAATGTATTAATGCAGGTTCCTGCCAGCAGGTGACCAGAAATCCTGCAAACTACGCCACTTGCGGACACCAGGGGCCATGCCAGCTCCCTAAACCCAACACAAAAAGACACCGGGCACAAGTTTAAAACACAAAGCCTCTTTTATTGTGGGAAACTCCTGGTATAAGAAGCGTTTCTCACTCTGCCACAAGTACCCATGGCACCTAATCGGGCTAAATTACAGAATTCAAACTCCTATGATGCCCTGTGGGAAGCTAGGGCATGGCTGCTACCCAGGATGGCTGCCATCTAGCATTCCTGGGAAGGCAGTCCCCAAAAGAGGCAACCTTCCCCATCCTTCCATCTCCTGGAGATCCCAGCCAGGTAAAGACATCGGCCACCTGTCGCTATAAATTGCCAGATTTGGTCTGAAAATTTTCACTGTTAGTTAAAGACTGTATAAACTTAAAGTATCAACCTTTGCAAGCATTTGTGTTTCCTTTTCAATTTAAATGCTGTAATTTTATAAGAATGAAAAAAAAAACAATAACTGATATAAGAAGGGAATATGACATATGTACAATATGCAGATACTGTAAACACTGCCCCATGAAACCTGTTATGATGTTAATGATTAAAAAAGGAAACATGCGAATGGGATCATACAGTATAGTACAATATTACAGTAAACTAAAGTTAACTTAGACAAATAAAAAGTATATCTAATGTGTGTGGGGGCCTTAAGCAGATACCCTACTGTGCTGAACTGTGCAACTTCAGTTAGCTATGGATGAACTTCACATAATAACAACCTAACGGAAAAGGTAAGCAGGCCTGAAAATAAACAAAAAACAGAACAGGATCCCTCTAGGTCTGGGCCTTAGTAACAAATTTCACCCTAAACAATCTAGCTCCAAACTTCAAAGGCAGCACATGCCCAAAAACTGAGCTCAAGCCATTTTAAGCATTTAAAAATACCCATAAGGGGAGAGGATTTTCATAAACCTCTGGCTTGAAGAACAAAACACATAAAAAGGTTTTACATAATTAGTGAAATTATTTAAATAAAAAGGAGGCACAAAAAAAAGACAGGAGAAAAAATAAGACAAAAAGAGGTTTCCCTAAAAAAGCCACTCAAAGCAATCAGCTAATCAGAAATACAAAGATAAAATTCTCAAAACAGAATAAAAAATCCATAAAAACTAGAAATCTGCACAATACTTACTCCACTACACTTAATGACTTCTTAAGGACCTGAGCACTCAGCAAGAAAATACAGGCTGAGGGTGGTCCTTCAGAGTAATGTTATGGTGGATCCGTCCTTTGAGGTTGTATTTACGGTATATAACAAGCAAAAAATATTAAATACAAAAATTACAAAATGACAAAAACACATATAAAATAATAATTCCAAAACAACAGAAACAATCAAAACATTGAAAACATACCAAAGCCTTAAATTAGACCTTTGCTAAAACATAAAAGCTACTGGCAAAGTTTTTTATTTTGGAGATGACAGTTCTAATAAACCTGTCATCAGTCCTCCTCCTCCTCCTCTTCCAGTTAAAACACAGGTCACCTCAAAGCTCAACAAGCAAGCCTCCCCACCTACTCAAGTTAGATAGATAGATAGATAGATAGATAGATAGATAGATAGATAGATAGATAGATAGATAGATAGATAGATAGATAGATAGATAGATAGATACTTTATTAATTCCAACAATAGAACAAACATAACAGGCAAAGATGGTGATTTTAAAGGCAGGCAGGGGAAGTGATGTAATCGGGGCAGGAACCGGAAGTGAAGTCCTGCAGTATAGGCGAAATTTCCCAATGTTGGTGTGACGATGAAAAAGAGGGAGGATTATTGCATCCTGACACTCCCTGGTATGGCAAGGAATTATCCCTTTGTGAGCCCATCAGCTGGCTCCCATGAGCATGTGTGAGAAACTATACAACATATAGATAGAAAGATAGACAGACAGACAGACAGACAGACAGACAGACAGACAGACAGATAGATAGATAGATAGATAGATAGATAGATAGATAGATAGATAGATAGATAGATAGATAGATACTTTATTAATCCCAAGGGGAAATTCACAAGTTAATACATTTATGTACATACAGATGGATGGTACTGCTGATATCTAGCTCATCATCAGGGGCCTCATGTATAAACGGTGTGTATGCACAAAAATATTGCGTATAAAATATTGCGTATAAAACCTAAACTTGGTGTAAAGCCACGCACATTTCCACGGTAGCTCATACCGTGATGTACGGAAGTTTTGCGCTCGATTTTGCAGACTGGCGGGACCTAGCATCAAAGCAGTGCTACTGTTCCAGTGTGGTTTCCTTTTCTTTTTTAGATCCACATCCCTGACACAGCTTTATAAATACACTGAAATTAACCGCATATTGTTTATTAGTTTAATGCATCTGATTGTAATAAACCTGTAACAATATAATGGTCCATGGAATGGCCAAACTATTCCAAATACCATAGCTGCTTTAGCATTGTTACTCTCACTGCACCTTTTCTTTCAGCTGCTCCCATTAGGGGTTGCCACAGCGGATCATCTTTTTCCATATTACTCACACTGCACCACTCGGAGCAACTGATCGGAAGGAGAATTATCAGTAAACAGCATCAAGCACACGCTGCCTCAGCCAACGCTTCAAAACCTTTCCTGTACAGACTTCGTGGTTCAGAAACAGTTTAATCCCAAGAACTATAAACACACTCAATCAGTCCATCAAGTGCTCTTTGTAGAACTGTTTGTACTTATTAGTACAATCATGTCACTGTAAACTTGAACTACAGTTATAATATTGCACAACCTGAGCCACTTTATAAAGCGTGTATTTACATATGATGACAATATCATTTTTAAGATGAAATGCAGCAAAATATATTTATTATTTAAAACAGATAAAAATTTAACTTCATTTTAATAATCTATATTGTTAATAATTAAACATGTGAGGACACGGGGTCACTGTGCTAGCAAGGATCTGGTGCTCCATTCATGGATTGTTCCTGCCTCGCGCTGTATGCTTGCTGGGACTGGCGTGACACTGGAAGGATAGAATAATTAAACATGTACTAGGAAGATATTTCAATGTTCCTTAAACGTTTTGAAGAATCGGTGTTCTAAGCTTACAGATGACTTAACGTCTATTACAGAGCTGATTGTGTGGTGATTGGGTATTTGGAGAAAGAAAAGTAAGGACAGGAATTGGAGGTTAGTAAGTTTTAAAGAGACAATACTGCTGCAATAAATTTGTCGAAGGTCGCGCACAATCATTATGTTCCCATATTTAATAACATGCTTTAACTCCTATCATCATGAAAATGATATCAAGTATACATCTCAGTATTTTAATTATTCAGAGAGCTGTAATATCACGAATGTAATGTATTCTGTGCCCTGTCGGAGGAAGAGAAATCCCAGAAGCACGTAGTGATTCACAAACATAGAGTACAGTGATCCTTCGCTATATTGCACTTCGACTTTCGCGGCTTCACTCCATCGCGGATTTTAAATGTAAGCATATCTAAATATATATCACAGATTTTTCGCTGGTTCGTGGATTTCTGCAGACAATGGGTCTTTTAATTTATGGTACATGCTTCCTCAGTTGGTTTGCCCAGTTGATTTCATACAAGGGACGCTATTGGCGGATGGTTGAGAAGCTACCCAATCAGAGCACATATTACGTATTAAATAAAGCTCATCAATAATATAAGATATGCTTCCCACGCGGTGCTTCGCATACTTAAAAGCTCTAACAGCACCTATTGATTTTTGATTGTTTGCTTTTCTCTGTCTCTCTCACTCTCTCTGACATTCTCTGCTCCTGACGGAGGGGGTGTGAGCAGAGGGGCTGTTTGCACAGAGGGCGTTTGCCTAGAGGATACGGACGCTCCTCTAAAAAATGCTGAAAGACTACCTTCACATTGCTCCCTTCCTTGCGGCCACTTTATCGCGGTGCTTTGCATACTAAAAAGCCCAACAGCATGCATTGATTTTTGATTGTTTGCTTTTCTCTCTCTCTGTCTCTCTCTCTCTCTCTCTCTGACATTCTCTGCTCCTGACGTGCACTCCTTTGAAGAGGAAGATATGTTTGCATTCTATTAATTGTGAGAAAGAACTGTCATTTCTGTCTTGTCATGGAGCACAGTTTAAACTTTTCACTAAAGGGTGTTATTTCATGTCTAGAGGGCTCTAATAATGTTAAAAAACATATTTAAATAGATAGATAGATAGATAGTGTTAGGGATGCCAGGGGCCATGACCTGTCCGGGACGCCATGAGGGACCGGATGTGGGTCTGCGCCCACCCTGGATCACGTGGGGGTCGCCTTCCTGGTTGCTTTGGGGGCCACGGGTACAGGGCATGGAAGCTCCACCCTGTAGGGGCTCGTGGTCACCGCCAGGAGGCGCCCCAATGCCTTGGGGACTTGTTTCCCCAGCACTTCAGCCACACCAGGAAGTGCTGGGGGGAAGATTTAGGACGGCACCCAGAGAGCTGCCGGGCGTGGCCAAGGGAGGAATGCCGGGAACACCTGGTGCTCATCCGGGAACCATATAAAAGGGGCCGTCTCCATTCATTCAGCGCTGGAGTCGGGTGGAAGCAGGACAAGGCAAGAAGAAAGTGTGGAGGCACCCCGAAGACAAGGCATTGTGTGGCCAGGACTGTGTTTGGGGTATTGTGCACGTGACTGGGTCTTAGTGACCATTGGACTGGGTCTGAGTGACCAATTATTGTAAATATTGTTTGTGAATAAACGTGTGGTGGTATTTTAACAACATGTCCGCCTGTCTGTGTCCGGGTTGGCTCCACAATAGATAGATAGATAGATACTTTATTAATCCCAAGGGGAAATTCACATAATCCAGCAGCAGTATACTGATACAAAGAAACAATATTAAATTAAATAGTAATAAAAATGAAAAATGAAAAAAAAAAAAAAAATTATGTTAGCATTTACTCCCTCCCCCGGGTGGAATTGAAGAGTCGCATAGTGTTGGGGAGGAACGATCTCCTCAGTCTGTCAGTGGAGCAAGACAGTGACAAAAGTCTGTCACTGAAGCTACTCCTCTGCCTGGAAAACAGGTTTTCTATGCTCTAACTGCGAA
This sequence comes from Polypterus senegalus, assembly GCF_016835505.1. Lineage (NCBI taxonomy): Eukaryota > Metazoa > Chordata > Cladistia > Polypteriformes > Polypteridae > Polypterus > Polypterus senegalus. Next base: position 45,386,493 of record NC_053154.1, read on the forward strand.
AATATTAGATTTATAAATAAAGAATCCTACTTCACGGAAATTCATTTATCACAGTAGGGTCAAGAACGGATTAACCGCGATAAACGAGGGTTTACTGTACATAGAAGATCAAATACAAAACAATGCATTAAACATGCTACTTTAGTTCAGATGGGATTTGAGAAACTAGTAAATTAAATGATTTAAAGATGAAATTTATGATGTTCTACTTTAATGACAAAATAAACTACATGATTAAAGTGGAAATTTCAAGATTAAAGTTGACATTTTGTGCTTTTTTTCCCCACTGTGTGCCTATTTTTTTTTCTCTGTACCCTATTAAGCTTTCATATGACACTCAGACGGTGGGCTACGGTCTGAGACTCGCCTTTTCACAGTGACTTTGATATGTGACTTCTTTTTTATTTCCGGCACTGTGCAACTTTGTGAACTTGAGCTTTCAAGTTTCTCCAACATTCTATGTCACTCGATCAACTTCCTTTTGTTGATTATACCACTGTTTAAACCAACAAATAGTACATTTTCCTTTCCCTTCACTTGGTATTCGCTGAACTTCTTCTATTTCCCCCCGTGCTTTTGACATTATATTTTCACAGAACGCTGAGCTTAAGGGCTATTTATATTGATTTGCATCTTCAAAGCGGCGTAATTCTAGAAGGAGACGAGGCGGGACAGCACGCGTGTGCACATGCGTTACTTTTCATGCTGATCGAGATTTATGTAGCAGAACAATGTGGAAGTTGGCATTCGCACAGATTTATGCATCTGGATTTTTTTGTGCGTTAGCACATTTCCGCTTTTGTGCTTACGTCATGTTATAATGTGAATTCTATGTATGCCATTATGCATGAGGCCCCAGGTGACTCCCTTTGTCACTGGTGCTTGTCACAACATCCTCTGAAGGGTATACTGGCTTGGTTGATTATGCTCACCTTGAGCCAGATGGCTTGACCATTGCTCTTTTCTCCTTAGCCACAGCCATTGTAAAGCTTCCACCTCCTCTAGGCCAACTGCAGTGCTCCTAGGAAACCTCTTGCGCCAGCCTCCAACAGCAGGCACTTTCCACTCCACTCCTTATCACTGCAGTCATCTACCAGTGGCTGGCATTTGCACACTTTCCTCTCGTAGGCCTTCTCCATGCTTTCTATCGATGGTATTGTCATCTCCAGCATCTTCACAGTCCTAGACCAGATTAACAAGTATGTTCTCACTCACTGCTGCTGTAGCTGACCACTTCCACCCCCTGTGGACCTCTGTTCCTGGTGTCTTGACGTTGTTGTGTTTACAGTCAAGGAACATCAACACTTGTCTCACCTTAATTATCTGGAACTCTTTAACTAGACCTCTCATTGGAAACTGGAGTGTGGTCTTTTACCTGTAGATATTAATACAGCTGAAGCTTTTTGGTATGCCAAGCCAACTTCACAAATGGCTACTGATGCTTCTTTCCATCATCTCCACTATCGTATTGGGGGTGTTATACACAAGCAGGTGCCATAGAAGCCTTGGCAAGACACCATTCTGGTAACACCAAGCTTTGTATTTCCCTGGTAGGCCACTATTTTCCACTCTTTGCATCCAGTCTTCTACCTGTCCCACCACAGCATTGACTCTCGTGCTACCTATGAGGCTGTCATTAAACCACTTCCCCCAAATCTTCACATCTCTATAATGTTAATCATAAAACAGTACATGCATAATATACAGTACACGTGCACATATACTATGATCAGTGATTAGTGTGTTAATGAATCAAATATTTGTTTACTGACTAGCAGACACTGATGCAATAAATATAATGGTAACTCAAATATAAGCTGAGGAGGTATAAAGCAAAAATGCTTGGAAAAAATTTTTATTTTGAGCTGTTTCTTTGAGGTACAGCTATACATCAAATTGTTATCATTAAAAAAGCTGGTAAAATTAGACAGACAGACAGACAGACAGACAGACAAACAGACAGATAGATAGATAGATAGATAGATAGATAGATAGATAGATAGATAGATAGATAGATAGATAGATAGATAGATAGATAGATAGATAGATAGATAGAAACTATCTAATCCTGAAGGAAATTGAAAGGTTGGAGCAGTAAACAAAAAAGGCACAAATATACATATAAAATAAATTATCATAAACTCCAGCATGTTCAAAATGTGCAAATTCACATATAACAAAAACTATAAGTAAATTAACAAAGTGTAGGTATTTACTAATTGTAAAGTTCTTTGAATTGCACATAATTGTCAGTTAGAATTATATAGTATGAGGAAATTTTATTTGTCCACAGGAGGAAAGTTGGCTTTCTACAGAAGCTCTTTAAACAAATAGATACATATTACACACAATGGCCTGAAAAATCACCAGAATGATTAAAAAGGAAGAAAATTAAAAGGAAAGAAAACTTCTGACTCGTCAGTCCCAGTCCCAGTGAGACACTGTGCAGACATATTGCTGCTGGTTCTCAGTGTTAATCAGCGCCGATCTATAAGGGATTTGGAGAACATAATGAGAAATACAGAATATTGCATTTTGAGTCAAAATAATGACAACATCAGTTTATATCCATATCTCTCAGCTCTAACCACACATGTGCAGTCTGAAAGGAAGGACCTTACAGCTCCATTTTTAAGAGAGGTAAAGGGTGAAGTGCCTCAGTTACTTGTTTTTTCTAGCATTTGTATGTAGGATTCAAGATGAGGGAGTTTTTAAAGTAATGTGACAAATGAATCTGAAGAACCTAGCCATGAATGTTAGTCTTTATGAATCTTATTAACAACTTATGATAATTTTGATAAAAACACGCCATTTAACAACAACATACAGTAAATTGTTAATTCTGTAGCATTTGCACACTGCCTCATTCCTTATTTCACATACAGTGACCTGCATAATGTTTGCAAAAAGGACACATTTTTCCTTGATTTAACTCTCTGCTCCATAGTTTAAAATTATAAATGAAACAATTGAGACGTGATTAAAGTTGCAGACTTTCATTTAAGGGGATTTGCTTGTGTCTTTGTCCCAAACATTACAGAGGGCACTATATCTATGATTCTCCACATGAAGAAAAACATTGTTACATTTGTGCAAATGTTTGCCTTAACCAACTTCCATCTGTGCCCCGTTGTTTTGGAAGCAGATCTTATTTTAAAGTAACAGTTGGTTTTCAGTGTTCTTAGAAGAATCAGCAAGGCGATACTGGACGTTAAACGTGTAATTGCTTTTTTATGTACTTGCCAATAAGTCATAAAATACAATTAACAATAACTATTCTTCCTCTTTATAAAATGTTTTTCTGAAAAACTCAAATCAATTAATATGTAACATTTAAACATATCTCCCAACTGCGTAGGATTTTTAGGATTTTGCTTCACACCAGCTCCACTAGCCCAGACTAGCACTGCCAAACACAACAATGTTGATCACCAGGCAAGACCCAAACAGGGCATCAAACTACCAAAAGGCAAAGCCACACACACAGACACACACAACCATTAATACAAGTCATTTTATAATTATTAATAGTAATCACATTATAATCACTAATTATAATCAGTATTATATTATTGATAATAATATTGAAAGTAATAATTATAACATGATATTGTAATCACCTTATAATAATATAATGTCCACTCTACATAGACAAAGACCAGGCTAGAATGTAATCTTGCTGGATCAGTGAGGAAGTGCAGCCGGCCATGGCACCGCTGTGCCACTGAACACAAATGATGTGCGATCATAATCGATAGACAGACCATGATTTGTGTCATTAGGATTATTTATACACCTGTCACCAACTAATGGTGCTTTCTCCAGATTTCTGTAAATGCTGATTTAAGTGACAGCTCATTTTTGCTAAAATGTCTGCTTAATGCATTAAAGTGCGTAATAATTGAGTATGAAACTGAAAAGCATATAATCCTTCCAAACTCCCTGCCTTAGGTCAGTAAGGTTCTTTAAGACATTTTTTTTAATCAGATTAAACATTTAGCCTCAAAAGTGTCTACAATTACCAAGTAAATGGCTGCTCCCTGTGCTGATGATGGACAATGCATCAGGTCAGATAGTTTCACTTTGGGGGAAAGAAAAATATCTGCAATTAAGAGCGACATCCTGCCCTTTTAACTTAGGCGCACATGTGCACTCTCTTGGGTGAAAGATTTACTGGAAAGCTTTCTGTACCAATATTGTATGATATTCTACAGAGGTTTACAGGGCTCTGGCATATTCTTGACTGGCACTAGTGAGGGTTGAGAACTGACAGTGGCCATCTTTGGATTGGAGACAAACCTGTTCACAACATGTGGAAAAAAAAGTAGCACCAAAATGATGTCGGCAAAAGATGCTTTAACTTCTCAAAAGATGATTCGAATTATTCTAGAAAGGTAAAGCAAAGGATAAGACAGAATATACTCTACTATTTAAGTAACTGTGACCATAAGTCAGCACCTTGTGAATAAACTGTTCCTATGGCATTGTGCCAGGCTGTCAGTTGTCACAATCTAGAAGACCAAAGAACAGACAAAAGTAGTGACTGCTAATTCGTAACCGAGATACCTTAAGCAACCTATGCACTACATTACAGTAAACTATATATTTTTTTTTTTCAGGACTAAAAAGTAGAAAAGATTTCTAAACTAAAGTGGCAAAATAAAAGGGAAAAATTAATAAAATAAAAAAAAAAATCAGAGTAAAAACTAGAATAACCAAATAAAACATGAAGTATTTCCTTCTTTTTCCTTTTTGCATTTACTGTAACAATTCTGTGTTTTGGAAGTCTGGAAATGATTTCACACTATGTAATTTGTACATGTTTTGCACCACTGTCTTTCATTTTGTAAGTGACATTAGATCAGAAGTATGGTGGAATGTGTTCTGCTACGATCCCCGTAACGTTATGATGTTTTTGTAAAGCTGCAGCCATGTTGTTTACTGTTGCTAAGCCACTGGCTGGTCACATGATGTAATAGTCATGTGATGGTGTGTGCTCTCGAGTTACAGCAGGTTTCCTAGTGTTGGATACAACTTTGCGTTAGTGATGATTAGGAGAAAAAATCCTCAAAATATTGTTAGAATTTCAGCTTTTTTTTTTCCTTTTTGTTTACTTTGATTCCTGGTTTGTGTTGCTGTTTAGTCATTGATTTTATTTTCTCTTAAGTCTTAGTAACCTTCTTATTTTTTTGATCCATTACTAGTTTTGCTCCTTTTCCTGCCTACATCTCCTGATTAATATTAAAAATGCTCTTACAATGTTTCAATAAATGTTAATAACTATTATGGTATAGCCAGGGTTTCGGCGCTGTCTCAGATGCCTTTTCCTTTTTGTTTAGTGATTTTATTGTAAAATTTTATTTTATTATTGTCATGCAAAAAAGAATAAAGGCATTGCAAAACAGCAAAAGACTAGAGGCATTCCATCCTGGTTTTAAGTTGGTCTAAATCTAAATGCCAACTTCTGGCTGTGCAAATGTTTATCTGACTGAACAAATATGGAGGACCAGGGCTACTGACATTATAGATAGATAGATAGATAGATAGATAGATAGATAGATAGATAGATAGATAGATAGATAGATAGATACTTTATTAATCCCAAGGATAAATTGACATTGTCAGCTGTTCTCTGTAGGTATCGCCTGCACTCTAAGGAAGCAAGCAGAAGACGTATTAACGGTTGTGTAACACTCTGAGTCTTCCCCATAATCTTGTTGTTCTCAAAACCCATGAAATGCTGCCCAATCTCATGTGGCTGACAGTACCCAGTGCTTCTTAAGGTTTGAGCCTATGGGGCAGGGCCCCCTACTACAGTGCCATTATAAGGAACCCAGCACTGCCATTCAGCTCTTCAGCACTGTGAAAAAGTCTTGTTGTATTTAGTGGATTTTATTAATATAAGTACTTTTTGGACTTTTCTGGTTTTTGACCCCATTTGTTTCTATTTTTTGATTGATCCAGAGGGTCTCTCACAGTTTCTTGCAATTCATTTTGAATGCACTCTGTAGCTGGTGAGTACTTGTGTCTTTTGCTGTATTTCTTTTATTATTTTTTTTTTGTGTGAATTTTCTGGATTTTCACTAATTTGCTGTGTTTTTTGACTTCCCCTCTAAATATCTGTATTGGGATTTGTTTGTTTTGGTTTCCTTTGTGTTACAGACAATTCTATTTTGCCTTTTGTACTCTACTCAGCTTTCTTTTTAAAAGAAGCTCAGTTTCAAAGTGCAGTAGAACCACGGCTATCCAAGATAAATGTGGATTGATGCTATCTTGGATAAAAGTTGGCCAATTTTTATCTGTAAGAAAGAAAGAGCTAATCAAATTTGCAGAAGCAGCTCTGGTGGGCTGATGTGCAGCAGGTGGGATGGTGTGGATCAGTACACTAAGGTCGAGATACATGCGGTATAAACAATACAAGTTAATGTTTTATTTTGTAATTCATAGTTATATTAAAAGACTGAAAGTATAGTGGCATTAATTTCTTTTTGTCTGAGCTACAAATACTGCTTGTTTACTCTTGTAACTAAATGCATAAGATGGCAAGATGCCGAGTTGTTTATTTTTGAATTTGTTATAACTGAACACAGCACAAGCCTTTAATAAAGAATTCTGAAGATGACATGTCTTATCTTCACTCCTCTTGTCACAAGTACAAAGCAAGCCTTCCTGAAATATCTTTGTGTTTTTACCGACACCCTGTCACAAATGGAGCAGCCCTAGTCTGCGCCTCAAGTTGGAGTCCTGGTCAAGTGAGTCCTCATCACAGTATTAATTTTAAGCCTCTTTCATACCTTAGTAAATGTAATGTTCCTTGCTTCTTTGCCACAATGTTTATCGTAGTCACTTCAGCATCTAAATGTTGAAACATGTAGTGTCTTCAATATACAAAAATGCCAAACGACTGTCTGTATGAAAAACCTTGCATGGGTATTCTGTGTAGTCCTCTTTGTAAAAATAAGTAAAAAGGCGGCAAGGTGGCGCAATGGGTAGTGCTCCAGCCTCACAGTTAGGAGACCCGGGTTTGCTTCCCGGGTCCTCCCTGCATGGAGTTTGGATGTTCTCCCCATGCCTGCGTAGGTTTCCTCCCACAGTCCAAAGACAAGCAGGTTAGGTGCGTTGGCGATCCTAAATTGTGCTTGGTGTGTGTGTGCCCTGCGGTGGGCTGGCACCTTGCCTGGGATTTGTTCCTGCTTTGCGCCCAGTGCTGGCTGGGATTGGCTCCAGCAGACCCCCGTGACCCTGTTTTAGGATATAGTGGGTGGGGGACTGACTAACTGACTGACTAAGTAAATAAAAAAGTAGAGCATGTGTACACAGTCAACTGTGGTGACACACTGACTACAGCCGAGTGGTGCAGTTTGGTACGGGTGAGTGAGTCACATCCACATTCCCACAATCACCAGCTCCATGACTGCTTACTTGAAAGTATAGTATAAAGTGCTCAGTTCAGTATTCACGGCAAAGCTTTTATAATAACAAGAAAAGCAGTGTTTTACACTCACGTTTGCCTCAGTTATTTGGGGTTTTACTGTACTTTGTCTTCTTGTGTATTTAAACAAATTTGTGTCTCTATTTGTACAAATTCTGTACTTTAATAGTTTGTGAAAAAGCAAATTTGCATTTTACCAGAGATGTAGTCAGAGTGCTCAGTGCCTGCACTCAATGTGGATCGCTCTACAAAAATTAAAATGATTCCTAAAATGCATCAACCTTGAATTCAAGCATACAATTTTTTTATAGTGGATACTATGGCTGCGCACATTTTGGTCAGTTTGATATTTAACACCATGAAGCTAAAAACAAGTTACCTGATCTGCTCATGCTTTTAAAGTTTTTTAGAATGTGGAGGTCTTTGAGTCAAAAATGTTGAAAGTCTTTGTCAAGTCAAGTCAAGTTGGGGAGCATGCACTGGTACAGCATGTTGCTGCACATACCACATAACGAAACAGCTCAGGATCCCAGTTGGCAACCCACCAGGCAAACATGCAGTCCAGTCCCAACCTCTAGAAATGACCTTCAGTCTTTCGCAGCCAGGTGTTACACGGGCGACCCCTTGGCCTGATCCAGCCACTCAGGTCCCCAACAATGAGGATCCGCTCATTAAACACAAAGTCAAACCAGCGGTACCCAAGGATTTTACAGAGAGACACAATACTGAAGGAATCCAGTCTTCATCTCAGGTCACTGGATAACATCCATGTCTATGACCATATAGCAAGACTGGAAGCACCAGGACTCTAAAGACTTGGACCTTCGTCCTTTTGCATAGATATCGGGAAAGCCACACACCCCTTTACAGTGATCTCATGACCCGTCATGCTCTCCCAATCTGTCTACTGACTTCATAGGGAGAGTCACCAGAGACATGAATGTCACTGCCAAGGTAAGTAAAACTCTCGACAAGGTCGACACTCTCTCTGCAAAATGACACACTGCTGATGGCCGTGCCCAAGAGGTCATTAATGGTTCACCAACGTACAGGGAAAACTCGGGGTTGGTGGCAGGAACTCTGTTCCAGTGTTGAGGTGTAATCCACTGCATTTGGATCCCAATCCAGGTGGCCGCTCCTCCTCTTCCATTTTCAAAAGCAGAAAGACTCCTATAACTTTCAGCAGACACTAATACAGATAGTGAAATAGTGGATGCTCTAAACCTTTTCTGAGGTCTTCACAAGTGAGGAAGTGGATAACCTTCCAGCGGTAAATGGGACTACTAAGAAGGTACTGAAGGATTTAGAAATTGTAGGAGAAGTACTGCTCAGGTTAAATAAGATGAAATCAAATAAATCACCAGGACCAGATAGTATTTACCCTTGAATTCTTAAGGAGGTTAACGAGTACAGATTTAAACCCTTGGCACATATTTTTAAGAAGTCACTAAGTACGTCGGAGATTCTGAAGGACTGGAAAATGGCAAATGTTATCCTGTTGTATAAAAAGGGTGATTGGGCAGATCCAAGCAACTATAGGCCAGTAAGCTTAACATCTATCACTGATACATTAATGGAAGGAATTATTAATGATAAGATTGAGCAGCACATGGCAAGTACAGGAGTTTTGTAGCGGTCGTAACCACTATGATTCACCACGTTTATAGTGATATGTTAATTACTGATTGCACGTCAACCCCAAACTGCCTTCGGACCCCTTCCAGCAGCGCTGAAAGATTACATCAACTAATAAAATTGTATTATCCAAAAATGACCCAGAGAAACGGTGCAGTGAAAAATGTAATTAATGACAAACTCCCCACAAATGTGCCGATTCTGAAACTACCCACGCCCCCTCTTCCAACACCTACAGTATACAAATAACATAAAAATCATGGACCCAATATATCCTACAATGTCCACTCAGTTTAGTGTCTTTATAAAAAAAAATATCTCCTAAAGTTTCAATTATTCAGTCAGGCTATCCCAGAATAAAAGATTATTAATTGCTTACTCTGATCTTGATCCTTTCAACTGTCCAGTCCACTTCCTTCAGTGTATCAGGATTTCTTCAAGGTGGTCACCACCTAACTGTATAGGATTTTGGTGCTTCACAAGAAACAATCATTTTCCTGGCTTCAGATAGGTCACGCCTTTTCCCTCCACCATAAAGCTAGTGCTGTTTTTCTTCTTCTCTTTCTGCCTTTTAACAGTATTTCTGCATCTGTTTCCATGGTACCCTCCCGGAAATTGCGGCAAAAGACCCGTACCTCACAAAAGTCCTCCCTATTTACATATATCCAACCGTCCCATCTTACATAATACTGTAGAGGTGCTCAGACTGAGACAGGATTCACATAGAGAGACAACAGACAAACTAGCAAATAAATTTATGTGGCAATGCTACAGTTTTACTGAACAGTCAGCATGGGTTCAGAAGAGGGAGGTCGTGTTTTACTAAAATGATGGAATTCTATGAGGAAGCAACAAAAGGATACAATCAAAGTGGAGCTTATGATATTATTTATCTTGACTTTCAGAAAGCATTTGGTAAGGTGCCACATGAGAGGTTGGGCATCAAGTTAAAAGAAGTGGGAGTTCAGGGTGTTGTTTTTAGATGGGTGCACAATTAGCTCAGACACAGGAAGCAGAGGGTGATGGTGCGAGGAACCTCATCAGAACTGGCCGATGTTAAGAGTGGTGTTCCACAGGGGTCAGTGAGGGGGCTGCTGCTATTTTTAATATATATAAATGATTTAGATAGGAATATAAGTAACAAGCTGGTTAAGTTTGCAGATGATATCAAGACAGGTGGATTAGCAGATAATTTGGAATCCATTATATCATTACAGAAGGACTTGGATAACATACAGGCTTGGGCAGATTTGTGGCAGATGAAATTTAATGTCAGTAAATGTAAAGTACTACACATAGGAAGTAAAAATGTTAGGTTTGAATACACAATGAGAGGTCTGAAAATCAAAAGTACATCTTATGAGAAGGATTTAGGAGTCATAGTGGACTCTAAGCTATCAACTTCCAGACAGTGTTCAGAAGCCATTAAGAAGGCAAACAGAATGTGAGGTTATATAGCACGATCTGTGGAGTACAAGTCCAAGGAGGTTATGCTCAACCTTTATAATGCACTGGTGAGGCCTCATCTTGAGTACTGTGTGCAGTTTTGGTCTCCAGGCTACAAAAAGGACATAGCAGCGCTAGAAAAGGTCCAAAGAAGAGTGACTAGGCTGATTCCAGGGCTACAGGGGATAATTTATGAAGAAAGATTAAAAGAGCGGAGTCTATACAGTTTAAGCAAAAGAAGATTAAGAAGTGACATGATTGAAGTGTTTAAAATTATGAAGGGAATTAGTACAGTGGATCAAGACTGTTATTTTAAAATTAGTTCATTAAGAACACAGGGACACAGTTGGAAACTTGCTAACGTTAAATTTGACGCAAACATTAGGAAGTTTTTCTTTATACAAAGAACGATAGAAACTTGGAATAAGCTACCAAGTAGTGTGGTAGAAAGTAAGACTTTAGGGACTTTCAAAACTAGACCTGGTGTTTTTGTAGAAGAATTAAGTGGATAGGACTGGCGAGCTGTGCTGGGCTGAATGGCCTATTCTCGTCTAGATTGTTCTAATGTTCTGACATGACATACATGTGTTTGGGATATGGGAGGAATGTCAAAGTTGCCAGACACAGGAGGAAGTTGGGACTTGATCTGAGCATTTTGTAGGTGTGAGGCAGTAGTGTTAACCACTACACCACCTGGCTGCCAGGGATACTAACATCTAATAATGAAATAATCATGAACAGATCAATGAGTTTCATGGTGAAGTTACAGAGCACATGAGGAAACCAGGTGGAATTTTGTCAAAAGCACAATACAAAAGGCACTGCTGATTCCCTTTAAACTGTTAAAACTCAAGCAGTATCATCAATCCCTGTTCAGAACTAAAAATGGAAAGGAATGAAAAAAGAAAAAAGAGGTGAGTTCAAAAAGAACCATACCTCTGTTTTTCATTGATACAGGCAAGATAAGCTTTTTATTTTAAAAACAAGGAGTTACACAAAGAAAACATGGTAAAGCTGAACAAAAGCAGATTGTAGGGAAGAAATCAGATGCAGCTGCTTCTAGAAATGAATGCCCTGACTTGTGAAATTCACTGCTGGAACGGATCACTGAGTTTTTTAGAAAGTTCTTGAATTCATGATAACTTCCTGACAGAGAACCGCTGGTTGTGTTCATTTTTAGTAACTGGTGGGAGATTTGATTTTTCTGCATTATTGATGAACCTAATAGGGTAAATCAGTTGATATGGAATACATTTCCACCTGTCATGTGCTTTGCTGATATTTTATTTTATCATCTTCAATGACAAGTTTGTGAAATTAGTTCTGTAACCCGAATTTTATGTGATCACTACAATGGACGTTTGATTTACTATATGAAACCATACAACTGATATGACAATTTACTGAAATAATTTTTAGACTCTGTTGTGCAGATTACTCACAATATTATTATCACCTGCCTTTTAAAGTTTGTGTGGTATATTGAAAAGTGACAATAGTGACAGCTTGTAATGTAATATGAATTTGCACCTCACATGCTGCTAGCCATGAGGTTCCAGCAGGATAGCTACACAAGACAACACAAAATAACATGGCATAACCAGGGCCGGTGCCACCATTAAGGGGAATTAGGTATTTTCCTAGGGCACAGATCATAAGGGGGGAAAAACCCGGCCACACAAGTCAGCTACTGAACAGTCGGTTGGCACACTAATAAGCCTGGCCTAGGGTGCAAAATAACCTAGCACATTTAACTTGCTTAATCTAATTCAAAGTAACTGACTGACAAGACTCTACTCTGTAAACACTGAGCGCAACAAAGAAACCGATTCTGAACACAGCAGCAGCCCATTGCAGAAAATTTCTACAGCTAATATATAAAAAGTATTCAGACTCCTTCACTGTCTGCACACTTTATTGTGTGATAGATCTCATTTTAAATGAATAAATGTGTTTCCTCCAGGTTCTCCGGATTCCTCCCACAGGCCAAAGACATGCAGGTTAGGTGCATTGGGTATCCTAAATTGTCCCAAGTTTGTGCTTGGTCTGTGTGTGTGTGTGTCCTACGGTAGGCTGGTGCCCTGCCCGGGGTTTGTTTCCTGCCTTGTGCCCAATGTTGGCTGGGATTTGCTCCAGCACACCCCCGTGACCCTGTAGTTAGGATATAGCAGGCTGGATAATGGATGGATGGATGGATAAATAAATGTGCCATTTATACCCATCAATCTACATTCAATAAACCATGACAAAGTGAAAAAATGTTTTCAAGAAAGGACTGCACATATTCTATAAACTGAAACCTCTTATCCATATAAGTATTCAGACCCTTAATTCAGTACTCTAAAAGCTTTGCACACCTGGCATTTTATCCTTTCTTTCTGGCAGATCCTCTCAGGCTCCATTAGATTGTCTCGGCTGTATGTTGACATAATGGAGATCCTCTACCCGTCTTTGCTCCTTAAAGACTCAGCCTTTTGTGCCAAATCATGACTAGAGTCACTTGTTGGAAATCACATCATCCTTTCATTATTTTACCTCACTAATGGTCCAAATTTGTGCCATCCCTTATTTTAGAATGTGTAGCAGGCCTGAAACGCAGGAATCATTGTAAATTAACAAATGAAATGAGGATGACCAGACAAAACATGAAATATCTTAGGCCGGTTTTATACTTCACGCAATGCGACACATGCTCCAGCAGACGCTCCTGCTACGCAAGCGTTGTGCTGTTTAAACTTACGCGCGTACTTTACGGAAAACTGTAGGAATCCAGCAGGTGGCAGTGCGAGATATTCATCACGGTGAGAACAGGTTTGGCTTCGCTGTGTTGTGAATTGCCTCGAACGCCCATTAAATTCCGATGACACCTTACTGCAATAGCTCTGAAAAAGATATTTAATGATTAAATCCATCAATCCAGGAATGTGTCTATTACAGCAAGCATTGGGCACGAGGCAGAAGCAATCCCTGGACGGGGCATTAGCTCATCGCAAGGTGAATACAAGTACTCACATACACTGGAGTCATTTTCGTGGCACCAAATCTGCATATATTTGGAAGGAAATCGGAGCACACTGTGGAAACCTAGCAAGAAAACATGAGAATTCCAGGCAGAGAATACCAGCGACGTGAATCCCTGCAAGACAGCAGCACTAACGCTCCCAGGGCCGTTTGAAGGAATTTGGGGGCCCCAAGCAAAATGGACATGGAGGCACCCCGCACGCACGCACGCAAAGGAACCACAGCATAGCCATACATATTTCTGCTAGCCTACCTGCTGCAAAATTGCACCATTTGTACAAGACAAGTAGAGCTATTTTATGTGTGTAATTTATCACTTACAACTGTCTTGTTTTTTCTTATCCTCCTCTTCCTTTCTCTTCTTTCTTTTTTGGCTTCCTGAAGCATAATTCCGCTTCATGACTGCCGAGGACGTTTTGTATTTTGCCGGCAGCAGAGATCGCGTGGTTGGCTGGCTGCTGTCAGCGAGGGGGGCCCCCTTGAGGGGGATCCCGATAACAGTGTCACTGCACTTTACTGCATTCACTATCAATGGGGCGCTCACACAGTTTGTCGCTGCATTTTATTCTTAACCAGTCGTTGTCTTGGGGCCCCAGGCCAGCTCGGGGCCCCAAGCAATTGCTTGGTTTGCCTGCCTTGTCGCGACGGGCCTAAATGCTCCGCCTCCATGTCACTCCCATGTGTGTGATTATTAAAAGTATTCATTATTTAAACGAAATTACGGATTTATCTGTAAAATGCATCATACATACTTTAATGCATTTCATCATGAAAGTGATATCAAGTATAAATCTAAGGATTCTAAATGTGCAGAGAGTTATCATACATTTAATGTGCTCAGTGTGGTGATCTATTGCTGTTTGCCGCTACCGTCAGGTCAGGAAAAAAAGACGGCACAAAAGATGGTATACGAGACTTTTAAAATGAATCGTGTCATTACGATCGAGAATATGCGACGCTTGAATATAAAAGCACCACGAATGCATCTGTATGTCGGCATTTTGTTTCACCACTTCGAACCATTCATCAAACATCAAAGCATGTACACCGATCTTGTAGGATCCTCAAAGCAGTTTTGTGTCACATGTAGATAGTAACCAGAAACTCTGACGTCAATTTCCAACTTTTAGCACACTGCGCCCCCTGACTTTTTGCTGGTACTGCAACTCGAGCACACGTCGCGTTAATTTCTGAGGACCTGCTCAGAGGATGCGTCAAATGAACGCTGGCAACGCGTGGCAGCCATGATGCGGGTGCATATGCGTTCTGACTGTGAAGTATAAACAAGCCCTTATCTGCAATGAAATAAAAATCTAAGTAAATTTAAGAATCACTGCATTGTTTTTTGTTTTTTTTTTGCACTTTCCATAGTCACAACTTTTTCTGATTTGGGGTTGTAAACCTACTATAACATGTGCACAATGAAGCAATCTGAATACTTTCTCAAACCACTACACTAAAAAGATTTTTAAAAATGATTGCTATAAATATTGCCTTGCATTTCAATGTTAAACATCAGCATCTGTAACACTCAGGCCATTCAGAATGATTGACTACTTAAAAAAAAAAAAAACTCCGTCAAAAGCCAAAGAATAATAAAATGGAAAAGTCACCTTCTTATTTATTGCTATATATTTGGACTAGTTAAATAAATTTTTACATTGTGGAGGCATCTTTTCTTCCTACAAGTATACAATGTTGTACTGAATAATTCACATATTTCAGATTTTGTGACTAATGCATCACACATTAAATCGTATGTCCACCAGATGGCATCAATGAAATGGCAAACATGTCACAGAGCACCAACTACAAGAAACACATTGAAGCCTATGATATAACTTGTCACATTAAAGATCCTTTTAATAGCTCTCCAAAGAGTCTGTCGCCATCTCTTAGCACTCATCTTTTGCTGCAGAAGTTGGCACCATATTAACAGGTCACAGCCTCGCTATGTCAGCCTGTTAGATTGTGCCATGCCGCTGCATGTATCTGCTCCTGCTGATCATTTTCTTTTAAATTGGCCTGTAGAATATGCCATTCATTGTTATTACTTACAGCCTTATGATTTTCAGAAATTTTGCTCACTGATATTATTAAAGCAGTAGTAGTTACCAATTATATGTCACTTGTTAAGTTACACAGGAATATATTTATGTACATTAGAGCATTCGAATAATCTAGACAAGAACAGGCCTTTCAGACCAACAAAGCTCGCCAGTCCTATCCACTTAATTCTTCTAATGTAACATCAAGTCTTTAATTGTGAAAGTCCACAAAGTCCTACTATCTACCACACTACTTGGTAACACATTCCAAGTGTCTGTGGTTCCCTTTGTGCAGAAAACCATCCTAATGTTTGTGCGAAATTTACTCTTACGAAGTCACCCATATATTCATTTAGTTGTGCCTACAGGGGCTAAGGATGTGATTCCTTCACAAGAAGGGATGTCGGAGGAAACAAGGGAAGCTATGTCTTTGTCTACAACCTTATTGACCTGAAGGAAGATCACTAACTTCTGTCTGACTCTACCCAACCCTCCACTCTCACGCATAACCACAGGATCACCGGAAGACTGCAGGCGCACCCTTGTAGGCTCAGGAGACCACCTTGAAGATCACTGCTCTATTCAGTGTTGTATTCGTCACTCATGGTGTGTTGTTGCATGCATCAGTTTTTATACCTACAACAACAGCAACATTTATTTATATAGCACATTTTCATACAAATGATGTAGCTCAAAGTGCCTTACATGATGAAGAAAGAGATAAAAGACAAAATCTAAACATAAAATTAGGAAATACTAATTAACATAGAATAAAAGTAAGGTCCGATGGTCAGGCTGGCCAGAAAAAACAAACAAAAAAAAAACTTGAAAAAAAAAACCTGCAGGGGTTCCAAGGCCATGAGACCACCCAGCCCCATCTAGGCATTCTACCTAACATAAATGACCTCAATCAGTCCTCATTGTATTCAGGCTTCACATGGAAGAACTTGATGATGATGGTCATGTGGACTTCTGACCTTTAATCCATCAATGTAGGGACATCACAGTTCTTCGATCAGGTGATACGGAAAAAGAACAGCAGAGAAAGTAGGGGTTAGTATGGATTTCCAAACCACCATGAATGATAATGATATCTAAATGCATATACAGAATATCAGAATTAAACTAAAATGAAGCTATTAAAACTTGGATATTCCCTTTGGAACACCAACCTCTTCGGTTCCACTTATTTCATAATATGATAAATGAAGTTCAGATGTGACCATATTATATTACACTAGAAAAATCAAAAAATAATTGTGAAGTTAAAGGATAGAAAGGAAAGCGTGTAAATTGATGTCATCCAGCTTGTACTTTCCATGTAATTTGACTAAAGACTAAAGCACGGAATCATGTAACACAGTTTGACTAAAACACCCTAAAAGAAAATCACTGATTCACTTCACTGATTGAAAATCATATAAAAATTCATTTCATGTGTAGTATTTGGTCATAAGTATGCTTGCCCTTTCACTCTAAACTTCTGTGTTTAAGAGGAAGTGCCAAGGATGTAGACATTCTTTCCTTTGTTTATTGTTCCAAAGAAAACATTTCCCTCAATTACCTTTATTTAGGATAAAATATCAGAGACAGGGCCATATAGTAAACATTTTTCATACCTATTGTGCTTTCCACAATAAACAAGACTTGTAAGGTTACTTTTTAAATATATGCTGGAGTGCTTAGTAATTCAGCCTCCGAGCTCCAGAGCACTCACTTTAAACCTCAGCCCGGTTACTGTGTGTGTGTGTGTGTGTGTGTGGAGCCTTCAAGTACTCTATGATGGTTTAAGACTGGGATGAGGTGAATCGTATGACACAAGACACTCTGATTTCCTCCAACATCCCAAAGGTGGGCTAGGTGTATAGGCAAAGCAAAACTAGCTCTGTATGAGCGAACACAGCCCTTAATGCAAGTTTGATTGTAGACTGATATTCTGCTAGGCTTGAACCCTGCCCTTCACCCAGAGCTGTGGGCATCGACTTCGTAATCCTGTTTTGAAATTGTTGTGTTTCAGGAAATGAATGGTTAAAAAAAAAATCTTTCAGTACAATGATACAACCTAGTTCAGACAACACTTTTCTTCTGCAATCGTTCCTTAATGGTCCGTACTGATCCTTCCACTGGACCATTAAAAGTTGAATGGTACCAAGTTGACCCTGCATGTTTAGCTTAACCACATTACACAAACCTGACATGACTTTCTTTTCATAAAGCTGAGTGTTTAGCTGTAAAATATAGTGGATTTATAAAGTATTCAGATCCCTTCACATTCCACACACTTTTATGTGTTGGACCTTTAATTTTAAATGGATAAAGTTGACATTTTTGCCCATCAATCTACACTCATTAATCTATAATATAAAAATGAAAACCTGTTTTCAGAAAGATTTGCAAATTTAATTAAACCAAGGACTGAAACATATCATGCATGTAAGTATTCAGACCCTTAATTCGGTACTACAATAAAAGCATTAATTCTTCTTAGGTAAGGCTCTACAAGCGTTGCAGACCTGTATCTGGGCATTTTTATCCCATTCTTTCTGGCAGATCCCTTCAAGTTACGTTACACTGGATGGGAAGCCTCTGTAAATTGCCATCTTCAGGTCTCTTCACAGATGTTTTATGAGGTTCATGTATGGCCTTTGGCTGGGTCACTCAAGGACTTATCTCAAAGCCATTGCAGCATTGTCTTTGCTGTATGCTTCAGGTCACCTTTGCACTAGTCTGAGGTCGCGTGAACCCTGATAAAGGTTTTCTTCTTGCCTTTCTACATTTGGCTGCATTCATCCTTCCTGTCCCAGCCACTGAGAAGCACCCCCAAAGCATGATGTTGCCACCACCATGCTTCACCACAGGGCTGATATCAGGCAGATGATAAACAGCATGTGGTCTTTGCCAGACATAGTGCTTAAAGTTTGGCCCAAAGAGTTCAATTTATGTCTCATCAGACAAGAGAATCTTTTTTCTCACATACCCAGAGACCTTTAAATGCTGTCATATGCCTTTTAGTCAAGAGTGGTTTCCATATAGACACTCTACCATAAACATCTAATTGACGGAGGGCTGCTAAGACGGTTGTTCTTCTGACAGTTTCTCCCATCTCAGCGGAGGACTTCTGAAGCTCTGTTAGACTAACCATTGGGTTCTTGGTCACCTCTATGACCAAGTCTCTTTTTGCCTGGTTACTAAGTTTGGTCATACAGCCAACTCTAGGAAGAATCCTGGTGGTTAGAAACTTTTTCCATTTCACAATTATTGACTTAAAGCTTTAGCCGTGTTTCTTCACCTTTTCCATTATCTCCAGCTGTAGAAAAATAAAGTCTGTGTGCTTTTAAATGTGCCTCTGGGTCAGTCTGTACTGGGTCAGGCACAATATAGCCCCTTTTATCACAACATATACAGTATATATATTTATTGTGACGGACAGCCGGGTCCCATGCCCGGCTGGAACGCCTCTGCTGCATACGTCCCGGGGGAGCCACCATGGACAGTGCAATACCTTCCCCGGGGCGCCTGGGGGCAGTCTCCCTGGCCGTGGGTCCTTCCTCAGTCTCCCCCGTGGCTCCATGGGACATGGAGTCCACCACAGCCCGGTTGGGAGATGGGGTGGCTGCTAGGGGGTGCTGCGGAGAGCCAGCCGCCACAAGGGACGATTTACCAGCCCCACCCGGAGGTGCAATTAAGACCAGCTGGTCAGGCACCTGGAGCACTTCCGGGTGGGCTATAAAGCAGGCCAACCTCCCTTCATTCTTGGCCAGAGTCGGGAGGAAGAGGACGAGGTTGCCTGGGAAGAGTGGTGGTGGCAGAAAGGGTTGTTTGGAGTTTGTGTTTTGTGCTTGTGGGACTGTGTTGGGCCTGTGGGACACGGGGAAGACGTGCCCCACAGCTGAAGAGAAAAATAAAAACTCTATTTGTTTTACACGTGCCTCTGCGTGAGTCTGTGCCGGGTCGGGCGCTATATAGTGCCTTTTACAATATATATATACAGTATATATATCCCTTCCCATGGGCTCACCACCAATGGAAGGGGCCAAGGAGGTCGGGTGCAGTGTGAGTTGGGTGGTGGCCGAAGGCGGGGACCTTGGCGGTCCGATCCTCGATATGGCAGAGGGAAGTCTGGGTATGTCTGCTTAAGCTGTTTCCCCCGCGACCTGATCTCAGATAAGCGGAAGAGGATGGATGGATGAATGGATGGATATATATATATATATATATATATACACACATAGACATACACACCCCATATATCCATCCATCCATCCATCATCCAACCCGCTATATCCTAACTACACGGTCATGGGGGGTTTGCTGGAGCCAATCCCAGCCAACACAGGGTGCAAGGCAGGAAACAAACCCTAGGCAGGGCGCCAGCCCACCACAAGGCACACACACACACACACCCACATACCAAGCACACACTAGGGAAATTTTGAATCACCAATGCACCTAACCTGCATGTCTTTGGACTGTGGGAGGAAACCCACACAGGCATGGGGAGAACATGCACACTCCATGCAGGGAGGGCCCGGGAAGCGAACCCGGGTCTTCTATTTGCAAGGCAGCTGTGATACCCATTGTGCCACCATGCCGCCTATCACCCCATATATGGTATATGTAGACACAGTAAAAAGAGTCAAATAATTCTGACACTAATCACAGCTTATTACCACCTATTTTAGGAATCCCCTGACTCTTCAAGGTTTTTGCCGTAGATAAAGCTGCCCTGTGTGACACTGGCTTTATTTGTGTCATTAATAGGTATCAGCATCAAGCGGGAAAAAAAGAACAGATGTTTACCTTTCTGTGAAGAAATCATTGTGCAGACTTCAGGCTACATTTATGGACACTGCACACAATGTTCTGCCACACATCACAGATTCTGACCATTTCTTCAGTGTCTATTACATGCTCCAGCACCAGGATTACTTCTGTTTGCCTGTTTGCTGATCACATACAATAAATCACAGAAGACTTCCTATCACTTGTGTCCATCGTCCCAGTTTAAAAGCCAATAAAATTCAATGTTCAACCACACTTCAAGAGATTTCAAAGATATTTTGAAATATCCCAAGATAACTGTGTGCATTTCAAGATATCTCAAAATACATTTTGAAATGTATTGAAATGAGAAGGAGTATAGCGCTTCACCAGTTTCTTCATATACTCAGGTGCTGACCCTCTGACTGTTTTGTAGGCAAGCATCAGAGATTTGAACTCAATGTGTGCTGCTACAGGGAGTCAATGTAGGGTCCTGAAGAGAGAAGTGACATGTGTCCATCTCGGTTGATTAAATATAGATGGGCCACTGCATTCTAGATCATCTGCAGCAGCTTGATAGCACATGCAGGTACTCCTGCCAGAAGTGAGTTGCAGTAGTCCAGATGTAATAAGACCAGAGCCTGGACCAGAAGTTGTGCTGCATACTCTGACAGATAAGGTCTGATCATGCAGATGTTGTACAGCGTGAACTTATTCTTAGATGTCTGAACTTGTAATATAAATGGTTTTGATAAATTAAATGGCAAACCAAATTCTCGTCAATTGGCCACCCAGCCCTCAGTGTTATATTTGGCTGACCGTGACAGTGGGTCTCTCACCAGTGAAAACACTGTGTCTAGAAATTCTAAGGTCCTGTCCCAAGTCTGGGAAAAGTGAAATGGCCAAACTAACAGTGATAATAAATGCCATCCAAGGTCACCAAGAAGGAGAAGATAATAGAAGTGTAAGAAAAACAGACATTTAAATGTGTGCTCGCTGTACCCGTTTAAAGCTCAAAGCATATATTGGTAATTATTTAAATTGATAAATTTCTATGTCCCTTAGTCTTGAAGTTCTTTGTGGCTACTGGTCTTGATTAAATCCAGTTACAGCTTATTTCTTTCTTTACTGAATGCCTATTTTAATTTAGTACATTTTTGCTTGCACATTACACATTGACTTTATTGATTCAGAAATGCTCAAGCTGAGCTGTATGACCTTTTTTTTCTAAAAATAATTTGTGTTTACAGTACATGACTAGACTGTCTAAAAAGAAATGTGGCTTGATATATTAATATTTTTAAAGCAGCCTTCGGATGATTAGCACATAAGTGCAAATGACTGTAAAGTAGCTATTTCTATTGAAGAAGCCTGTGTCTCCTTTTTCTGACTTGCTCTAAAAAGAAGTGTTCTCATACACTAAAGTAAATTTAAAAAATACAAATTGAGTACATTCAAGTATACCAAAAGCTAAGACAACAACACAACTTGCCTCCATTTATCCATTTATTAAATCTGCTTAATGTAATTTTAGGGTTGAAAGCAGGGACAGATTGGCCAGGACACTGCGATTCAGGAGTCCTGCTGATAAGCCAATCAGCAGACCACAGATCAAATCACAGACCACTGTCATGTGATTTACACAATGAAAACTCCATGAAGGGTCTGGCTGCAGCCTACAGCCCTATGCAACATTCCTACTGTTGTGTTACCACCAGGGTTTTTTTTCCCTGGGTTATACTTATTTGCTGTTTCATAGTTATCTTTGTTATGTTTAAATTATTATTGTTTCTCTTAGTTTTGTTTATTACTTGTTAATTATGTAAAGTTTCTCTAAAGTACTTTGTGGGTGGAGCCCCAGGAGGTGGGGCCACCCTGACATCACTGCTGCTGGATCGTCTCTCTGCCTATAAATTACAGTCAGAAACCACGTTCCAGTAGGGGATCACTGAGTTCCTTGAGCGGATTTTCTGTAAATGTTGTTTTTGATTTTCTGATTCTGATTATTTTGTTTCTGTCTTTGGGTTTTGCTTTTTGATTGTGGATTGACTCTAGTTGGCCTTTTAAGGCAAATTCTTTTGCTTTATTTTTGCCTTTTTGTTATTTTTCAGTGTGCTGTTTTCTTTTGCTATGTATATTCATTATAAACTGCTCAAAAAATTAAAGGAACACTTTGAAATACATATCAGATCTCAATGGGAAAGAAATCATGCTGGATATCTATACTGATATGGACTGGGTAATGTGTTAGGAACAAAAGGATGCCACATCCTTTGATGGAAATGAAAATTATCAACCTATAGATGTCTAAATTCAAAGAGACCCCGAAAATCAATGTGAAAAAATGAAGAGGCAGGTTAGTCCATTTTGCCAAAATTTCATTGAAGCAACTCAAAATCGGACTCAGTAGTTTGTATGGCCCCCACGTGCTTGTATGCATGCATGACAACGTTGGGGCATGCTCCTAATGAGACGACGGTTGGTGTCCTAGGGGATCTCCTCCCAGATCTGGACCAGGACATCACTGAGCTCTGAGGTGCAACCTGGTGGCATCAGATGGACCGAAACATAATGTCACACCCAGAGGTGTTCTAATGGATTTAGGCCAGGTGAGCCTGGGGGCCAGTCAATGGTATCAATTCCTTCATTCTCTTGGATCTGCCTGCATACACTCTCCACATAAGGCCGGGCATTGTCGTGCGCCAGGAGTACCCCAGGACCTACTGCACCAGCATAGGGTCTGACAGTGGGTCCAAGGATTTCATTCAGATACCAAATGGCAGTCAAGGTGCTGTTGTCTAGCCTGTAGATGTCTGTGCATCCCTCCATGGATATGCCTCCCCAGACCATCACTGACCCACCACTAAACCGGTCATGCTGAACAATGTTACATGCAGCATAATGTTCTCCAGACCCTTTCACGTCCGTCACATGTGCTCAGCGTGAACCTGCTCTCATCTGTGAAAAGCACAGGGTGCCAGTGGTGGACCTGCCAATTCTGGTATTCTATGGAAAATGCCAATCGAGCTCCATGGTCCTGGGCAGTGAGCACTGGGCCCACTATACGAAGTCTGTTTCTGATTGTTTGGTGGCCTGCTATAAGTCATTTTGTAGGGCTCTGGCAGTGCTCATCCTGTTCCTCCTTGCCCAAAGGAGCAGAAACCAGTCATGCTGATGGGTTAAGGACCTTCTACAGCCCTATCCAGCTCTCCTAGAGTAACTGCCTGTCTCCTGGAATGAACTCCTCCATGCCTTGAGACTGTGTTGGGAGACACAGCAAACCTTCTGGCAATGGCACGTATTGATGTGCCATCCTAGAGAAGTTGGACTACCTGTGCAACCTCTGTAGGGTCCGGGTATCGCCTCATGCTATCAGTATTGACACAGACTATAGCCAAATGCAGAACTAGTAAAAAAACATTCAGAAAAAATGAGAAGGGAAAAATGTCAGTGGCCTCCACCTGTTAAACCATTCCTGTTTTGGGGGTTGTCTCATTGTTGCCCCTCTAGTGCACCTGTTGTTAATTTCATTAACACCAAAGTAGCTGAAACTGATTAACAACCCCCTCTGCTACTTAACTGACTAGATCCTTTAATTTTTTTGAGCAGCATATAAAGGTTCTTTCTGAGACTTGTCTCTACAAGCCAGAGGTGCATAGGTTTCTCTCTACCCCCATTAAGGCATTTTAATATTTATTGGGACTATCTGGTATTTTGAACTTTTACAGCTTCCTCCCCATTGTTGGAATTTGTTTAGGCAGAAGCCTATAGGTGGTAACTGGGTACAGATCAGAGGCCATATCTGGGCAGGCAGGCAGGCTGGTGAACACCCTGTTTTCTGGACTTTTAGGAGGCCTCACACAACCTTTTCACTATGTTTTGGACCCTGTATTACAACACCTACTACATGACATAACTACGAGGTGTGACAATTTAATTCCTGGAATGCACCTTTAAAAATATACAAGTGGAAGTGTACACTAGTGGCTGCTGTCGCCTTCA
Source organism: Polypterus senegalus (assembly GCF_016835505.1). Classification (NCBI taxonomy): domain Eukaryota; kingdom Metazoa; phylum Chordata; class Cladistia; order Polypteriformes; family Polypteridae; genus Polypterus; species Polypterus senegalus. The sequence goes on from NC_053154.1 coordinate 45,410,838, forward strand.
AACTTTTTCCCTTTGTGCATCTATACACCGACTTAAATGGCATTCCAATTTCTGGAAGCAGGTCAGGAACTCATTTTCCAGAATACTATTGAGCAGCTGTCTCACTTTCTGTTGGATATCAGTATTATTAGAAAATCTTCATCTTTTCAGTGCAGCTTTTAATTTTTGGAAATAGCCAGAAATTACAGGGAGCTAAGTCAGGTGAATAGGCAGGATGATCTAATTGGGTAATCACTTTTTTGGCCAGAAAGTCTCTTACAGTGAGCTCAGTGTGACTTGGCGCATTGTCATGACGAATGATCCACTTGTCAGGTCACAATTTGGGTCTTTTTCTTTGAACAGAATCTCGTAATCTCTTCAGTACCTCTAAATAGCACTGTTGGTTGATTGTTTGTCCCTGTTCAATAAATTCTCGCTCTTAAACTGTGAGCGCAACATGCATTCTTTTTAGGGTGCGGTGAACGCGGGGATTTCCATTGCATGCTCTGTCACATCTTCTTGCCCATCTTTGAACCGCTTATGCCATTCAAAAACACTTGACTTTTTCATAGCATCTTCGCCTTATTCCACTTGCAACAGTTGTAATCTTTCAGCAGTGCTTTTGCTGATTTTCAAACAAAATTTAATATTAATATGTTGCTCTAACTGCGGTGGGTTGGCACCCTGCCAAGGATTGGTTCCTGCCTTGTGCCCTGTGTTGGCTGGGATTGGCTCCAGCAGACCCCCGTGACCCTGTATTCGGATTCAGCGGGTTAGAAAATGGATGGATGGATGGATGTTGCTCTAAAATTCAATCACAAATTTTTACGCCAAAGTGTACACGCAGATATCTATTACCTTCCTAATAGCGAAATAACAACTGGCTCCGTCAGCTTGCAATTTATGCATGTATTAGTTCAAACATGTTCAAACATGAATACTTTTGTGATTTCAATACAATTACATCATGGGTGACACTATGTGGCCATTCCGGGAATTAAATTGTCACACCTCGTATTCAACAGTCATCAGTATTCCTGAGTAAGATAACCATCCCACAATCCTTCCATTACCCTTATTATAAGGATGTTAATGAGAACAATGCATTAGGTACAATATGTCTTAACATTGGCATGTTAAAAAAAGCTGACTAGGTCTGTCGTGTAACCAGAGGTGGGTAGAGAAGCCAAAAATTGTACTCAAATAAGAGTAGCGTTACTTCAAAATAATATTACTCAAGTAGAAGTAAAAAGTAGTCATCAAAAAAAATTACTCAAGTAAGAGTAAAAAAGTATTTGGTGAAAAGACTACTCAAGTACTGAGTAACTGTTTGATCATAATAAATAATTTATTTTTTTACAAATGTTGTAATAAGACAGACAAAAATATAAAATAATGTGCAAAATCTGCTATTTCCAAATAATAAAATAAAAAAATGAGTAAAAATAAATAACATCTTTACAAAATAAAGATGCACAAATAACACAAAGTTCCAAATCTCAGTCTTTCACAACAAAGCTTTTGAAGCCAATAGCTACAGTAGGTAACATGTATGTTTGAACAGTGCAAACTACTTACAGTGACAAGATATACTTAACACTGACAGTATAATACTGCATATTCACTTTGTGGTGTAGCGGGGCCAGTTTCAGATCCATAAAGCCGTGTCACTCTCTGTCGGCGCAATTTCATGACTACGGGGAGTTAATGAGGCAGTTGGAGCTAGTCGCACCTGCATGTGTGGCTGCGATCCTTCTCAATTGCTTCATTGGCTTCCTGCGGCATGTGATTAAGGCCCATGGAGATGGGAGTGTATATATACGGGTCAGCACAAAAAAAAAGAAGGGGGAATCAAAGAAAAGGAGAAAAGACATGAGGTTAAAAGACAAGAAAGGCAGGCTTGGGGACGACGATCTGGCCAGCTGTACATAGGAAGAAGTGCGAGCTAGGGTCCCATTAAAATAGTGTTAGCTGTGGTGCTCTTGGGGCTAGGTCTGACCACTGAACATTCGGGTGCAGTGTGGCGAGCAAGGCAGGTGCCCTCCCTAGGCTTCCAAGGTGCAACAACGTTAACGCGAAAGAAGGAGGGAGGAGAGCCGACCTTGGACGGTCTGGCCGTGATGCCTGGAGGCAGGCAAGATGGAGGTCGGCCAAAAGGAGCTCGTGGCTACTGAGTCTACACCGGCTGCGCAAGCAATGGGTGAGCCAGGAGAATGAGAAGGAGGTGGGCTGAGATCAGGAGGAGTTAGTCTGCATTTTAATCTTGGATTTTTAACGGATTTATTTATTGATTTTTTTATCCTTACTTTTCACAATGATTTTTATGGATTTATATATGTACTGTTTTTTAGAACACGGCACCATTGACACCTTTGTTTATTTTACTTTTGTTTTGACTGGTTTTTAATTAAAGCACTTTTTTCCACCATCCTCTAGCCTCATCAGTGAATTATCCTCATATGTCAGCTCATCTCGGTCATAACTATCAATGGTGTGGGTTCAGCAGATTCCAATGTGGGAAGAGGGAGTCTGTAGGGGACCGTCATCATCACACACTTATCCTCCTAATAGCACAGCTGATAGAAAATAACATTAGAACACAAGGCAGCTTGTGCACGTACAAGAAGTCTCACTTTACCTTGATTGTCTGTATATGTTTGGTTAAAACGTGCTTGTTCTTCACTCAGTGAAGTGATGGTTAAGCTTCAGCAGGAATTGGCTCTCAAGGTTCTTGCAGTGAAGCTGTGACCGTTTAGCAGTGAACAGGAGCCCTGCATGACTAAAAAGTCTCTCACAGGCTGCAGATGCAGGAAGTTTGTGTGTAGTCATGTGGCTGCATGGCTATGTCTGATTGGTGAAATGGAGTCGTGTGATTATTGTTGCTAAGTCCGCTTGGTGAAACGTAGTCATGTGATTATTGTTGCTACGTCTGATTGGTGAAACAGTCATGCAGTAGATCCACTGGAGACTTGTCTCTGGCAAAAATATAGTGTAATGTGTAAATGGAAAAAAGTAACGTGTCGAGTGTTGCCCAATGTAGCTGAGTAAGAGTAGCGTTTCTTCTTCACAAATGTACTCAAGTAAAAGTAAAAAGTATGGTGCAGTAAAACTACTCTTAGAAGTACAATTTTTTAAAAAAGTTACTCAAGTAAATGTAACGGAGTAAATGTAACTCATTACTACCCACCTCTGTGTGTAAAATGATTGATGCTGGTGTGAACTGAAGTCACAAACACGACAAATGAGTGTTGAGGCCTTTAAAAATTACGCTAAAGCAGATGACAACTTTCACTGGCTCAGAAGTGGCTCACCCCTCGACCAGTTTGCCCACACTACCCACAGGCTCAACCTGACCAAAATATCCAAAATGCCTCACAAGAGGGAAAAACCATTAAAGCTCCAGCTTGAGAAGATAATTCAAAACGAAGAGTCTTTATCAAAGAAGAATTTATTAACAGAAAATTAAAAAACAAAATGAGCAAAAATGAGTTGCCTTATAAAGGCAATCCCAGGTAACCAAGTCCCAATACATAAACCAAGAAAATATAAACCAGAAAACAGTTAAACAAACAGTAACTACAAAAGAAATAAAATAATACTTACAAAAGACTCCGTTGAACAACTTCACTGAAGCGCTGCTTGAGATCTTCTTCTGCTGGACTTAAATAGCCAGAGAGAGGTCTCAGGAGTGGTGTCATCCCACCCACAGAACAAAGGAAATGTGTGTACATTTAAAGAAACAGCACACATTCTGTTTTGTTCGACTTGATTGAATGGAATGGAATTTTCTTCAAATAAAATTTTAAAAAATAAATTAAAAATAAAAAAATAAAAAATTACAAAAAAAAAAAAAAACAAATAAATACAAGCCAGTAAACAAACCCTGGCTGTAACACAACAAACATTTAATGGAAAGTAATTTGATTATCTTGTCAACAGAGCAGAGCTGTGACAGTCTGCAGTTCGACTCTACAAAAGTACTTAAGAGCAAGGTAAAGAAAGAAGAAGAGGCTCTGAATCTCTTTAAATTACATAACTTTGTCTTAATGAGTTAGTCTTTTTCCCTCATCTTTATCCATGCCAAATATCTTCAAGTGCAGTTATAGTCAAACTATTTCTTTGTGAGATGAACAGAAAACGGTTATCATATGGTGAGAAAATGTACAGTATGTCCTCAATGGTCTTTGTTTAGCATAGTCTATGTGTGACAATATACAGCATTTCTCAACTGAATTAAATGAGAACATCTTAGGAAAGAACAGCAATAAAGAAGCACTGTCCATGGAGTTTATACTGTATGTGACACAAAACTAATCTTTAAGTTTGAACAGCACAAACCACGTAGAAGTCAATTTTGCAGATCAGATGTACTGTACACCCCTTTCTTGTGTTGTACTAAATCTGATACAGTCATACAGTATGTATCTGGAATGTGACCTGCGTTTGATCACTCAAACAGGAATGAACTGTAAAAGATGTACCTTCTCCAATTAATGTGACTCCACTGTTTGTTCTATCCCATTTCTAAGGTGAAAATCAAGACAGATGAGAATGTTAGTTCAGCATGCTAAGGGAAAAAAAGTGCAGTGACAGACATATGATAATTGTGCTCATGGCAGCACCTATAATCTTTCCTTTATAAATTCTCTTCCTTGCCATCGTGAGCTGATGAATACATGGAAGAACGCTAAAAACAACACAAGTAGTGCAGCAGCCAGCAAGCAGTTGGTGTCCATATGGTCTATTAAGCTGCATCTGTCTGGCAAATTTCTTTTGTGATTCACATTGAGAGTTCAGATGTCTGTACAAACTCATATTGGATTATGATAGCCTGCAAAATAAATTTGAAAACTCAAACAAAAAAATTGGATATGAAGTAAAAGTCAGAATTGAGTCACTTTTAGATGCAGTGTCAGTGTAGCCGGTTGTGTATACCTGTAAGGATTATGCAGCAGACCATAATACATGCCTGGAGTCAATACTAGTAAATATGCATGAGTCTAAAGAAGCATTTGAGGTATTGCATCTTTCTGACAGAGAGCAGTTTGTACACAGAGAAAAGTGGTCTTCTATTATATTTTTTGCAATTTAAAGGTAAGACTTATGTTTTTGTCATACCTGTGTGTGTGGCCTTCCTACGTAGTGGATTTGTTTGGGTTTGGAGTTGCACTTTGGCATTAGGCTCACAGTTTTTATGTACTATAGATGTCCCAGAGGATGAGTGGGCATCCTGCTCAGGATAGAGGCAAATTCCTTACCCAGCTGGGATGCCATAACAGAAGGATGGAATAAGTGGGAGCAATACCAGGCTGGGATGCCTTATGATTCCAATGTGCAAAGACGTCAGGAACCAGCAGGGGAGCAATTCACCCCCCACTATTCTAGGTGGCAGTATCCTTCATGTAGTGTCCCAGTCTGGATACCCGCAGGGCAGCATGGGAGTTGGAGTCCAGAAGTGCAGTCCTGTAGGGTTCCCTGGGGGATGGTAGAGGGCGCTGCCTGGGAAGGATCTCCCTGGCTTTCTTGTACCCAGAAGTGCTTCCAAGTGGCAATGTAATGTCACCAGAAGTACTTTGCGTGCATAGCTCCGAGTGTCAGAGTTGGGAGGAAGTAGGCAGCATTCAGCTTGAAGGATGGACGAAGGAATGACTCATTGGCTTACCGTGTTTACAATTGTATTTGTGGCTTGTAATTGGAAGGAGAGTTGGAGGTGTGCTTTGAAAAGGAATAAAAAATCCTTTATTTTATTCTATCAACGTGTGGTGCTTTACTGTGTCTGTGGTGTGGAGCTCTCAACAGGTATAGTTGTAAATTCTGCATTATGTACACTGTGGCGTGGCAGTTATTAACCAGAGCTGCACATTATCATCATGCTTACAGTGGCAGATATAGTTTATTCTTACTTTTTTGTATTGTTTTGTAGTAATGCTTATCATGAAAACAAGATCACAAAATTAATTAAATTAGTTTACACTGCATGCATGACCTCTTATCATGGTATTTAGTTGTTTGACCTTGTTATCCACTGTGAAGAGCCAAAACCACAGACACCTTATTACCCAACATGACTATACGATCAAATACAAGGTTTGCACCAACACTTTTCCACACAAGCATAATGGCAAAATACTTCACAATGAACAGATTTCCCCTCATTCCACCTCCAGTTGAGCGTCACCCGCTGCCTCCCGAGCACCTTTTAAACTGAACCCAGGAGTGCTTCCATTATCCCTGGATTGGTCACCCAGAAGATGTCCGGGACAGATGGAAACGAGGGTAGCCCTCCCCTAGACTTCATGTCTCATGCCAGACTGTGGGTGTCTCAATTGTGTTTAGTCTGGAGGAACACTGCCACCTGCCATGTGTAGGAATGAAGCAGCCACGTTCACCCAGTCCACTATTATCACCCTTCTCTCCATACCAGGATGAAGAATGTAAGGTGTTCTGGCCAGGTCAAGTCTCAGCTCCCGCTGTCTTTCAACTGCAGCTTCCTGCCAAGGCAAGAAATCATCCTGCTATCCTGCTGGGTTGCCTGTCCTTCCTCTTGGGCCCTTACACCATGTAGATTGTGTACTTCATGCAGCTTCGATGGATCAAGAGTGAATTTCCTGAAAGCATCATAACACTAGAAAGCATGTTATAAACTTGAGATTATGATCAATTGTCCTTAATTTATGAAGGTTCCCCAAAATTCATCATAAGTACAGTAGCACGTTAAATCCTTTGTAATCTATGTTCTACCAGAGCCATTCATTAATCACCGAGTGTTTCTTAAACCCCCTACATCTTGTGCCACCTGCAGTCACAACGGACAACAAACAGGGCATATTAAAATCATGACCTGACAATTTTTTGAACATTTGAAATACCAAGGTTTTATATATTATATCATGTTCATGATGAAATGCATTAATATATTTGTATAATGATATTATAGTGCAACACCAGTGCTCGCTAGTGCTAACCTAATGGATTCATGCATCTAATATTGCAACCGTTAGGTACTTTGCTCTTGATAGATAGTCCCCAGGGGGGTTAATTTGGCTTTTTACATATATAATGTATATATATATATATATATATATATATATGTATATATATATATATATATATATATTGTGGAGGCTTGCCGGCCGTGCTCCGCCCTCACCCCAGGGCCAGGAGGAGCTCTCCCGACAGCAGGATCGTGCCCCGAGTTCCAGCAGGGCCTCATGGACTATGTAGTATTTATACACAGCCCTGCTGGATACCTTGGGGGCCACCAGGAGTCACTGTAGGGGGCTCGTGGGCTCTTGTGTGCCCTATAACCCAGGAGTACGTGACAGTCACGTGACAGGAACGAACGACATGCTCCCGGGGTGAAGAAAAGGACTGTTTACCCTGACCCGGAAGGAATAAGGAACTGTGGTCTGATTGGGCAGGTACACCTCCGGGTCAGGGTGTATAAAAGGACTATGGGCCAGTCCAGACACCGAGCTGAGCTGGGAGGTAGAGGGGCGAGGAGGCGAGAATTGTGTTGTGTATTTTATGAGTAGAGAGGAAGGTGCTTGGTGCACTGTGCTACAGAAAAATAAAGAGTCTGGGACTTTTACCTGGTGTCTGACGTGGTACCTGAGGGTTCAAGGGAGCACTAGCTCCCCCTACTGCCACAATATATATATATATATATATATATATATATATATATATATATATATATATATATATATATATATATATATATATTGTCACGCACGCGAGTAGGGGCATGGAGAGACCTAAATAAGATCAGAAAGTCATATGCCAGCAGGGAGTGGCGGGGACTAACCTTTCTTTCTTTGTTTCCTACAGAAAAAAAGACGCACCGCCGCCATGAGCCTACATTCACCAATGACTGCAGTACGCTACTTCCGTCCTTCCTCTGTTCCTCCATCTATGACATCATCAATCCCATCATCCATTTCAGTTCCTTCCCAGCATACCTCTACTTCCGGCCCCTCCTACATAAATACTCCTCAGCCGCCATCTTTGGGCGGTCAGATACGAAAAGTTTTTGATGTACTTGACCGTGGCAACGAACTGGGTTGTTTTTTTGATTATTGTACAGTATACGGGGCCAGAAACCCCAAACCTTTATGATTGTCTTCTCCTTTCTTTACAATATATATATACACCAAGGGTCGGCAACCCTTCATCGGTATTGTGCTGACCCTATCTTACAATGTCATTCTATGTGCCGACATACGCAATTCTGCCAATTTTGTTATATATATATATATATATATATATATATATATATATATATATATATATATATATATATATATATATATAGTATCAAAATTGGTCTGGTTATAATGGGCTATAAATATACTTTTGAAGCATATAATAACTGGATCTTATATTATTGGTCATTCAGTATTTAAAAAAAAATACATAGCATCTTATGTGAAAAGAATGTTTTGTCAAATTTTTTTATAACTACTGTGGCAGACGGCCAGGGTCCATGCTCAGGGGAGCAGCTATGGACTATGCAATATCTCCCCCTGGACGCTAGATGGCCGCCCCCCTGGGTTGGAGCGGTGCCTCGGTTTCCCACAGAGCTCCATGGGAATTGGAGTTGGGTGCAGCTCTGTTGGGTCCCGAAGGCACAGCCAGGGAGTGCTGCAGCTGGAACTCCTGAGCCCTTATGGGCAGCGTTTTCACCACAACCGGAAGTATGGCCGGAACTAAGCAATCAAGCACCTGGAGCACTTCCAGATAAACTATAAGAGGGGCCAGCAGCCACCACTCAATGGCCAGAGTCAGGAGGAGGAAGACGAGGTTGCCTGAGAGGAGTGGTGGAGGAAGATTAAGAACGTGCTTTGCTTTGTTGTGGGTGCTTTATTTATACTTGGGACTGTGTTGTATATGTGAGGATTACAGGGAAGATGTGCCCCACAGGTGAAGAAAAATAAAACTATTTGTTTTAACGTGCCTCTTGTGTGAATCTGTGTTGGGTCAGGAGCCCATATAGCGCCTTTTTTTGCACTACATTCGGTGGCTTTATTTTTGGTTCTAATTATTTGAATAAAATAAGTAGTTTGTTTCTAAACGTCTTTGTACACTTGGCATACAACACACAACACTTTCACAGCATAACCCACACACAGTATGATCTTTTTGTTGTACAAATCCATATCCATTCATCAAAGAGTCTTGAAAAGAGCAAACATCAAGAGTCATTTTAGGGCAGTATATTACAACAAGATATAACAAGAGGTAGTAGCATAACGTACCAAGAGGTATAACAAGAGATATAACAAGAGGTTTCTTTTAACGTACCACCATCTGCACTGAACACATGGTTTCCCTTTACCTTAGACGGGAAAAGGCAACTTAGATTAGGGATACAAGCACAAAGAGTTTTATTATAATGTTACCAGTAACGGCGTACTGCACGATAACGTACAGTGAATACACTTGACTTATAGTTTTCATTCTCTTTCTCTGTATGTTTAGCATTCATTTGCTCAGAGGTTGATGAGCTTGCTGCTTCCTGAGCAGCTCTTGTTTTCTCCACTCTAGCGGCCCGGTTCTTCTCTTCTTCCATCGGCATCTTTTTGCGTTAAAACTGATTAAGTCAGTTTTTGTATTGCAATTATTTAGTAAGTTTTGGTACTTTTCTATCGACAATAGAAAAGTACCCATTTTCTTTAATTTTTCACTTAAGCTGGCACTTAAGTCTTCAATCTGCCTCACGAATGATTTAAGATATAAACAGGTAGGGGAAGTGATGGCGATGGTGGTAGGGATGAGAACGATGCCCGTACGCATGCACCACACGACAGCCCTGTTGTGTGCTGCCGAGAATTGATCCTACAATAAAATAAAATAAAATAAAAATAAAAATAGTAACAAAAATCATCTCCCCAAAAGCAGACAGTAGAGGTCGCGTAGTATATGTGTACCAAATTTCAGGTCAATAGGTGAAACGGTTTGCGAAGCTACAGGTGATTTAAAATCTTGAACAGACAAATGGACAGCCACGGTAGCGTATTAGATAAGAAGATACACACACACGATTTGTATCCTAAGGCAGATGTCTTTCAGCTGATACTGCATGTTTCTAATTTAGGTTTGTAAGAAGATGTGTTTTCTTTGTAAGTAACACATTCCTAGAAAGCAAAAGCACAGCTTTCTCCACCACATGCATCACAATATGTATTAACTATTTGAAAAAAAAATCCTTATGAGGGGGAGTAGACTGTAAACATTAAAAATTGTGATCAACTTAAAAAAAATATATATATATGTGCGATGCTTAATTTGTCACACTTAATTCTTAATAATGATTCATTTTACCTGGCCCTATTGAATCCCTTATCTCTGACTGCTTCCAGACACAATTAATATCAGCAGATACCCACACAGCCTTACAAATCACCTGCATTTAGGCTAATTGATCATATTTTTTAAAAGGTCCTTTCCATCCAGCCTGTTTTCTGTTCATGGCAGACAAAGATTTGATTTTCAGGCAAATTCAGAGTCACCTATTAAACTATCATTTATTTATTCATTCATTCATATTACACATTTGTTTATTCCGGCTCAAATTCATGGGAGACCAAAGGGTATCCTGGCAACCCAGAGAGGAAGCCAGCAGCCCATTCTACAATGCATGCTGGTCCTTCATTCCCATTACAACAGCAAAAAGCATGCCTATATATATTTGGTGGAAACCCTTATTGACTGACCCAGGGCATACAGACAAACCCTTACAACTAGGAAATTAAACTAACCGCTCAGGGCTAACACCCATCTTGTGACACGTTAACTTCTTTGAGGTAAAGTGTATCCCTGTTAGCATTTCCCTCCTAAATGCAAGCCGCGGATGTGCCCCGTTCGTCACAATTCCATGCCCCAGGGCATATGACAATACCCTGAGTTCAGACGCAAGATTAGCTTTACTAATTGAGCCAATGGGGATTTCTTGTTGAACATCCAAATAACAAAAATATACAACAAGCTAAATGTAACAGCAAATACAAGACGTACAAACAGAAGATGTATTTCAAAAAACAAACCTGCTCATTGTGATTATGTTTCAACAAAATGTACAGTAGAACATTTGTAGGTTTTAAGAAAACACATAATGATTTAATAATATAGAATTTCCTGTTTCAAAACATAACTATGTGTTTTCCAGATCATGTTTCCAGGTAGATGGGCAGGGAGACTTTACTATCCCACAGGGAAATTTGTTTGCAAAAGGTTAATCCAAATATATCAGACATCGTTACAAAAATACAAAAAAAGAACAATACACAATTGACAACTAGTGCTATCATAAATACAAACAATCAAGATTAGTACAAAGATTAATAATTACCTCTAACTGAACACAACATAATAATACACAATTTAGCATTTAGCAGCATCCCTTCAAGAAACAGAATTCAACACGTTTCTAGCTCTGGGCCTGAGTTGCCTCGAAAGCTTGCATATTGTAATCTTTCTAGTTAGCCAATAAAATGCATCATTCTGCTTAACGTCTCACTACATCCATAATGGCTAACGTTACAACACCCTAGTAGATCACGGAATAAAAGAGTTTCCGAAATCTGCATCCAGGTTGGGTGTCATTGTGGTGCGCTGAGTCGGATTCAGCATACTGCATTCAAAAGCCGTGTTTGAATGTTATCTGAGTGGAGTTTGCACATTCTTCCTGTGGCTACCTCAGATTTTTTTAAGGAGGGTGTTCTGGGTTTCTCCTACAGCCACAAAAACATGAGTGTTTGGTTAATCTGAGATTGGTCCTCATACAGTATGTGTAGGGGTGTGTGTGTGGGTTAGTATAAGTGGACCCCACAAGGGTCTTATACCTGTATATGGATATTCCCTACCTTGCATTCAGTGCAGCTGGAAGAGTCTTTAGCCTCCCAGAGACCTAAACTGGATTAAGTGGGTTAGAGAATATTTTATTATTTTTATAACTTCATTTTGACACAGAATGCCATAGACCCATGAAATAAGCTCCCAAGTAGTGTGGCAGACAATATAACTTTAGTGACCTTCAAAACTTGACATAATGTTATTTTAAAAGAATTAACTGGACAGAACTGGTAAGTTTTGTTGGACTGAATTTCCTGTGCTCATCTAGACTGTGTTAATGTTCTCATGTGCTAATTAGACCTGTTGAATATAGAACTGATAGTTTAATTTTTAAATGTAGAAAACCCAGGACTTGTGCTATAAAAAATATATCATTACTTGTAGAACAGATTTTTATAATATTTTACCTGGCATAACCATTATCTACCAATGACACAATATTGCTACTAAGATAATTGTGGTAACAGAGAATTATGGGTTTACTCTTGTGGCAGATGACCAGGGACCTTGCCCCACCAGGGCGCCTGGAGATTGGAAGGACCAGGAGAGAGGAAATACCTTCCCTGAGACACGAGAAGGCAGCCCCCCTGGTTTTGATGAGGGCCATGGGATTGGAGCTAGGAAGCTCAGTCCTTCTGCGGACCATGGCCACCGCCAGGGGGTGCTGGAACAATCCCAAGGCCTTGGACTGCAGCACTTCCGCCACACCAAGAAGTGCTGCCGGAAGAGAACCCATCCGGGTGCATTATAAAAGTGGCTGCCTCACTCCATTCGAGGAGTCGAAGTTGGGAGGCAGAGGACAGAACTTGAGGGAGAGGAGTGGCTTTGGCAGGAGAAGGAAAAAGAGAAAGACAGACGGGACTGAATCTAAAGGAGGTGAGTGTGCACTGTGTTGTGAAAAGGCTGGAGGAGAGAAAATAAAACATGTGCTTTGGAACTTGTGTATTCTGGTGTCTGTCTGTAGTGAGACTGATCTCCACTCCTCTTTAAAAGAGAACAAACAGCAGAATGTCATTTACTTTCAGTTTTTATTTTTTCTACTGAAATGAATACAGTAAGGATCAAGGCAGAATGGTGAGGCAAATAAGCATTTGCCATGTAAAAAGACAGCATGTGGAGTCTGAACATACTCCCTGTACCTTCAGCAGTATTTTCCAGGTATTACACTTTAATTTTACACTATTAAAAATAACAGTTTGTTTATTGGCACTCTCCTGGGATGTGTGGATCCTCACAGAACCACTGTTTGACAAAATAAATACCCCCAAGGCCGCCAGATGAAGCAAGCCCTCCCTGCAGCATGGAGGTGCCCCAAATGCCAGCAGGGAGTCCTGGACAATGGAGTTTGTATCCACAGCCCTGCTGGATACCATGGGGGCCACTAGAGGACGCTGCAGGGAGGAACAAGGATTATTTTTCCTACAGCCTGGAAGGACGTCCCAGTCACGTGGACAGAAGAAATGACGTACATCTGGGTTGAAGAAAAGGAGTTTTTATCTAACACGAAAGTGTTGCCAGTCACATGGACAGAGAGAGAGAAACACTCCTGGGTCGAGGACTATAAAAGACTGAGGGAGATCCCAGACGGGCGAGCTGAGTCGGATGGCAAGGTGACAATGCATCTCAGTGTGGAGGATTGTGATTATTGATTTATTATTATTGTTTATGAGTATTGTGGAGTGGAGGGTACTTTGTGCACATATTTATTATAATAAAGTCAACTTCTGGACTGGGAAAGATTCTCTTCATATGAAACTGGGTCTCTGAGCTGTGAAAAGGTTCCTAATATGTGAACAAAAAGAAATCTTTAATGTATAGTAGCTGCCCTATCAGGATACTGACAGATCATGGAAACCTATAGCAAGTGTCTTTTAAAATTAGGAACCCATTGATATTTCATAAATCTGTTACCATCTACTGTAGTCATGTTTACTTATCGAGCCTGTGACAGATCTAAATAAATAAGGTTCTTTTTGGAACCCTCATATAAATAGTTCTTTTAAGAATCCAAAATGGTTCTTCTATGGCATCATTCTGGAGATCCACTTTGGCACATTCATTTTAAGTGTATACAACTACAAATTCTGCATATTAGGTTAACTGGAAGCTCCAAATTCTCCTGGAGTGGATACAGTATGTGGAATAATCTAAATAACAAAATGTCACAGTTGTACAAGTTAATACTAATTCATGCCCAGCCTAAACCACGTGTAAAAGGGCAGAATATTTAACAAGGGAATCCTTGTGAGTAACTGGGTTCAAATCCTTAGCCCGTTCACTGTCTAGGTACAGTTTAGATATTATGACCCATGTCCCCATGGCATTTCCTCAAGGTCCTCCAGTTTTCCTCCCATATTCACAAGACATGAATTAGAAATTAAGGGGACACGCTGATTAATTAGCTGGTTGTTTAAAACTGGACCCCCTGATAAACTATTCCCCTTTATGGTTTAAACTCTGTTACCGAAAAAATGACATAACAGCATTAGAGAAAGTCAAGAGGGAAGCGACGAGGTTGATTGGTATAAGCTATCAGGAGAGACTAAAGGAGTTGAACCTTTTCAGATTAGAAAAATGGAGATTAAAGGGGACATGACTGAAATGTTTAAAATTATGAAAGCAATTAGTACAGTACATCCCTGTTGTCTCTCTATTGTATAAAAAAAAATCTTAGAGAGACGAGACAAGACATTTTTAGAGAGATTTCACATCCAGCAAGAAGAGAATTTGTGCAAAGAGATGAATTGAAAACCTAACAGGTCCAAGCAGGGGAACAGAAATAAAAGACAGACAGTAAAAGAAGAAAAGACAAAGAGTAGAAGACAAAGTAGGACATCATAAAGAGGTTAAAAAACGCTGGCACGATACACATGCACAGCAGGTTAGAGATTATGAAAGTACTAAAATTTGAAAGTCTCAAAAAACTGATAGTAATAATCCCATTAACACTGACAAACGGAAATTATTACTCGGTGAAATAACAGAACAGCGAAAAGAGACCGAATATATTGACACAGGTGATATGACAGAGCTACTACAAGTTTAATTTCAAAGAAACCACAGTTCGGTCAGGTTTATATTTATGATCACAGAGAAGCGATGCAACATAGAATCGAAAGAGTTAAACGATCGGACATATTAGAAATTCTACAGCCAATAATGGATACAATTCCATACGTCCGAAAGTATACCTTTTGGAATTACAGCAAAACAGTTCAATCTTGGTCCATACATTTGTCCACATAGTTGTGGGAGACCAGGTATAATTTTTGGCAAAGTTTAGCTTGGCTTGGATGTTTTTCTTTGTGAGAATAGGCTTTCATCTTGCTACCCTACCCAAAAACCCAGACATATGTAGAATATGACTGATTGTTGTGACATGTAGGGGACAATCATTACATGGTATGAAATACTGCACCTCCTCTAATGTTGCTGTAGGTCTCTGACCAGTTTTCTCCTTGTCTTCTCATCAATCTTGGATGGATGTCCTGATTTTGACAGAGTCACTGTTGTCGGCTGTATTCACTAGGCTCCATGGGCTATTTAATGCTTTGGATAATTTTTTGTACTCCTAGCCTGATTGATACCTTTCAGTGATGAGATCTCATTCATGTTTTGTAAGCTCTTTGTGGACCATGGCTTTTGGAGTGTGTTGAAATCGAGAGGACATCTGAATAATCCTACAGCAAGAGCCAAACTTCATCCGAGCTCAATCAGAGTCACTTTATGTGATGCCAGATGTATACTAACTACTATTGGAGACTTATTGTGATTTGGTTGATTCTGAACACAGCCACATCCGTGATTATTAAAAGATGCACACTAATGTAAAGATTTTTTTTATGATTTCTTTCTTATTTTTTCACTAAACTTTGAATAGATTGCAATTTTGCAATAAAACTGAAATAAACTCTGACAGGATTTATCTTAGTTTCATTTTTTTAATTACACAAAATCTCTGATTTTGGCAGAGGTCTGTAGACGTTTTATATACATTATAAGGTGCCAAAGCAAAATAAATAAAAATATAATTAAATGCTATGAAGATTAGTCTTGTGCCTGAGGCCAAGATTAACTTCCAGTGACCATACTTTATCATCAAGCAGGTTCATAAAATGGAAGGCTGTTGACTTACAGAAGTGACACAGCATCATCATCACAAAGAAATTGCTTTTGCATCCATTAGTCTCAATATAAAACCCCACTTTACTTTTTTAAACTGCACTGCTTTTCATCAGTAAGCTCCAATAATCCTGCATTTTTCTTGATTATTAAATATTTCCTTTTACTAATATTCCATACGGTATACTGTGCTGTAACAAGATTCAACATGGAAGTGTAAACATATAACACTGATATGGAAGTGAATGTTGGAAATTGAAAATAAAGCCTCAACAGCAGAGTGCTAAAATCCCCAGCATCATCAGCAGAGCACAGACAGTGTTTTAGCAGGCTACGGGGTTTCAAGGGGAAAGCGAAATAAAGAGCAGCCTGTTTTAAATGATGGGTGATAGTTGTTGCTATTACATCTGTGGGCTGTTGCCTGGCAACAAGACACCTCGTATGTATTTAAGAATGCACCAAATGCCTACAATTTCATCGGGCAGCCAACTCAACACAGCAAATGTGCTCTAATACTCGTAGAAAAACAGTATTTACAGTAAACATGATTACTCTTGATGTAGTGACATTTTAGTATATTTTTACAGCAACATGAAATGGTGCATGAGCAGTTATTTTGGGATCTCTGGCATCCACATACATACTATAAAATGATTTCTCGTGTATAGACAAAACTGTCTGATAATAAACTGTCCTAGTAACACTATAATAATTTCCATTGCTTACATTAGCTGCGGTGGGCTGGCGCCCTGCCCGGGGTTTGTTTCCTGCCTTGCGCCCTGTGTTGGCTGTGATTGGCTCCAGCAGACCCTCGTAATCCTGTAGTATGAATATAGCGGGTTGGATAATGGATGGATGGATGGATGCTTACATTAATACACATTACACACTTTTACAATAGATGAATATTTTCAAATTTAAATTAGCTACTGCAAAAATATCTACAACTAATGAATAAAGGATTTGTAAAGATGTGAGGACGTATTACTGAAAGTTAAAATAAACTGTTATATTTGTATCTACTATATTAAATAATTAGCTTTCAATCAATCAATCAATCAATCAACATTTATTTATATAGCACATATTCATACAAAAAAATGTAGCTCAAAGTGCTTTACAAAATGAATACAAAAATAGAAGACACAATAAAAAATAAACATAAGTCAACATTAATTAACGTAGAATAAGTAAGGTCTGATGGCCAGGGTGGACAGAAAAAAAAAAAAAAAAACTCCAAAAGCTGGAGAAAAAAATTAAATCTGTAGGGATTCCAGACCATTAGACTGCCCAGTCCCCTCTGGGCAATCTACCTAACATAAATGAAACAGTCCTCTTTGGATTTAGGGTTTTCATGGAAGGACCTGATGATGATGGATTCTTGCTAATGATGTATTAATGAAAGCTGCTATTAAATGTTACTATTGCTCCTTTTGAATCCCCTTCAATTCAAATAAAACTGCTTCTTACTGGGGCCTAGTATTCTACCGTAGTAAACACTTCATTTTAAAGACACAATACTGAACATGTAATTCCATCTCCACGATTACCTACAGAATAAAAGGTTTATTAGTTGCAGTGTGTGTTTATGAATCCTCTGTATTGGAAAATAAAAATCAATGATGAGCTGTTTGAAAAACTAGCAGTACTCACCACTGCTAAGGGACAGGGTCTGTTATGATATGGAGATGTAAACTGCATTTGAATTCCAACTTTTTTTAAAATGCATTCTTCATATTTTTACTTTTTTCATTTGAATTAACAATGCCAATGGAGTTAGGCAAACTTACCTTGGAGCATTCTGCTTTATTTTTGCTTACATTGCCACCAGAATGCAAGAACCTCCAAAACTGTAAGATTAAATACACATATATTGCACATTTCTATATATTTCTTTCTGAATACCACACATAGTTTACTGCAAACAAATTTGTAAAAATGTACAGAGTTTTGAGTCAATAAAATGGAAGAAGTGCATTAGAAGAATAAAATCACTTTAATTGTGCGTTACCAGTTAATGCTGCTGCCTTGAACCTCCATCCCAGTTGTCATCTTCTGCCCATGTTCTCCCAGAGACATGTTTCACTGAACGAGAATGATACACTAGCTTTCTATTAATGAATGTGGCCATGTCGGTGAAGGTACCCAGTGATGGACTGGCATCCTGATACAGTGTTGGTTCCTGAATTGTGCCAAATGATGCAAACTCTGAATTGGAAGAAGCTGATGTAGTAAATTAATAAATAAAGTTGTGGACGTATTTAATTGGTAACTCCACATTTGCATGACATCAGTGAGTGTGTGTGTGTGTGTGAGGGCCTACAAAGGGCTCTTCAGTCATCAATAATCAAGGATTTCATGAGGAATTAAGCATAAGTGCGTTTAAGATGTCTTCATACAATGGACTGCAGGAATCGGAAACAAAGCCTTCAGTTATGCATTCGATGTGGAAAAGCCTTAGTGTTTTATAAAAAGAAAAATTAGGACATCCGAGCTATTAGCTAACCAGGTGAGTTGGACAGGCTGAAAGTTCTCGTCTTGTTTGTCAGATGTCTTATGTTCTTATGTCTTAATGCTTTGGAGATAGACGTCCTTCCCCAGCAACCCTTTACTCAACTGAATTAAACTGAGAATTATATTATAAAAGTGTGACATATTTAGTCATAAGCACTGAGTAAATACAAAATTAACTAAAACGTAGATGAACATTGTATATATTGTGTATGAATATATTATATTTCTTGTGCCAGTATTGTACAGTATATTTTTTTATTCTTATTTATTCCTGAATGTGTATTTACCTGTACCATTACTTGGATGACACATTAGGTACACAGTAACAGGGCTGAGTTACACTACAGTTAGTTACTTAGTAATCAATGTGTAAGAATACTGTAATAAAAAGAATGCAATGTAATGCCACTGCAAATACAAAATATGACTACATGAATGTGTCCTGTAATGGTCTGGCATCCTTTAGGGTCAGATTGCCATGGGATAGTCTACTGCAACTGTAGCTCTTTATTAGAAAGACAGGGTTCAGAAATAAATGGATAAGTTACTTGAACTTGCTTAAGTGACTGTTACTTTAACCAAATATTTTAGTACAGCAACCATAATAAGTGCATTATCCTATGAAACAGTTCTGTGGTCCAACACTAAGACACAGGTGGTCCTTCTGGAATTTACAGTGCCATGGAAGGAGAGGATTGAGGAAACACATAAGTGTAAGCTTGTAAAATATGGGAGTGCAAGCAGAAGGGATAGAGTGTCTGGAACATCTCAGTGGAAGTGGGCTGTAGGAGATTCTCAGGGAAATTACTTTGGAGTAAGGTTTAGTGGTCCAGGTTGCAGGTTGCTAATTTCAGCCAGCAGGGGGTGATGTCATCTGGTGGTTTTGGCTTAAGAGGAATGAGCAATGGCAGAATTTGGAAGAGAGGTGGACAGAAATGAGTGGTAACTAGAGCAGAGAAACTGATGGGGCAGACATAAGATGCTGTTTCAACTGTCAAACCCCATCTGAGATGTCAAGGGCTAATTGATGAAACAACAATGAAGGGGGTTACCATATAAGCTGTGATGGAAAGGACCTTAAGGCTGTCTCAGTGAGAGAAGGGAAGCATGGAAGAAAGTGCCCTAGGAAGGAGGGTAAATAGTGATTAATGGCAACCGCCTCACATTAGGTACAGGATAATTCTTATCAGTTGAGATGGTAGCTATGATTCCATTGTGTTTCACACAATCAAAGTATCCCTACTGAGTGCCACCTAGTCTTGTCACTGAGCTACAGGATCTGTGTGTGAATTAAGGAGTCTAACATTTCTGTTCATTGACATTGGTGACTACTGTTTCCATGTGTTGACATTTTCATTATCAGGGGACCTCAGTCTTGTGTCTTGTTATTTTGATTTGCCAGGGACACCTCCATCTCTATCTATGGGCACCGTTTATGGATGGCATGACTACCTAATAACAAACGATGATGAAGTGGCATAAAGGGTAAGGGCTGAAGTGGTGCTTATTTAATTAACAATGTCTATCTCAATGCCAACAAATCAAAGGGGTTGCTTATTGACCTTAGGAAGTGGGCTGGAGGACACATCTCAATTTGCAATGGCAACTGTGGAAACATTTAGAAAATGCTAATAATGTGGGCCACTCATGTAATTGAAGCCTCGAAGAAGGCTCAGATGAAGCTTTATGACTTCAGACAGTTGAAAAGAAAAGGTGGTTTGTCCCAACTCTGGCTTACTTTTGAAAATGTGGTAATAATAAAAGGTATCACAACGTGGCTTCAAAATCAGACCGATTAAGTCAGCCAAGTCTGTTATTGGTACACAGCTTTCTGTATCAAACGTGTTATTAAAGCACACCATCTTAGAAAGGCTGGCATTGTTATTAAAGACAGTCATCATTCTGCTTTTCCACTTTTTCCCTGTGCCCTCTGGTAAGCATTATAGAACCATTAAAGTATGTACTTCCAAAATGTGTTAAGATTTCTTTCCACAAGCTACACTGTCACACTTCACAGCAATTTGCAGTTGCAAATCAAACTACCTGCATGTTATTAGAAAGTGAGAGGAAATCGAGGTACCGAGAGAGAGAAAGCACAGAGGCCAGGCGGAGACTGGAACCGAGGATTCTGGGTCTGTCATATAAGCACTTAGGCAACCCTTTAAGATTTGTGATGCTTGTTATTTAAGTTGAGAGTTTATATCCGTTTCTAGTATGTGAATGAACGTGTTACAAATACAAACTATAAAGCCTGCTACCAGCGAATTGTGTTTTACTTTTGTCTCTTCTTGTGTGTGTGTAAAAATCTTCAGCATTTACTATGCTCTTAATAAGCATATCTAACAATTACTAAAATAAAATACTGTCAGGTCCATAAGCATTTGGATATGACACAATATTTATATTTCTGGCTCTGTAAACCATCACAATGGATTTGAAATAAAAACAATCTTTGTGTTACTGAATTGTAGACTTTCAGCTTTAATTTAAGGTATTTACCAAAAATATTTTATGAGCCTTTTAGGAATGACAGCCATTTTTCTGCATAGCCCCCCATTTCCTGGGGTTCAAAAGTATTTGGACATTTGACTGACAAGCTGTTCCATTGCCAGGATGGAGCAGTTGCCTCATTATTTCATTTACTATTAAACCAGTACAATATCTGGAATTGATTCCAATTGTGGAATTGGCATTTGTAAGCTGTCACTGTGAACTCTCAAAATGAGGTCCAAAGAGCTGTCCATGCAAGTAAAAACAAGTGCTCATTAGGCTGATAAAACAAAATAAACCCTTTAGAAAGACAGCAGAAACACCAGGAGTGGTCACAACAAAAAGAAGGAACACACTGGTGAACTCAGCAACAGCAGAAGGTCTGGAAGTCCACAGAAGACATCCGTGCTGGATGATTGCAGAATTCTGTCCTTGGTGAAGAAGAACCCCTTCACAACATTTAGCCAAACCAAGAACACTCTCCAGGAGGTAGGCCTATTATTCCCAAAGTCTACTATCAAGAGAAGACTCGTGAAAGTAAAGACAGAGAGTTTACCACAAGGTGCAAATCACTGGTGAACCTCAAGAATAGGAAGGGCAGATCAAACTTTGTCAGAAAACATTTTTTAACAGCCTGTCCAGTTCTGGAACGATTTTCTTTGGACAAAGGAAATTAAGTTCAATATGTGTCAAATGTTGGAAAGAGAAGAGTATGGATAAGAGAAAAAATGGCTCATGATCAGAAGAATATCGACATCATCTGAAATATAGTAGAGGCAGTGTTATGGCATGAGTATGCCTGACTACCGATGGAAGAAGGTCACTAGTATTTATTGATGATATGACTACTGGCAAAAGTAAAAGAATGAATTCTCAAGTGTACAGGTCTATACTGTCTGCTCAGATTCAACCAAATGCTGGAAAACTGACAGGACAATGCTTCACAGTATAGGTGGACAATGAGCCAAAACATACTGTGAAAGCAAGTGAAGTGTTTTTCAGTGCAAAGCAGTGAAACGTTCTTCAAAGGCCAAGTCAATCAATTGACCTCAACCCAAATGGACATGCATTTCACTTCCTGAAGACCTACAAACAAGCAGAAACTGAAGACAGCTGCAGTAAAGGCCTGGCCAAGCATTACTAAAGTGAAAATTCATCACTTGGAGAAGGTCATGGGTTCCAGACTTCAGACCATCTTTGACTGTAAAGGACTTTCAATGAAATATTGAAAATGATCATATTTATGATTGTTAGTCTGTCCAAATACTTTTGAGATCCTGAGAATAGAGAGCCCATGTATAAAAATGTCTGTCTTTTCTAAACAGCTTATACAATATTTTTGTTAAACCCCTTCAATTAAAGCTGAAAGTCTACACTTCAATCATATCTTGATTGCTTTGTTTCATATACATTGTGGTGGCATACAGAGCCAACATTATGAATGAGTCACTGCCCAAACACTTATGGACCTGACTGTGTATCAAAAAATACCTAAGCCTAGACAAAATAATGCAGTACATAATTAATATTTAGCTAAAGAAACAATTTTAAAATGCCACTAGAGGTAAATTGTTTTAGATATTTATATGGGAATACAGTATCTTGAAGAGAAGGAAATAAATGGAAATGTACCCTCAAGAATCAATGGGACATTTGAGTTCAAAGCATTATTTCTATTCATACTGTTTAAGATCAATATTCTCATTCTGCATTTCAAATTTCCTAATATGAATTTCTGCTTTGACAGAAATCAATAAATACCCATTCATGTAATTGCCTCCCAGGACACTGTGTTTATGTATAGTTTGCTAAACACGTCAATCAAAGCTATTTAAGATCAAGAATTAAAAGCTTGGAAGAAGAAGTTGGTTGCTTATAAAGGATGTCAGTCTTCACAAGTATATCAATGGTTGTATCTTGTACACCTTAATACATTTCTAATATGTAGTCTGTTATGAACACTGGGCCTATAAAAGCTTTTTACATTTTATTGTGGTACAACATTGAATCGGAGTGGATTTAATTTGGCTTATTTAATACTGATCATACTAATATACAGAAAAAGATCTTTTAATTTCAAAGAAAATATAGTTCTCTGCAAAGCGGTCTAAATTAATCTACTCTCTATTTATAAAATCCTAAGCCTAAAAGGCAACAGTTTTATGTGACTTTTATGTAACGCTTTAAATCGGGCTTATTTTAAAACCTGCATATATA
Organism: Polypterus senegalus; assembly: GCF_016835505.1. Classification (NCBI taxonomy): domain Eukaryota; kingdom Metazoa; phylum Chordata; class Cladistia; order Polypteriformes; family Polypteridae; genus Polypterus; species Polypterus senegalus. The sequence continues at coordinate 45,434,013 of NC_053154.1, forward strand.
TGTTTGGTATCATTCTTTAAGAAACTTTAATGTGATGTTGTTAGATTTTCAGATTCTTATTCCGTTTTTAAATTATAAACTAAAAAATATCAAGAACTCACGTCCCGCGAGATGAGACTTTGTGCCAAGACATTTAACCACGCCTGGGGCCGTAAATAAAAGACAGATTAGATGAGTAGATGACAAAGACAGCTGCTCTACAGGCTTTTAAACGTTCAAAGTGCCGCATGAGATGCAGATCACATGGCACAGCACGGCAGCAGCAGCAAGCCAGCAGCTGACCGAGTAAAGAGGAGGTAAAAAAACAACTGTATTTTTTCCCCATTGTATCACTGTTTAAGAGGGGGTTTCGGAGGAGCAACCACATCTCCTTGGGGTGCGTTCAGCCCCCCTCTTAACAACGCGAGCGGTAGAGATGCAAAGTGGCTGCTGCGTAACGCAGGCCGGGGGGTTGGCGAACAAAGCAAGCATGGGGCGAACGCCCTAGTTACAATTATAAAACACAAAAAAATTATCTAATAAGTATTACCATAGCACACCTAAATCATCTCTGCTGCAGCCAGTTGGTTTTAGAAGTCCCATAATTGGTTAAATGGAGGTCACATGTTAGTAGTAAAGGGGTTTCAATTGCTTGTAGTCTAAGGCCAACATGTGTCTGGAGTCAATAAGGTGGCTTAACCTACACAATGAAGACAAAAGGAAATTCAAAGAAACTCTGTGAAAAGGTGATTGACAAGTCAAGGGATGGAGACAAGAAAATATCTAAGTCCCTGAATATCTCTTGTAGTCCAACTAAATTAGTCATTAAGAAAAGGAGAGTATGGCACATATGGAAAACTGCCCAGAGAAACACAGAAACTGAGCAGTCAAGCAAAAAGAAGACTAGTGAGATAGGCCACCAAGATGCTAGGATAACTCTGAAGGAGTTACAAGCTACAGTGCCCGAGTGGCAAAGAGCAAACATGTGCATGACATCTCAGCTTGTAAGAAAGGACTCTCAAGTCAGCTGGAAGAAGGGTTTAAGGTTTTATTGAACTTTTTGGATATCTAAACACTATGTTTGGCATAAGCCAAATATTGCACATCATCAAAACACTTGGTGGTGGCAGCTTTGGGTTTGCTTCTCTGCTGCAGGCCCTGAAAGGCGTGTGAGAGTAGAGGGTAAAATGAATGCAGACAAATGCAGGAGAAATCCTGGAGAAAACCTGATGCAGTCTGCAAGATACCTTGGCGGAAGATTAGTTTTCCAGCACGATGACACCAAGCATAAAGCCAACGTTACACAGAAATGGTTTAACATCCTGGAGTGGCTGAGTCAGAGTCCAATTAAGAATTGCAAAGATCTGTTTTAACTTTGACAATGAAGAGTCTTTTTCTGCTGATCAATGTTTGTTGTGGATGTAAAATGATTTTACTTTTACTACACCATTTTAATACAAGGTGTGACTAAAATGTCTCTAATTCTGCAATATCTGATCAAGTTAAACCAAAATTACCAGACAATCATTACTAAGCACACATGTTGTAAACTAGTTGGCATACATTAACTCTCAGGGCAGCAATGTCAGTTGGCACTAAAGCTGAGATGCATTAGTCTGTTGAGTGACAGTGGGCTATAATACAGCTAAATGCCTCTGCTACTATAAGAATGTGAATGCTGGCATTAAATCTTGACCCACAGCCCAGTTAGAGAAGGGCAGGCTGAAGACACCGACTGTATGTGACTGGAAAGCTAAAAGAAAGAAAGCTTCTACCTATTTTGTATACCCCCTGCACTTTACTTTAACATAATATACCCACTTAATTCTTTGCACAGCCTTTCCCCGTAGCACTGGTTGCAAGGCAGGAAACCAACAGCTGTACCACCTGCCCTTCAGAACAGGTAATCCAATTAAAGCTAATCATTTTGGGGACCATCTAGGAAAAGCTTGGGTTGCTGTTGGAAGAGGGGTTAATCCCAATGCCTGCAATGCAGTGACAGGGACACTGAGGTGTGACAATGGTGCCCTCCTTCAGATGAAACATAAAACCAAAGTCTTGACTCTCTGTTGACATAAAAGATCCCTGGGCATCCTTCGAAAAGAGTTTGTTGAACAATTGATGTCCTGGCTAAATTGCCAATTATGGTCTCCTCCATCCTGACCTCCTATTCATCTCCTGTCCCTCTTTGGCCTCTCACCTCTTCACCACATAATAGTTGATGTGTGGTGAGAGGACTGGTGCAAAATGTCTGCTATTTCATTATTTAGGCGGATTGCAAATTGATGGGATGTGAAGTGGTTCTTAGTGTGTCTAGAAAAGCACTACATAAAGCTATCTATCCACCTAAACAACTGTGGATGGGACACCAGCCTATCACAGGCCCCACTTACACACATAACCACACATTGGAGATGTGCAAGTGAAACCTGAAGGAAAACGCGCACGGACACGAGGAAAATGTGTCACACAGACAATAGGATTCAGAGCCAGCACACTGATAAGTGGGGCAGAAGTGATACCAACCGCAGGACTGTGCCACCCAAGTTTACTTTTGTTTATTGTTATTGTCACTACTGCTGTGCCAGTACCTCAACATAGCACAAAGAAACATAAAGCAGTATAATTGATGCTGTCTGTTTCAATCGATGATGATTCAAAATCGTGCAATCTCATAAGCTGTTTTTATTTTCATTTCATTCTGATACACAAACAGAGATCATTGTCATATACCTTGATAAGAAATTATGACTAAGATTGTTTTATTTTTTTAATAGAGCTTATAATACAGGAATAATTTTTTTATGTGGCTTTTGACTTCAACCCACGTTTACCAACTTTTTATAGCAGATAAGATTTCTCTTTTTTTTTTCAACTCACTTTTTCTGTATAAATTAAATCCTATTTTAAAAATGCAGATCTGACCATCTCAGTGTCCATTTTCTGAATCCACCAAATCCTCTTCAGGGCTTCCCAGCAACACTGGGCACGAGTTGGGAACCAAGCCTGGATGGGACGCCACTCCACTATTCCCTATACACTTTAAACACACATATCATAAACTGGAGGGCACTTCAGATTTTACAAACCTGCCATGAACGTACTGTCTCACATATGTTTATCATGAATCTGACAGCGCAGGTAAAAATAAATTCTGCTAGGTCAGTGCAATCATCAAACCTCTAACTCACATGGAGACATCCCCATTTAAAAATGTCGACGTCTTGACTTTATAGGTCCCTATTACTCCAATGGGTTTTCTTTTTTCCCACTAGCTCTCTCAGACATCTTTTCTTGCAGATTATGGACTAGCAGTGGATAATCAGGACCCTGTAGGTGTTAAAACTTTGCCACTGCCTCCTGCCACGCTTTTTCCGCTACCCTCAGGCTGTCCTGCCATGCCTAATGCCACCCTGCCACTTTGCTGTCAGCACTGTACAGTTTTATTCCCCTCCTGTGTCAACACCACAGGTGTAGTAAGTCTTCAAAATGTCAGTCGGTTAGCAACCTATTTTTGAGAGATTCAGCAGATGGAAAAAGAAAAATGAAAGAATCACTGGTGTGAGGGAAAATTAATTACTTATGTATTATTTCATTTGTTTAAATTAGATAAAGCGCTTATTTCAGTTGCACCAGCCCAGCTGAGACTCATCTTACAGCATAACTGTTACCTGACTGGACGAGTAACTACTGGAACCTGAAAACTAATAGAAGGTTTAGGAAACAGCCAGCCCATGGCATAGGCATCATAGGCAAATGCCAAGAGTGAGTCTCCATGGCATGGGAACAAAGACAGAGAAACACACCACGCGCTTTTTGATATTACAACAGCTGAGGGGAACCCTTCATTCCCCCCAGTTCAGGCAGCTGCTGGCCCTGTTTTGGGGCATTATTTTAACTAGCTTCATGATTTACAGTATGCCAAAGCTCATGCACACTAACATAAATGATAGTACTGAAAGATTCATTTTGGTTATTTCAGGGTCATGAAATGTAAGTATTAGTAACCTCATGGATTCCTTTAGCACATCTGGATAGCCTTCCTAACCCCTCATCTATCAGATGAATGGCACTACAGCAGAAGTTCACATTCCTTTCAAGGCATTTAATGCCAGCTACTATACATTTGGAAGCAGCCACAGAACAAGCTTGTCTTCTTATTTTTAAATTTAAAATGTATCAAGTATAAATCGCTGCATTACCATTTTAATTCTATTTTTTCAGTCTGTGATAAAATGCTACCTGTAAAAACACTTAAAGAACAAAGTTTTCCTTAGCTCCTTTGGATAAGCCATCTTAGGTTCAAATCTCTTTCAAGAACTTTGGAGTAGGCTCCCCAGACCTTTGTCCTTTACTAAATACAATGGCTTCGAATGAGAAGATGTGGTAAAATATATGCTGTCTTGATTCTGAAATAGCAATAACCATTAGCAATCACTCAAATGAAAGTTATGTTCCTTTAGTAGTGAGGCTTACTTGTTCAGCAGTGGGATCAATGGTTGACCTTAGGTGAGAAGAAGAATGTCATGGAATTAATGTTCTTCTCGGGCAGCTGACTAAATCCTTTTATGATGACTCCTGTGAGGAGAAGGAGGAGGAGATTGGGAGCTTGCGCAGATTAGAGTATGTTGCCTCACCCACCATCATTGGAACCCGAGTGCAGCCATGCAACAGATGAGACCTCAGAACCACCGTGAGGAGAACAATACAACATTTTATTGCTTTTCTTATGGGGAGCTATAGTCCTTGGATAAGAGGGATTGTTCAGATTTCAAAGAAATGGATGTTCCATATTCATCTTCCAATTCATCTGAAACTGAGACAGGCAGTTGAAGCAAAAACCTTGACAACCTTTAAGAAGCATCTGGATGAGATATTGGGACAGCGTAGCTATTAGCTAAACAAAAAGGCTTGATGGACTAAATGGCTTCCTGTCGTTTGTTAAATTTCGTATGTTCTTATGAAACCTGCAATTCTGGGCCACAACAATGTTTCAAGCTGAATCAGGTGTGGGCAGCCATGAACATCTATCACAAGTGGGAAAGAGGAGAAAGTTACTAAGACCTCATGCTGAACTTGCCAACCGTTAGACTTGAAAAGCTTCTTGCTTTTAGTTTATTTTCTCTACAGATGTCACTTACTGAAGTTTGTGTTTTCATCTCCTCTGATGTCAATTGTCAACAATTAACTAATGGGCAGATAGTGTTGCATGGGCTCCATTTATGTTAATCAGTTTCAAACTACTTTGTATCTTTATGAACCCATTATGTAAACAGTAAAGTTTGTAATTGCATCTTACTTAAGTCCTTGTAACAGCACTCAGTGAACAGCAGAATAAAAAATAAACTGAATTGAACTGAACTGAATTTTATCTCTTGAGAGGTGAGTTGTTTGAAATATCTGAAATTTTACAGTTAGCTACACAAACATTATACATAACAAGATAAGAAATCTCACAAACGAGAGGAGACCATTCAGTCCATGTGTTTAGCTGACAGCTAAGCTGTCCCAATAGCTCATCCAGATCCTTTTTGAAGGTTGTTTAGGTTTCTGCTTCAGTTCCATGTCTTGGTAGTTCCAGAGTCCCACCACTCTTTGTGTAAAGAAGTGTTTCCTGACTTCAGTCTTAAATGTACTTCTTCTTAATTTCAACTGTTGTCCTCGAGTACATGATTCACCGTTAAGATAAAAGAATTCTCTTGGGTCTACTTTATCAATGCTTTGAACGATTTTGAAGACCTGGATTAGGTCCTCACACAGTTTCTAAACAGGATTAATTCTCTGAGTCTGTCGCAGTACGACATGTCATTAAGTCCTGGGATGCACCTGGTTGATCTCATCTGCACAGCTTCAAGTACTGCTATGTCTTTTTTGTAGTTTGATGACCAACACAGCACACAATACTTCAGATGCAGTCTTATTATTGTATTACATAGTAAGAGCATAATGTCCCTTGATTTATATTCAATAGCTTTTCTGATATAATCTAACATTTTATTTGCCTTTTTGATAGCTTCTGCACATTATAACTTTATAGACTAACCAAGGCTTAGTCTAGACTTCAGCCATTCCAGCCACTTTCTACAGTCTTTTCTTCTTTCAGCTGCTCCCATTAGGTGTTGCCACAGTGGATCACCTTTTTTTATCTCTTCCTGTCCTCTACTTCTTGCTCTCTCACACCCACCACCTCCATGTCTACTCTCACCACATCCATAAACCTTCTCTTAAGCCTTCCACTTTTCCTCTTCCCTGGCAGCTCTATCCTTAGCATTCTTTTCCCAATATACCCAGCATCTCTCCTCTGCACATGTCCAAACCAACACAATCTCACCTCTTGGACTTTGTCTCAAACTGTCCTACCTGAGCTGACCCTCTAATGTACTCATTTTTAATCCTGTCCAGCCTTGTCACGCTTAATGCAAATTGACCTTCCTTTTCACTCTTGCTGATACCCGTCTGTCACAAATTACCCCGACACTCTTCTCCACCCATTCCTACCTGTCTGCACTCTCTTTTTCACCTCTCTTCTACACTCCCCATTACTCTGTACTGTTGATCCCAAGTATTTAAACTCATCCACCTTCGCCAGCTCTACTCCCTGCATCCTCAACATTCCACTGACCTCCCTCTCATTTACACACGTTTTCTGTCTTGTTCCTACTGACCTTCATTCCTCTCCTCTCCAGAGCATATCTTCTCCTCTTCAGTGTCTCCTCAACCTGCTCCCTACTCTCACTACAGATCACAATGTCATCCGCAAACATCATAGTCCACGGGGACTCCTGTCTAATCTCATCTGTCAACCTGTCCATCACCACTGCAAACAAGAAAGGGCTCAGAGCTGATCCCTGATGTAATCCCACCTCCACCTTGAGTGTATCTATCACTCCTTACAGCAGACTCACCACTGTCACACTTCCCTCATACATATCTTGCACTACTCTTATGTACTTCACTGCCACTCTTGACTTCCTCATACAATATCACAACTCCTTGCCAGGCACCAAAAAAAACAAAAAACAAAAACCTTTGAAAGCATAGCGATTTTAATTACCATATTCTTTGTAAAAGAATCTCAAGTCTACAGAAGCATGTTCAATAGATCTGTGTGTCCACAACGTGGCAATGAAGGTTCTTATTATGAGTATGCATGAAAATTGCTATCACTCATTAAACTGCTGATTAAAAACCATTCAGTAGGTATTTGCTGGCCTTTCCAATAAGATTAATGAATGATAGATTGTTAATAAACCTATCAGGTTATTTACAACACCAAGTCAATGCTCAGCAGTTTAGCACATCTTTGGGGAGTTCGGTATACAGTGTCGTGGATGCCAGGGGCGATGACCCGGCCGGGATGCCTTGGAAGACCGTAAGTGGGCGTGCGCCCATCTGGGACCACGTGGGGACTGCCTTCCTGGTTGCTTTGGGGGCCACGGGTACAGGGCATGGAAGCCCCACCCTATAGGGGCCCGTGGTCACGGCCAGGAGGCGGCGCCCCAGTGCCTTGGGGACTTGTTTCCTTGCTTCCTGGTGTGGCTGAAGTGCTGGGGGGAAGATTTAGGACGGCACCCAGAGAGCTGCCGGGCGTGGCCAAGCGAGGAATGCCGGGAACACCTGGTGCTCATCCGGGGACAGGATAAAAGAGGCCGTCTCCATTCATTCAAGGCTGGAGTCGGGAGGAGGCAAGACGAAGCACAGAGGAGGTGTGGAGGCGGCCCGAAGAGAGGCATTTGTGGCCAGGACTGTGTATTGGGGTGAAGGTGTGCACTGTTTGGGTCTGTGTGACCAGTTTATTTATTGTAAATATTGTAAATAAAACATGTGGTGGTTGAAACAGCATGTCTGCCTGTCTGTGTCCAGGCCAAGTCCACAACAGTAAGAATAACACCAAAATGTCCAGTTTCATACATTTTGTTCCTGTAAGGTTGCACCATCCGCTTTCTGTCTGTTTTCACTAAAGTTTACTGACATTTTTTTAGTCAAATACTGATGATGCAGCATAGGTGGGTCAATGGGATGACATTCTGTTTGAAGAACATGCTCAATGTTGTGTTACTATGACACACATAAGGTCTTAGGATGACCTATGCCTCTTTCTGTTGATTGATTTCCTTTCTTACTCTTGGTGCAGCATTTCTCAACCTTTTAAGTATTTGCGACCCGAGTTTTCATAACAGTTTTAATCGCGCCCCCCTGATTTTTTTTTAAGGAGCCCACTAATACCAATTTGATCTTTTTTAAGTAATAATATATCATAGATGCATATTTTATTATACCTACTTAACTTTTATCGACATTTATCTAACTCTGTATTTATTTTTCTAGTATCAGAATGTTGTTTTGGTTTCAATAGATGTATTTTTCATATTTTTTTTCTTTTTTTCACATCTTCCCGCTCCCCTTTTTGTTACTTTGCGCCCCCCTAGGGGGCCCGCCCCACAGTTTGGGAACCACTGCCTTGTTGGACAGTGGTAGTTTTTGTAACTCATTTCACCCAGCCCTCATTTATTGTCTGATGCTCAAAACGACACTTATAGTGTAACGTCAAACACTTCGGCTGCTCTGCAGGATTTCGTTTGGTGTACGTAGGCTACTGTACTTCACAGGCTGAACTCCTCAAGTACGCATTTGTAGGACAGGCACCGGACACGCGTGACGCGCTTTCAATGTGCACGTTTTTAATACCATAATTAATGATCTTAACAACAACAACAAAAAAAAAAAAACAATTTAAGTCAACTGATAGCAATGTTAATTGTAAGAAATGCCTTACATACCCAAAAAGAGGAACTGATAATACGAATTATAGTTGATTAATTGTTTATTCCCGGGAAAGTTTACCTTTACATCTTTTTGCATTAATACATTCATCCGTCCATTACCGTAGTCGTTTAGTCTGTGCCATAAACGGCAGATTTGTTAGTATTAACCATTTAACACCTTAACACCACCAGTTTAAACGCTTAATAATTGCTAGACAGTAGGCTACGGTAAGACTTGCCCATGCGCCTAAATGGATGTAACGACTGAAATCAGGGAAGAACATGCAAATCCCACAAAGAAGCTACACGGGGCGGGATGTAGTTAGGGGTCCTGCGCTGCCGACGGCACTTCAGATGACATCCTCTTGCAGCAATTCCAAATCTCAATTTCATTTGTGTGAAAAGGCTGTCTTACAATATAAATAGCTACATTGAACAAGGGGCTCACACACATCGCTAAAACAATTAAAAATGCAATTGCCTCAAAGAATTGTAATGAGTTTTGGGAATTGGGTTGAATTAGTCATTTAAATCAGTAAAGCTCCTCTGGTATGTTCCTTTCAGATTTTACGCTATTTTGGTATGACGGTGCATCAGGACGCGTAGCAGGGTTGAGCACCTGTTCTGTCCTTATTTTACATTTTGTTTAATTTTATTTGTGATGGATTGTAAAATAACCCCCAGTTCGCAGCTGCGGTCTCGGCGGATCCTTGGATGGCTTCCGTCTCATTCATATCCGAACGGCTAAGCTGCGCTGCAGCCGCGCAGCCTCCTTACAAAGGGCAGCTCGTCGGCTGACCGGCGGCTAATGCGACATACACGAGCGGTCGCCTACCTGTCGTAATAACTCCATCTGCTGTAAGACATCGTCCTGTTGCTGCTCACCCCGTCCATCCCGAGAAAAAAGGCGCTCAAGTCTCCTCCTAGAAACGAAAAATAAACGCCGTCGATTTGTGTCTCGGGTCTGCAGTATCCTCAGGTGCACATCCGTCGCCCAGTCAGCTACACAAATCCCCCACCTCCTCTTTTTCAGTCTAAGCGAAGTCGGCGGCCAGCAGAAAGGAAACAGGTTGTGCCGAGACGTCTTCTTGTATTTTATAAGGATGGAAAAAATGATCCTTCAGATAGATCATGACAGCCTTAAGCACGCGAAAAGCTCTTAGTTGCTAGGAGTCCACTTCCAAATTTCGGCGTGTCTCCGCTCTGTGGTAACGGAGAGGAGAGACGAGGGAGAAGGACCGAGCAGCCTCCTTCCTGCTGCTGCGCACTGCCGGGCTTTTTATTATTATTTATTCTCGTTTCCATAGTTACGACAACACCCCTCTTCCTAACCTCAGCATCTAATCAGCATCCAAACCTCCTCTTTTCCTTGACACTCTCATTGCACCAGTGTGAAGACACGGCGGCTTCGTACCCTCTCCATCTGACACTTCCACGCGTGTTATTGGGGGCTTTTTCTATTAACTGAGTTGTGGCTGTAAGGACCTGTTGTTGTTAGTTACTAACTAATATCTTGTCTTAAGAAGTTTTGTCTTCTTTAAATCTGAGATACATATCTGAATCTGTAGCCTTGAAATCAGACTCAGACCATTTATTTATTTTGATATGAAATTTGTCTCCTAGCTGTATCACAGAAAGGTTCAAAAGAAAAACAAGACTTGAGCTCAATTTTCCAATATAGTGGAGATTCAACAGTTAAATGGGCTATGCATGTTACCTATGGAGAGGGTTGTCAGTTTGTTTAACCTGATTTACGCTTTATAGGACCACAGACACTCTCACACAGACCCCCACACCCATACTCAATAAGCAGATTTGGAGCCACCAATGCATGTAGAAAGAAACCAGCCCACCTGGAGAAAATCCACACGGAGAAGATGAAAATCCGTACACGTTAGAAACTGTTCTGCTAGCTGGGGCTGCGAGACAGCAGCTCCTATTTCTGTTGCCACCATAAGTTTTTATTCATTCAATGCTTGTGTGGTGTCAGGGGATCTAGCTGGGAGAGGTGAGGACCCTGTTAAGAACTGAATGTATATTTAACAATCCACTGTGGAATATATTGAGTTTATCTGTATGCCTTTGGCATTTCTAGGGGCATGAGGCTCTGCCATTGTATGATGGACTCAAGATTTTTTCACTTTTTTGTTATTTTTTTTTCCAAGAGAATGCATGATGAGGATGCAGAGAAATAGTGGCAAACACCATACCACTAAAAAAAATGATTTGTTGGAGGGATTTAAATTCAATTAAATGTACACATTCCACATCAATGTACAGAGTAGTTCAATTTAGGTAGAAATTGGGTCAACATAATTTATTTGAATTACTCAGACTTATTTAGACGGATGGCTGTAAACACAGAACAGCTCTGTTAAACAAATCACTGAATGTTAGCAAAATGTAAATATGATGACTGCACACTCTGGAATTACATGAAAATTACCTATCAATTAAATATAATCCAAAAGTCAAATCTTTGTTTACAGAAATTTTATTTTTACATTTTAATTAAACTGGCAAATTGTCTGATCATAAACCACAACCACATCCACCTTAATAAAGATATAAGTGTATCTATGTGTCTGTCCACTTACTATGTCTCTGTCATTCCAACAGATGGTGCACCACAAACATTTATAGTAATAACTTGAATTGCGCATGCATCACAATCATTAAAACTACTTTTTTGAATCCAATACCGAATGTCATATAACAGAGACATGTGCACTGTATTTGTCATTCCAACATATGGTGCATCATAAAGATTTGTAGTAATAAAATGCATTTCATGTGTCATTCCAAAGGATGGCTCATAACAAACATTAAAACAGCTTTAACAGATCCCATACCAAATGTCAGATAACATGGATACATTTCAATAGATGGTGCACTGCAACGCTGAGGTCTACGTTGATTAATTAGATTTCAACCCAACTTAGATATGTTGCATTGTTAGTCATTATTAAATGATATTACCAAGTAGCCAGTTACAACACAGTAAGTAGCATAGTACATCGCCTCCTGTTGTCACAAGCAGAAAAGCTTGCTCATGGGAAGTAGAATGTGCAGTAGATTTACCAGATTATCAAAGACTAAGGCACCCAAAACTACCTTCATAATCTCATAGATCTTTGGCACTTAAAGTTCTGTGCAGTATAACTTGTTACATTTCAATGTTACTTCATAATTATATGATTGTGGCTGGCTAACAAATGATCACATGAATTGCCAAATAAAATGTGTAAAAAATTGTAAAAACAAATATTTGTGTTTTCTGTTTATTTAATTCATAGGAAATTATCACATAACGTGAGAGTGTGCAATTTTGTTAAGTTTAAAATCAATAATTTGGTGTAACAAAACAATTTATTTTTATTTTAATCAATTAAAATAAATTTGAGTAACTCAAACAAAATACATTAACTTAATTCCTTCCACTGTGTTTAGAGTAGCTAATCTGGCCAGTGTGAAGTTAACGACAATGAACTGAGTTTGAATTACTTGATTCATTTATGCGCAGTTGAGTTAGGTTTCTTCCATGAGCCATCAGCAAGAGGAGAGCATTTAGAGGGCATCAGTCTCAGAATCTGCAAAACAGGCCTGACATATTTAAGATGGCTCAGGGCTGGAGGTTCAAAAGTGGAGTGACACCGGGGGATACTAGAGAAGGCTTTCAATGCAAACTCCTGTCAATCATGAATAATCCACTGCATCCACTTAACAGTGTCATCTCCAGACAGAGGAGTAGCTTCAGTGACAGACTTTTGTCACCGTCCTGCTCCACTGACAGACTAAAGAGATCGTTCCTCCCCCACACTATGCGACTCTTCAATTCCACCCGGGGGAGTAAATGCTAACATTAATTTTATTTTAATTTTTTTTTCATTTTTTTTCATTTTTATTACTATTTAATTTAATATTGTTTCTTTGTATCATTATACTGCTGCTGGATTATGTGAATTTCCCCTTGGGATTAATAAAGTATCTATCTATCTATCTATCTATCTATCTATCTATCAATGTGGTGGCAGATGGCCACCTCAAGGCTAGACACTACTTGCTGGTTTAGATTTTTCATTACATGCAGAGAGGTGTGCCTATTACGACCTCAAGCTCAAGAAGCCAGCTTACTAAAGGTTTCAAGGATTAATGAAACAACAATAAGAGGTAAAGCTTATACTTACAGGGTCCCATAGCTGTGAAGTGACCTGTCTGCTTGAACAAAAGATACCATTTTGGGCTCATCTTTCAAATTCAGTCTGAAGACTGACTATTTTAGTCTAGCACACCCTGATTAGAGCAGTGGATTTGCTGTGCTTTCTGCATTTCTCTTTCTTAATTATTTGTATAAAAAATTAAATAAAAGCAATAATTTTGAATAGTCACTTACACTTCTCTATTCTGTTTCTCTTCTTGGTACCCTGCTGTGGCGTTACTGCTTTACTGGCAAGCTGTTCCCCTGCTCATGGGGGATACAACTGTGATGCTTGAGAGCCTTCACTTTGGGAGTGTGCCCAGCACAAACCTATTTGTTACTGTAGAATGCCTAGAAAGGGGTGGGCTTCCAGAACTTTGACTGTTTTTTTGCTTGGCATTAAAAGCAATTTTGTGTCCTTCAGATACTTTCTTTTCTCCAGGGATGTTGCTGACTAAAGTTTTTATTTTTCTCCGCTCCATTGTCAACTGGCCATATTTCAAGAATATTATTGGACATGTACTGTTAAGAGCTATTCATTTTAATTAATCAGAAATTGCTCTTTTTTGCAGTGTGTTTCTGTAGTTCTACACTGTGCAAGTTGTATTGTACAAGTAAACTTGTTACAGTACTCTGACCTTGGTACAGTGAACATTGCAAAGAAAAATCAACAAAGAAAGCCATAATATATACACTACCATTCAAATGTTTTAGAACACCTCAGTTTTTACAGTTTTTCTTCATATTTAATCAGCTGAAATGCAATGAATGAGCTAAAATGGTGAAAAGGTAAGCAGTGTGAAGACGATTCTTCATGTAGTCAGTTCACACACTTCTCGATGGTCTGGGATTTTTTGGTTGATTTCCTATGTAATAAACTTAATAAGTTATAGCCTAATGAAAATTGCATAATTAGATCCGGACCACCCTATATACACTATAAACCCCCGTGACCCTGTGTTAGGATATAGTGGGTTGGATAATGGATGGATTGATATATATATATATATATATATATATATATATATATATATATATATATATATATATATAGTATATGAGCTGTAATTAGAAATTAAGAATGTAACATAAGCAGTAAGGTCCATAAGCAAGGGGTCCAGACAAGACAAGAACAAAAATCCCAAAAGAAAAGTAAGAATTCCAATTTAATAAAGTAAAAACATTACACAAAGCACTAAATGCCTCTTAACAAAGGATATGGAGGCACAATGGTAGTGCTGTGCTAAAGTCAGTGCTCCCAATATTATTTGTCCTGCCCCCACCAATATCATATAACTACTTAATTTTTAATTTCTTTGAGTAACTGAGCCAATCAGGTTGGGGCAAAACAACTGTTGAAACAAGAAGCCAGGCCAGTGTCATTGTCTTTAAGTGGCACTCAAGTGTGTTTGGTTTATCGGCACACTCTCCAGTCCAATTATGATGGGATGTTTAGACAGAATACTCATGTGTGCAACACATGAATTGATTTTAGGGCATTTCTGAGCAAAAGATAATAAGATGTGACTTACTATATTCTATATTGTTCAACTTAAAAAAATCAGTTTCTCAAAACATCTAAATACAGATATTTTGATGCAGAGATGCAATCTAGATGCCACACTGTTCTTGATTTAGTCTGCTGCTGTGTCAGTAAGAGCAGGAACAAATTAAAAATAATAAAGTAACTGGTTTGAAATAAATCAGATCTCTCCTTTCATCTTGTCTTGTGCAGCCAGCCTAGCAGTACAGGGCATCATCTTTCTCTTTTCTTTCATGGCCTGGGACTTGCATTACTGGAGCTAAATGTGAAGGCGTGAGCTAAATGTGAGACCACCTCGAGGGTGCTCAGAGCTGAGAGTCACGTGTGCTTTGTGCTGACGTGTGCTTTGCAAACGCTAGAGTCTGTTGAGAGTGTTGGTTTGTTCTGTGGTGTGAGATTTACATTAAAAAATACATTTTGCTCTTAAAACTTGGGTTTTGGTTGCCTCTAAGGAACCGTGTGGGAATTTTTAAAGCTTTTTCCCTTTAGAAGGGTTTTTTGCTTTTTTCGCCCGCACAAGAGCAAAAGTAGCTGGGTGTTTGGAAGTGCGCTTGGAAAAGTTATTTGTACTTGTTCTTTTCTTGTTATCTGTATTTGAATTAGCATCGAGGCGGCAGGGTAGAAAGCAGCAGTAACTGATATCGGCATTTGTAAATAAATAACCGCGTCGTCGTAACAGCGATTCCTTAGTTTAAAGGAAAAGAAAAAGGCCGCGGCTGACTTCAAAGCAGTAAAAGGTGGAAACTCAGTAGTACGCAGGTAAGCGGCCTGCGTTAAGACACCGATCAGGCACAAGGAGCAGTAGGAGCAAATAAGGTAGTAAAGTTTTATTTATTTGTTTATTTTAGATTAAACAGTCCTTAGCGTCCAGAGGCAGAACAGTTAAGTGGGCGACAGCGTATTGGTTCATTAATACGGGGGAATACAAACAGTGCGAGTGAAGAGCTTATAAGTAAGAAGAGCGCAAAGCTAGAAGAGACAGAGAAAAGTAAAGTTAACCTCATAGAAAGGCAAACAGCAGGCAGCTGAGAGGGAGAACAGTACAGGAGCTTAAGGGGAAAAGGTGTAAAATATCTGTAGCAGATCTTAGTGTTACCATTTAAGTTAAGGAGCAGCTGAAAGAAGAAGAAATTTAATTTTAAGAAAAAAAAAATATATAGTTAAGGCAGCTTAGTAATCCCAAATCAAATTTTAATAATGAGGCCAGTGCAATGCAAGTCCTGTTGGATGTTGGACTTTTTAGATGATGGTTTGGAAGAGCCAGTTGTCTATGAGGGCTACATCTGCAAGAGATGCCAGCTGATCCAGCACCTCGAGCTCAGGGTCGCTGAACTGGAGGAGGAGTTGGCTGACCTGCGTTGTAATAGAGAATTGGCGGACTTGGCCCAGGTGTCCTTTAGAGATAGTGTGCACCCCTAAGGTGGCGCGGGAGGAGATTCCAGACCAGACAGGTAGGAATAGGTGGGGCACGGCTGCAAGGCATAAGGAAAAGGGTGCACACTGTCGGGGCATCAACCCCAGAATTAGAAGTGTCTAACCGTTATCATGTCCTGGCGGAGCTGGACGGTGACTCTGATAATTCTGAGGTGGTAGGCAGGGTTGAGGAGCCCCAACGGGCCACCTCAAAACCAGTTCCCAAAAAGAGAGGTAGTGATAGTTGGGGACTCAATCATTAGGGGATTGAAGCGCAGGTGTGCTCCAGAGAGAGAGAGTCTCGACGGTGTGTTGCCTTCCGGGAGCACAGGTGGGAGACCTCCTGGAAGGGTGGATAGGCTCTTGGCCAGAGCGGGGTGGATCCAGTTGTCATTGTCCACGTTGGAACAAATGACATACATAAGGGTAGTCTGTCAGTTCTGCGATCCAAATTCAAAGAGTTAGGTACCAAGCTGAGGAGCAGAACTGACAAGGTAGTCTTCTCCGAAGTTCTGCCTGTGCCACGCGCCAGTCCAGGTAAGATTGAGGAGATTAGAAGGCTTAACGCGTGGCTCAAATCTTGGTGCAGGGTAGAAGGGTATAGGTTTATGGGGCATTGGGACTCCTTTTGGAACAGATGGGACCTGTTCGCCGTGACGGGTTACATCTGAACCGGAGGGGCACCAATGTATTGGGGAGGCGTATGTGTAGGCTAGTCGAGGATTGTTTAAACTAGGGAATGGGGGCAGGGAGTTTAGGACAGGCCAGATTTAGATCTATACATGGAAGAACAAACAATGGTGTAGAAATAAAAATGCATAGTAATGTAAATTTTAAGCAAACACGTAAAGATAGAAGGATTAACACATTAAAAATAGCTTGCCTTAATGCTAGAAGTATCAAAAATAAGGTAAGTGAGTTGGAGTTGTATGTAGCAGAGCACAATTATGATATTATAGCAATAACGGAAACCTGGCTAAATAACAAAGATGGGGATGAGTGTAACATAGAGGGATACACATTTTTTAGGAAGGATAGACAGAACAGAAAAGGAGGCGGGGTTGCTGTTTATGCCAAACAGGAATTAAATGTAAGTCATCTTCAGTTGGATGATGAGCCCCATCTTAGTGAGGACATGTGGCTTCGCCTGGAAAATATTAGGGAAAAGGTCTCATTTTAGGAGTGTGTTATAGACCACCCAATTCAGACAGTAATTTCAACACACATCTTTTAGTAATATCAAAAGGCAAGTTTACAGGGGATATTATAGTCATGGGGGACTTTAATTATCCAAATATTAACTGGGATAACCTTACAGATGGAGGAGCACAAGAGCAGGAGTTTTTAGAAGTAATCAGCGACTGTTTTTAACACAGCATGTTAAAGCACCAACAAGGGGTGAAGCCTATCTGGATTTAGTATTCTGTAATAATCAGGATAGAATTGAGGGTGTAGAGGTGATTGAACCACTAGGGTCAAGTGACCATAATGTAATACAATTCTCAGTATTTTGTAAGAGTACAGATGCAAAGACTAAAATTGTTAAGTTGAACTTTAGTAGGGCTAATTTTGAGCAGATGCGACAAAGTCTAAGTAGGATAGACTGGGATAAGCTTTTAAATGTGGAGACAGTCGAGGAGCAGTGGAACAGGTTTAAAATGTTTTACATGTAATGCAGGACAGATACATACCTAAATTTGGAAGTAATAGGAAACTAAAAAATCTCCACGATGGATTAATAAAGATTTAAAAAGAAGTTGCAAAGGAAAAACTGCTGTATAAGGCATATAAGACTAATGACTGCAAAGAGAACCGTAGCGTATGAGAACATGAGGGCAACCATTAAGAAGGATATCAGAGAGGCTAAAAGACAGTTGGAGAGGAATATAGCAGATAAGGCGAAAGAAGACCCCAAGAGATTCTTTCAGTATTTTAGTAGTAAAAGAACAGTTAAGGAGGAGGTCAAGTTCATCAGGAATAGTAAAGGGAATTAAAAGATACAGACAATGAAATAGCAGATGCCCTAAACTTACATTTTTCTGAGGTGTTTACAAGTGAGCAAGTGGATAACCTGCCAGAGGTAAACACAACTACTAAGGAGGTACTGAGGGATTTGGAAATTGTAGAGGGAGAAGTGCTGCTCAGATTAAATAAGATGAAATCAAACAAATCACCAGGCCCAGATAATATTTATCCTCGTGTTCTTAAGGAGGCTAGTGAGTACATATATAAACCCTTGACACATATTTTTAGGAAGTCACTGTGCACTGGAGAGATTCCAAAGGACTGGAAAATGGCAAATATCATCCCATTATATAAAAAGGGTGACAGGGCAGATCCAAGCAACTATAGGCCAGTAAGCTTAACAAGCATCACAGGAAAATTAATGGAAGGAATTATTAAGGATAAGATTGAGCAACACATGACAAGGACAGGAGTTATTCTGAACAGTCAGCATGGGTTCAGAAGGGGAGGTCGTGTTTTACTAACATGTTGGAATTCTATGAGGAGGCAACAAAAGGATACGATCAAAGTGGAGCTTATGATATTATTTATCTGGACTTTCAGAAAGCATTTGATAAGGTGCCACATGAGAGGTTGGGCATCAAGTTAAAAGAAGTGGGAATTCAGGGTGATGTTTTTAGATGGGTGCAGAATTGGCTCAGACACAGGAAGCAGAGGGTGATGGTGCGAGGAACCTCATCAGAACTGGCGATGTTAAGAGTGGTGTTCCACAGGGGTCAGTGCTAGGGCCGCTGCTATTTTTAATATATATAAATGATTTAGATAGGAATATAAGTAACAAGCTGGTTAAGTTTGCAGATGATACCAAGATAGGTGGATTAGCAGATAATTTGGAATCCGTTATATCATTACAGAAGGACTTGGATAGCATACAGGCTTGGGCAGATTTGTGGCAGATGAAATTTAATGTCAGTAAATGTAAAGTATTACACATAGGAAGTAAAAATATTAGGTTTGAATACACAATGGGCGGTCGAAAAATCGAGAGTACACCTTATGAGAAGGATTTAGGAGTCATAGTGGACTCCAAGCTATCAACTTCCAAACAGTGTTCAGAAGCCATTAAGAAGGCTAACAGAATGTTAGGTTATATAGCACGATCTGTGGAGTACAAGTCCAAGGAGGTTATGCTCAACCTTTATAATGCACTGGTGAGGCCTCATCTTGAGTACTGTGTGCAGTTTTGGTCTCCAGGCTACAAAAGGACATAGCAGCACTAGAAAAGGTCCAGAGAAGAGCGACTAGGCTGATTCCAGGTCTACAGGGGTTGAATTATGAGGAAAGATTAAAAGAGCTGAGCCTTTACAGTTTAAGCAAAAGAAGATTAAGAGGTGACATGATTGAAGTGTTTAAAATTATGAAGGGAATTAGTACAGTGGATCGAGACTTGTATTTTAAAATGAGCTCATCAAGAACACGGGGACACAGTTGGAAACTTGTTAAGGGTAAATTTCGCACAAACATTAGGAAGTTTTTCTTTACACAAAGAACGATAGACACTTGGAATAAGTTACCAAGTAGTGTGGTAGACAGTAAGACGTTAGGGACTTTCAAAACTCGACTTGATGTTTTCTTGGAGGAAGCAAGTGGATAGGACTGGCGAGCTTTGTTGGGCTGAATGGCCTGTTCTCGTCTAGATTGTTCTAATTGTTCTAATTGCCAGATCCCTACAAAATGATCTCCAGCAGGCCACTGGTGTGAATGTCTCTGACCAAACAGCCAGAAAGACTTCATGAGGGTGACCCAAGGGCCCCATGTCCTCTAATGGGCCCTGAGCTCACTGCCCAGCAGCATGCAGCTCGATTGGCATTCGCCATAGAATACCAGAATTGGCAGATGCACCACTGGTGCCCTGTGCTTTTTACAGATGAGAGCAGGTTGACCCTGAGCACGTGACAGAATTGAAAGGGTCTGGAGAAGCCATGGAGAACATTATGCTGCCTGTAACATCATTCAGCATGAGCAGTTTGGTGGTGGGTTAATGATTGTCTGGGGTGGCATATCCATGGAGGGTCACACAGACCGCTACAGGCTTGACAAAGGCACCTTGGCTGCCATTAGGTATCAGGATGAAATCCTTGGACCCATTGTCAGACCCTATGCTGGTACAGTGGCTCCTGGTGCACGACAATTCCTGGCCTCATGTGGTGAGAGTATGCAGGCAGTTCCTGGAGGATGAAGGAATTGATACCATTGACTGGCCACCACACTTTCCTGACCTAAATAGAACACCTCTGGGACATTATGTTTTGGTCCATCCAATGCCACCAGGTTGCACCTCAGACTGTCCAGGAGCTCAGTGATGCCCTGGTCCAGATCTGGGAGGAGATCCCCCACAACACCATCTGTCATCTCATTAGAAGCATGCACCGATGTTGTCAGGCGTGTATACAAGAACACAGGGGCCATACAAAGTGCTGCGTACAATTTTGAGTTGCTGCAATTAAATTTTGGCAAAATGGACTAGCCTGCCACATAATTTTTTCACTCTGATTTTTGGGGCGTCTTTGAATTCAGGGCTCTGTAGGTTGATCATTTTCATTTCCATCAAACGATGTGGCATCCTTTCGTTCCTAACACATTACCCAGTCTATATCAGTATAGATATCCAGGAGGATTTCATTTTCCCATTGAGATCTGATGTATTTT
Source organism: Polypterus senegalus (assembly GCF_016835505.1). Lineage (NCBI taxonomy): Eukaryota > Metazoa > Chordata > Cladistia > Polypteriformes > Polypteridae > Polypterus > Polypterus senegalus. The sequence goes on from NC_053154.1 coordinate 45,454,585, forward strand.
CAAAGTGTTCCTTTAATTTTTTTGAGCAGTTTATATATATATATATATATATATATATATATATATATATATATATATATATATATATATATATATATATATATATATATATATATATATATAATAAAAGCAATAAATTTGGGGTGGTTTAAGCCCCATATACTGTAAAGAAAAATGTTCAAAATAGTCAGTGTTTTCTACAGACAACAGACAGCAAATTTATAAGGGTGCACAGGAAATGATGGGGACAATCGTGATGGATACTGGGAAAAGTGATGTCATCTTTGGGGGACCGGAGGTTAGGAAGGACCCTGGAAGTAGATGGTAGCAGTAGACTTCCGGGTTTGTTTATGGTGGCGGCATTTTGGTCTTTGTAGGGAAACAAGAAAAGAAAGGTTAGTACTCTGCCACTGTCCCCCGGCATGGCTTATCGCGGCGTCCGTCGGGCCCTTAAGCCGCTCCTCATGTGCTTGTGCATGACAATATATATGTATATACTAGGGGGTTTCCCCTCTGTGGTGGGCTTGCACCCTGCCCGGGGTTTGTTTCTTGCCTTGCGCCCTGTGTTGGCTGGGATTGGCTCCAGCAGACCCCAGTGACACTGTAGTTAGGATGTAGCAGGTTGGATAATGGATGGATGGATGAGGTTTCCCCCTGCTCGCTTTGCTCGCCTACCCCCCTGGCCTGTGTTATGCGCCAGCCACTTCACGTCTCTGCCGCTCGTGTTGTGAAGAGGGGGACTGAACACATCCCAAGGAAACCCCCTTTTAACTGGTGATACAATGGGAAACAAAGTGTTTTTTTTTTTACCTTCTCTTTGCTGCTGCTGGATTGTTGCTGCAGCTGTGCTGCATGATCTGCATCTTGTACGGTGCTTCGAACATTTCGTACAGCAGCTGTCCTACTCTTTGCCTTTTATTTCCGGCCCCGGGCATGGTTAAATCTTTTGTCACAAAGTTTTGTCTCACAGGACATGAATTCTTAATATAAAAATATTCTTAATATATTTTAATTTATAATTCAAAAACAGAATAAGAATCTGAAAAACTAACAACATCACATTAAAGTTCGATAAATTCTGAAAAGAATGATACCAAACATATATATGTACTGTAGGTTTTAAAATAAGCCCGATTTAAAGCATGACAAAAAGTGACATAAAGATGTGACATAAAATCGTTGCACTTTTAAGCTTAGGATTTTATATATAGAGTGTAGATATATATAGGCACAAAATTCCTGTATACTGCATATATTAGCATTAAGAGGTTTGGAATCACCTAAAAGGTTCATGTTTTTGATAGAAACTGATCATTTTATCTCAATGTACCATTACATTTATTTAGAAATACAGACAAGACATTACTAGTGAGGCACATGGCTGTTACTTCTTGATTTATAATTTATTATTCACATATGCCTGCAAAGTCCCATATTCAGCCGCCCTTACTCCAGTGTCCTAATGGTAAAGTATTCTAGCACACTCTTAATTAATAATGTTTAAATACTATTATGGCTATTAGAGAGACCTTCGTAATTGTGTTAGTACAGCAGGTGACACTGGCATTCAGTGTGTACTTAAGGAAGAAGCCAACTGAGTGCCAGTAAAGCATTTGTTTCTCACATCACAGACTCTGGTGTCCTTATCTTCTTATGCAGTTGTCCATCTGGACCTTCCCCTTCTTTTTCTGTCCTTGTTTGCTTCAGTGTGCCCACTTCTCTCTAGACAGTAACAGACACTTGTTTATGAAATCTTCATAAACCTGCACTACGCACCAGCCACTTTGCGTCTCTGCCACTAATGTATGTGGATTTTACTTTCACCAAACAACAAATCTTTTAATTCTCGCAGATATGCCTCTTCATTAGAAAGAAACACTACTTTCCCTGACGGCATCATGAATTAGACAATCTACAACTCTCTGACTTAGAGTTTAAAGCCGAACAATATATTCTATCTCTTTTTGCTGTTCTGTTATCTTCCCAAGGAATAATTTCCGTTTGTTTGCGCTAATGTGATCTTTATCGTTTTTTTGGGACTTTTGAATTTTAGCACTTTTATTATCTCTATCCTGCTCTGCGTGTGTATCGTGCCAACATTTTTCAATACTTTACGATGTTCTATTTTGTCTTCTACTCTTAGTCTTTTATTTCCGGCCCCGGGTGTGGTTAAATCTCTTGGCACAAAATCTCATTTCGCAGGACTTGAAAGTGTCTCTCTGAAAAAGTCACGTCTCGTCCCAGGATTTTTTTATATAATAGAGAGATGTAAACTCCAAGCTGTTATGAATGCTGCTCACGACTTTTATGTTGATGAAGCACTGATGTTAGGATGTCCCCTGGTCAAGCGCTCTAAACCAGGAATTAAAACAAAAATTCTAAGTATTCAGGACAAAAGATGACAGTCTGGCTATTCTTTATTGTTTAAATGTCCATCATCATTCTTAGTATACACAACTGGTGATGAGTAAGAAGAGCATGAACTCCAGATCTGTCTTCAATCAATAGACAATCACAGCATTTGTTATTTTTATTTATTTATTTATTTCACTTGATTGAGTTGCACATTGATGACACATTTGGTGCAAAGTATGGTTGTTATAACGCCATGTGTTGCTTGGGACTGTATGTGCATGTGTGACGCAGTGCATTGTGTGATGTTACAGCATCCATCTTAACTAAGCGTTAGTCACGTGTTTAGTTGTTGTTTGAACTTTTGCAAATTATAGGAAACTCATCGATGACACAAATCTAATTTGTCAATAAATTTAACTTAAGAAATAGCTTATGTTTTTGAGTTCTTGGCTGCCTAGTGACTATGAGTTTTTTTTTTCCTATTGGGTTGTCACCGTTGGCTACAGTGACAGTCAAGCCTGAGTGAAGTCTGAAAGAATTTCCGAACAGAAGATAGTGGACTGTAGATCTTGGAGTAAGTAAATTGTACTTCTGATGTGTATATCCCCAAAGGGTGGAAAGTGTAAGAATAGGCAAACCTGGTCTGAGCACATTTGGTGAAGAAGGTATGACAACAACTTTATCACCTCATACACCTCAGGGATTTTAGGTTGCCCTCCTTGATACTGATGATTTTTTATCAATCCACAATGGAAAGGATCCTGACGGGAAGGAATACCGCCTGGTTAAGAAACATCACACAGCAGGATTGCAAGGCTCTCCTGAGAGTGGTATGGTCAGCCAAATTCGTCCCTGGGTTGGCACTCTCTAACTTCCAGGACATCTACACCAAGCAATGTTGAACCAACACAAAGAAATCTCTCAAAGATACCAGCCATCCCTAACAATGGCCTCTTCTCTGTGCTGAATACATGGAACTGCTGACATTGCCTGAAGACCATTTCAGAGAGACTGAGGAGGAATCCATCCACATTGTAAATGAAGACAGTGCCTTGAGCTACATGATGTCCTATTGTTAATATTTATTTATTATATATTTTTAGAATATATTATTTGACATATCAATATTACTGATACTACTGATGTGTTGAGTATTTGTCTTTTTATATTCTTGTAATGTACAGTCTTGTAGTTCAGACTCTAAGCATTTCACTACCTATTTGTCTTGGTAGAGTAATTTATTACTCTACATTTCCCTTTTGTATTATTAATATTTAGCCTTTGTCAGAATGCCTCAAATCCCATGGACTTACCACTGTTTATAAGGTATTATAGTATATAACTTCACCCCACCTTCCATTCTACATCTATAACCTCAGGCATATTAGGTGTAGTAAAAGACAAGCAGGAGTTAAGTTACAATTCAAACAATGTATTATTGGATATATTTATAAATAATAACAATATGCAAAGTACATTTGAATATTGGCAACAATACAACCTGATAAATGTTGATGTGTAGTTTCAGGTGGCATACAGACTTGTTAGTTATTTAAAATGTCTCTAGTTAAGGCATCATTGGTGATCAGCTTTCTTCAGAACAGTCCGCATGCTGGTCTCAATATGGCTGCTGAGCTGTGCTCTTTATTGTGTTGTCCTTTTCAGTTCATCAGTTTGGTAAGAGAGAGAGAGAGAGTGAGGGAGTGAGCAAATTTATAGATTCTCTGTCCAACCCCTAGAGCCAATAGGGCATCATAGTACTTAAAGGCTTCTGATACAAGCCAGTTCCAAACAGCCATACTTCAGACCAATAGGGGGATAGAACATCTTCACACCTGCCACCAAACCATATGTTAAGGTAAAACTTGGCAGTTAGGCAGCCTGGCTTTCCTATGGGGGTTCAGAGACTTCAGAGAAACTTTTACCAAACTTGTTTTAGGCACTACCCCAACTCTATCGTAAAATTCTAATCTTAAAAGGGGGGATTTTGGACAGGAATGCTCCTCACTAATGTAACATTAACATTACATTGCTTTGCCTAAGTTACAAATAAAGACATACAAAATATTTATCAACTTATATGCAAAATCTCACATCAACACTATTGTACTGTGTATATAATTATGTATGACAAGGAAAATCTGATTTAACATATAATGCTGGGTCTACAAGAAAAGAATCTGTGCATTTGATAAAAGAGGATTTATGTGTTAAGGCGAAGTTGCCCCAAATCCTTTCTGTGATAAAATAATATGGCTGGCTCTGCTGCAAAATCACCTCAGGATCAACATCAGGTAGACATTTTTCTGTATTCACTTTATTCTGTCAATCCTGCATTTGCATTTCATAGTTCAGAAGGACTGACATCTCCAAAGGCTTCGCTACATCTGACAAGTCAGTCTCAGCAGTGTTTCCTTCTTTCTGTTGGTTGCTGTATTAAGGTAGCCAATTCTGTAAAAGTTTAGCTAAAGTATTTTCAGTGACACAGATTTCAGTTCTGGCTGACATGATATTCTTCACTTTTTATTTAAGACAGCTTTCAGACCACAGTTTTCACAGTTGCTACTGTTTAGGCATCTTCCACTAGAAAGAGACCTTGACGCTGTAAAGAGAATCTTGTACTATGGAGAATGGCTGCCTTATGTTTCTTTTATTTGGTAGGTCTTTCTCTGAGCATCTGCTGCTTACTTTGAGTAATATGCTTCACAAATGAATTCTGCTGGTATTGAAAGATAAATTCTCCACAAGGGTGAGATTTCTCCGGTTTGAATCACTGACCTGCTCTCTGTCACCCATCCCTTCTTTACTAACAACAGTGATGTTGACCTTATTCCTTTTAGTGACTAACAGCCGTTTCTTGAATGTGGACAGCATTCATTCATTCCTGTCAAATCTCTTCACTAACACTTGAATCCTGTCATGAAGGCTTGACATATTTATTTTGTTATTTATACAGGGAAAGCTTATAGGATGCAGAGACTTATTATTAGCAAAAGCTGTCATTTTACAGAGCATGAGTACAGTGCAGATGCCAAACATCCATGTAAACCATAAAAATGCAGAAAATATGAAAAAAATAAATAAATAAACTGAAATCATTATATAAGATGATAAAACACTATAGAATGCATGGACAATATAACGTCTACAGCATATCATAAAGTACATAAGCAGTATTAAAACAATAAAGAAAGAAAGCTCTTAAGTAAAACTAGCTACAATTAAATAAGGATGGTTTTCACCGAGCTGGCCATCTAGTAGCAATTTCAGCTGATTTAAAGGAATAATATACTGGCATTGCAGCTCAGTGAAAGCAATTCCTAATGAAGGAGAAATCTTTATTCTCAAATTCATTTGAAGAAAATGGTGCATTCAGCAATAGGCTTGCAGTCTTGAGATCTTCCTCTTTAATCTAAGGGTTTCAAAGTCAGAAGGGATGTAATGTAATTTGGCAATTTCTGTAACAAAGCCTTATAAATGGATGTCAAGAATTTTTTTTTTTCTTGCAATCTACTATTAGATACAGCATACAGATGTCACATACGTAGAATATGACTTCATTGGTGTCACAGTGCAATAATATGTAGTAGGGTGAGGCTTGTCTCAATTTACTAACAGTTTGTGTTTTCCTGGAATGTCGGTTTTGTTTAATAAGGCTGAAATCTAACATATCACCAGGACCAGATAACATTGATCTTAGACTGCTTAATGAGGGGAGGTTGAGAGCACACCCACCACACCACCCGGATTGAGATCCGATTGCAGCCTTGGAACGGGTGACACCTCAGCACCACACTGAAGAGGGTGAGGTTTTTTACTGTGGCTGGAGTGCCAATCTTACCACCAATCCCCAGGTTTTCCTGGCAGGTTGGAGGACCTGCTGATTGCTGGTGCAAATCCCTAATCTTCGAGCCACCACTCTGCCTAGTGAGTATACAGTATATATGATGTGGAAGTATGTAATGAATAGCATCAATGGCTGTAGTGCATCTTTTGGACTGCAGCCACACTTGATTGTCATTATGACTGGCAAAGTAGGCACGGCAAGTGGTCTACATGTGACAGTAAATTATCCTGGTGATTTTTAATCACTAAAGAACTTTGTTTAAATGCTAAATGAGAGGTAGACACATTCAGAATTCTTGTATGGAAATTCTTCCAGGACCTAAAAATCTATATTCTTGTATTAGTGAGAAGCATTTTACTAAACTTAAAACACCATCGATTTAGCCAATTTTTTGTCAAATGAAACTCCAGTTTTGGCTGTGATTATGTAGATGCACTTGGAAGACAGCTTATGGGCTCTGCTGATGGTAGTTACCCACTAAACCAGGGGTTGGTACTGGTGCTGTTTGCTAATGTCCTCTCTCTTCCTCTTTCTGGATAACTGAAGACTATTAGTCATTCCACCTCTGATGTCACTTCTTTGACCCTCCCCTTCTTGTCTGGAGGCCATTAGAGCAACAGTTCCGCCATTATGGAGTTAGTTGTACTCTGAACACTACTCTGAAAAGATTACTCCTCATTTATTGTGTGTTTTCTTGGTTTATTTTTGCATTTAATTTATGTGGTTACCAGGATGGAGCCTCAACTCTTTCACATTGTTGTGTCTCCTTTTTATACTGCAAATTTAGTTTCTGCTAATCCCAGGCTCATCACTACCTGCTAGCATTTCTAAGGTCACTTCTTGTCAAATTGCTATTGCTTCTGGGTCAGTGTGTGGTCTGTTTTTTGAAATGAGCAGACAATAATTGAATTTTGTCTGATGGCTGCTGGTAATGCTGTAACTTCAGGCATAATGTTGGCATTAAAGGCCCAGACCTCCATATTATTTCTTTAAAACAACATTCTCTTGCTGCAGAATCCTTCCTATAACTGTGGCCACTTATTTTCCTGCCAGTCAAATGTTTGTCACCTACCCTAAACTCAGCTGCACACTTGGTAAGGCATTTGAACCTTTCTGCGGCCATCTCTGGTCTTTCCTTATGAGTGGTGTTGATGTAAGCTACTGATGTCCCTGCATTTAGCTCTTCCAGGACACTCTGCACTCTCATGATGAATCTCCCCTGACTATACCCATGTAGTTGCACTGGCATGACAATTTGTGTTGTTATAAGGGCCTTGTATGCCAATGTCCCAGTCCGACAGCGCGTTAGTCCTGCCTGCCCCTACAGGGATCCCCACTAAACTGTTAAGAGACTCCATGACTTTACTGTCTCATTATTTTTTATTCTTTTATTCATTTTTATTGCTTAATAAAGAGCTTTGCTCTCATGTTATAAAATAAAAACATAAACTATGGTAATGTACAGTACATACTAACCTTTAATTCTGTTTCCCATCTCTCACCTTTTCCAGATTACTTAATTATTTAGATGTTGATTTTTTGAATACAAATTACAGTTTCACCACAGAAAAGGATTCAATAGTCTCTGTAGAAATTATTCAAATATAATTTCATACTAAAGTAACATAACACAAAATATCACATTAAATTACATTTTATTCTACAGCAAGACAGCAGAAAATGAAATATCTGAGTTAACAAATATACAGTAAATTCTCTTAAAAATAGACCAAATAATTACAAAGTATAAAACTACTATATAGACATTACACATAATTTTTGGGAAATCTTAAACGTTCCCTACATGAGAAGCTACACATATATTACAATTTAAATATCCTGTATCTTCAAGTGAACCTCAGAAAGGGGAAATATTTAAATGTCAAGTCAGACCAACTCCCAAACAGGGATAAGATACATTGAGTACTTTTACAGAAGTATTACATGAAGTAGACTAGGCCAACAATATTTGGATACTCTTCCTTTAAACAAATGTCCTGTCATCGATGTAGAGAGTTACTGTAAAGTGCAATGTGCATTGTCCTTTCCAAACCACCAGGGCATGTCTCCTATCCACTCTTAGATCAGTCCAAGCACAAATTCTTTCAAAGATCACATCAGAGTAAATTAATTAAAGAAAATATATTGAGTCTCCATGCTGGTATAGAGAGAGTTTCTTGAGATGTCATCAGGATATTCTGTGATTCTTATTGTAGAATTCAATAGGCGTTTTATATGGCTGCTCCAGACTCAAATCTCTGTCATGTGCTGCTCTATGCATTTCCTAGAAGGGAGCCTCATTAGAGATACACAGTAGGAGTCAAGGGTTCCTCAAACAACAATGGAGTTGTTGTTTCTTGTTGATTTACCCGATCAGGTATTCTGTCGCTAACATGTCAGCTATTCTTGAGTGTTAAGTCTTGGTCCATGCTGATACTTCTGCAAAAACACATTTATTTCATACTTAATATACACAGAAGTGAAATAAATAAAGTGTCATGCGTTCCTACTTTCCATACTGTACATCAAAGCACATTAAACACATTAAACAAAATATAAAACAAATGACTTTGTTACACCCAATACCAACTTCACATAAGCAACAACTGAAAAAAAGGACAAAAAATACAGGTTGTATCATCCATCGAAGTGGTGACCCTGCTTATTCAGTGATGGACAGCAGGAAACTGATCACTATCCCAGTAGGTGGATTGCAGACCATTGTAATGCACACTGACTCACAATAAATGAATTTATATTTGTCAGACAGCTCAATTGCATGTCTTTAGAAGACAAAGAAGAAGACAAGCCTACCTCCCTCCATTCTCACCACATTCTGTAGGAGACCCATTGATAGCATTCTGACCAGCTGCATCACTGTCTGATTTAGAAGCTGCAGTGTCTCTGACTGTAACAGGTAGTGCACACAGCAGAAAAAAAAAAAAATCAATGGGACCTCTCTGTCCTCCATTAAAGTAATCTTTATAAAGCATTGCATCTGCAAAGCATTTTAAGGGACAGCTGCCACCTCTCCCATGGCCTCTTGTCAGATTTCCATCTGGCAGAAGGTATTGTAGCATCTGTAGTAGTTCTGCCAGGTACTACGAGAGCTTCTACCCCTGCCATCAGATCTACCTCTAGTAGCTTATTTATATGTAATATGTTTATTAAACTTGTTACTACTGTTGTATTTTATCATTGTTTGTTGTTATTGATTATTTATTAATATCTGTTTCAAAGTATTACTATCTAATAACTTAACTTATATTAATTTATTTAGCTTTTTATAGTATAGAATAGTTCTTTCCATGTCTTATACTTGTTCTGTGTTTAAGTTGTAAGGAATGGCTAGCATCCTTACCCGGCTGGGATGCCTTCATGATGGAAGGATGGGGGGAGACAGTATCTACGGAGCATTGCCTTCCCCAGACGTCTAGGTGGCAGCTCCCTAGGTTGTAACAGCGCCACAGTATCTCACAGGGCATCATGAGATTTGGAGTTCGACTCAGCCCTGTTAGGTTCAATGGGTGCCGCGGGGATCTGCATGCCCTAATTTGTGGGGCTCCTGCCTTATCTGGAAGTGCTCCAAGGCCAAGCCTTTGGGGCACCAGAAGTACTTCGAGGAATTACTTAAAAAAGAAGCTTCCTGCCACTGCTCAGGGAGTCAGGAGGAAGGAGGACGAAGCTGGCATGGAGGAGTGGAGGCTGTCACCGAGGGAGAGAGAGAGAAAGAGACAGAAAGAGGAAGACAAAGTTGTTCTGTGCTTTGTATTTTATTGTGGCTGTGGAGGGAAACACTTACCAGCAAAGAGTTTCCCACAATAAAAACACTTGTTTATTTTATACATGTGTCTGAGCCTATTTGTTTTAGGTGCTTGGGAAGCTGGAGGGTCTTCTATAGTCCACAATATACATGATGCATCGCGGTCCTGGGGAACGTTACTTTGTGCCATTGTATGCCACAGTACTGTGTTTTAATGGTATGACAATAAAACCACTTGACTTGACTAAATGTTGAGCCCCGTAGAAGACCGATATAAAATATAGGGATGGTTTGAAATAAACCTGATTGAATCTAATGCATCTGTCGCAGTCACAGTTCCGGAATCCAGGGTTCATATCTTAATCCAGTCAATGTTGGTGTGAATTTTGCATGTTCCCCCAATGGCTCCAGTATTTCACTCACATCCCAAGGGTATATGTGTTAGATTAACTGTAGCAGTGGTTTAAAATGCATAAATATCAGTATATAAAAGCATTGTGACCAGTTTTGCATGACCATTATACTCATAACTGGTAAGACAAGGAAAGACCATACCAGAAAAATGAAAACCAGAGTGGCTACAGCACATCATAGTCAGTCATAACAGAGAGCTGAGAAATCTAAAGGGACCACATTGTTGAATGTCATGATACCGGGTACCAAAGTTATGTATTACTGGGCACTTTTTGCCCATACTGTTAGTGGAATGGCAGTTGCAGGAGAGTTCTTGTATCTTTTTGGACAAATGTGGGAGGCATACATAACACAGATGGAGCAGTAGACCATCTGACAGGCCTCTATTGAATATTAACATGAAAATGATCCATCATTCTGAGAGGTGTGACACATTATAGCATTTCAGACCAAAGGCCAACAAACTGTAAAGATGGGGCTTCATGATGTTTATTACAAAAGTTGCATTCCTTTAGTAACTGTCTTTGGATAGATGCATGGCTGCAGTGAACTGGGGCCTGTTCATTTTCAGAAATGAGTCTCACTTCTCTATGGGGTTGATGACTGCTGGATTCACACATGATAATGAAGCAACTTCAGCTCAATGCCTGAATAGACTTATCAGGAAGGCCTGCTCCATCACAGGGTGAACCTTACACACACTGGAAGCTGTTGTAGAAAAGAAGATGGCGGCAAAATTGGATGCCATTATGAAAAATCCCTTCCATTTCCTCCAGGAGGTGTGCTCACAAAGCACATGTAGCCAGAGGAACATTCCTCCATGATAATAATAATACATTTTATTTATATTTTCTACAATGTGGTATGAAACAAATCAGGGGGTCTTTTCTGGCCACTTCTATAAGGCAATTTAATACTTCCTCCTGATGTACTCTTTAGGTTCATTCTGAAATATATGTATGCACCATATACACTTAATTATTTTTATTTATTTTATTGACTGTTTGATCAATTGAATTATTTGTCCTGTGAGTCTGTATCCTTGTTTTTCAAGTTTCTGCTTCTGTATGCATTTGAATTTCCCCTTGGGATTAATAAAGTTTATCAAATCTAATCAGACCTAATCTAATGGGGGCAGTGTGGTTAAAGCTTTGGACTTCAAACCCTGGGGTTGTATCTCAAATGTTGTAAGCTGCCTTGGATAAAGACATTGGCCAAATAAATAAATGTAATCTAATCCAATTAATCACTCCTTTTCTCTGCTTTTGGACTACCTCTTATTCATGTGCCAACTATTCTGTATAACTGATTCACAATGCAGCAATTATTTTGGCAGGGAATATAAATGTAATAAAAAAAACAAAATTGCCACAATGTAATCTATGAGTGCATTTTTTCATGAAGAAATGTACCATTCAGCAGAAATTCAAGCCATAAAAGTAGTAAAAATAGTTAGATGTGAATGTCACATATGAATGTCAGCTGGGTGGGCATCTTCAACTGCATAAGAAATTTAATCACTACACTTTGTGAAAAAGTCATGACCTTGTTAGCCATGTTCTGGCACTACAATATAGGTTCATTGAATGAATATTGTCATGTGTACAGAGTACAGCAAAAGTCTTCCTTACCTCAGATATGGACATGCCATTGAAGGTGACACCATTTTTACTCAGGTATGAGGTGATAGATAGAAACACAAGTGCATTTCAGTTATCGATAGGCTTTTTTTTTACTTATAGTACAATGCTCAACTTTCACACTTATAAATGATTGATAAGGTAAACCCATTCATGTGAGGGTCATATAGGTTCTTTAGAGTTTTCTCACAGAAATCTTGATCAAGGTCGCTTTCTGCATTTCTAAAGATGTGAGATACTATGAAGTGTCTGTATATGGAAGGCAAAACTTTTGAAAGAGAAAGCAGATGAGAAGAGTTTAAGAACAATTGATTACACTGAGATAAAATCAATGGATGGTTTTTGTGAACAACTTAATATATGCGCATTAACTAATGTCAAGTCGATTTAGTGTTTGGTAATGTCTGTAAGAGTTCAAGCCTAAAATCAATACTTTGAAAATTACAAACATTTATAGTTGTATTGTTTTCAATTTTAGATTAGACCAATTGCAACATTCCTCACCTGGAGAAGACCGCTGCCACTGACTGAGCGATGGACAGGAGGAGACTTGCTTTAAGGTGGAGTTGGAGGTCTGTTCTGAAACACTGACCAGTTCCATCTAAACCACTTCGTCTGAGGTGATGACATTTGGTTCAGGCATCCTGCACAGCAAGATATGCAGTACTCTCACTAAACATTTAGAGTGCTATGTTGAAGACATCTCATGAACTATTTATTTTATGAATTTTCCAAGCTTTAAGTACCTGTATTGCTACACAGAGCTCCATCTCTACAATCTTTAATTACCTGTAGACTCAATGAAAGGAATACACTGAAGTCCCATGGGGATGGCAAGCAAATTTCCATGAATACAAAGGATCAAAAGGTCCTAACCCTAACAAAGTCACATTGATCGGCACAATACTTTTGACATCCTTGATGAATGCACAGAGATAAGATATGCTGTATGAAGGAAATAGCTGCGGTTAATGTACTTGCACATGCTATATTAGACGTTTTTGTTGAAATCAGTGGCAATATAGGTAACAGAAAACTTACATGAAACACTTCACAGTGTCAAAGCATAACCCATTTGTGGTCACCACCCATAAACCAGAACAACACGGTTTAAACATAATTCATAGACTGGCCAAAGACTTTAACAACAAATCAAATAGTTTAAGTTTTAGGCAGCAACTTTACAAATCATCCCTAATGAAGTAATTAGAAAGCACAGCGCCATGGACACCCAGTTATTAGTGCTGTTGTTTCACATTTATATCCAAGAGCCTTGGTTGAATCCTGCCGCAGGCCACATATAGCCATGTGAAAAAACGCTATATGTAAAAATATATCCAAATCTGATCTTCATTTAAGCAGCATCTATAGATAAAGATGATGTAATACCCAAATATCATGCCAAATTTATATTTTCTAGTCCATTATTTAATGAAAATAAACATACTGTAAATAGAATGGATAAAGTACGTTCAGGCGGCACGGTGGCTCAGTGGTAGCGCTGCTGCCTCGCAGTTAGGAGATCCGAGTCCTCCCTACGTGGAGTTTGCATGTTCTCTACGTGTCTGCGTGGGTTTCCTCCGGATACTCTGGTTTCCTCCCACAGTACAAAGACATGCAGGTTAGGTGCATTGGCGATCCTAAATTGTCCCTGGTGTGTGTATGGATGTGTGTGTGCCCTGCGGTGCGACAGTGCCCTGCCTGGGGTTTGTTCCTGCCTTGCCCCCTGTGCTGGCTGGGATTGGCTCCAGCAGAACCCGTGAACCTGTGTTAGGATATAGCGGGTTGGAGAATGACTGACTGACTAATTTGGATAGGAATATAAATAACAAGCTGGTTAAATTACCTACAAATTTGAGCTAAAGAAACACATAGGAATGGATCTTGTTCATAACCTGGGGCCTGCCTATAAATTCAAAATTAGCAGAAATGGACAGTTAAAGAAGACGAATGAGGACCTATACATAAAGCCTATACATAAAGCTCAACAAATCACTGACATTCCTTACTTACTGTACAATGAATCAGAAACAAAAATTAAGCTTTCTTTTTCTTAAGATGCATTCATGTAAATATGAAGAAGGATTTATCAAAGAAAGGCAAAGTAAAAAAACAACCAAACTTAAAAACACATTGCCAGTAGCATTCCGCATATTCAGAATACCTGGGTATGGTGATGTGGGTCAATATCCTCCTGGATGTCTGGACACCAAGGATATTCTCTGGACATTGGACAGAACTGGAGTAGAGTTTCTTCAGAAGAGACATAGACATGAAACTCTGAATGATTCTCACGTTGGCACTCCTGTTTTAAGAAGAAAAGCCACTGTCATGTAAAAGATTTTTTTTTATGCTGAATGATCACATGATGCCCAAACATCGAATGATATCTTTGATCCTTGACGGTTTTCACAGTTAGTGCTATGTTCCACAGGCCTTAAATTCTGCAAACAATGATGATCAACCTAGCACTCTATTGATATTGTCTAAAAATACCACACCTCAGTCTCATTAAATTAATCCTCATTCCTCACAGCTGAACTAACAATAATATACAGTTTTTTGACAATTTGGTGCAGACAAACTGGATTTACAAGTCTGGAAATTAATGGGTGTTGCTGTTTAGTCAAGGGGCTCTCAGGATTGAAAATAGCATCAAGATGGCACAGGATAAGGTATAAATCCAAGAAAGAAACTTTGAGTAAGGATCCGGCATAAGCCCAAGAAGGAGAACATCTACACTGGCAAAGGAAGAAGATGCTAGTGGACCGTGATTGTGCAGTGTGTATCCTAGAATTAAGGAGCAGCTGGGCAAACACGTGTAAAAGTCTTAGTGGGAATTTTCCCTACGTGGTTGAAGGCAAACATATAAAGGATGCCTGACCTGTATCTCCATAAATAGAGAGAGATCATGGAGAGCTCTGAGATTTATGGTACCTCTTATCCACTCTGTGGCAATGGATGGTTCCTAGCTAGTGAAGCTGTAAAATCTAGGAAGACAATCAGTTGGACCATGCAGCTCTTTAATGTTAGACAGCCCAGATCCTTTAGTAACCACAGAAGAAAATGAAGGGTCTCTCAGTAGAGCGGTAGCTAGCCTGGTGTTATGGTAGCACACTAAAACTTAATCTGGGATTTGGCCAGAAGTGTTTCCAGAAGAATGTCAGAGGTGAATCTACTTTTAGTCCAGGCATACCAGACTAGAACTCCCTCAAACCACATCTCTGCTTTCAGTTGCCTGTAAAGGGTCTCAGAGGCAGCCCTTCGGCTGTACATTCCCTACAAGGGTATTAATCTCTAATACTGTGCTGCACTCTTGTTGCCCTCTTGTTGATCACTGGGTGAGTACTCATCTTAGTTTAACTATCCTGTGATGTCACTTATCAGATAGGAGGCTTTGTGTGCTGTGGCTTGCTTTTCCCCAATTCAGTTTCTTCTCTTAGATTTACTGTCTAGCACTCTGGGGAACATTGCATACTTCCACCCATGCCTCAACTATCACTTATTTGTGCTGGTGTTGCTGTCTTTTGCTTTCCCAGCATACCTAACATAATTTGCAGACTACCCTCTAGAGTCCCCCCCATGCTCACAGTGTGTTTCTCTCTCATCCTTAGAAACATTCTTTGAGATTTGTCCCTGCCCTGTGACATCCTATGGGTGCCACTGTCACCCCTTCAAACCACCCACATAATACCAGGATGTCCTGAGCTCTCTGGGATATCTGCAAATAGCCTACTATAAAATTAGAAAAGGTGAAAGACTTACCCCACCTTTGCACTGGGTGCAGTTATCTCTCCTAATTATGATCCCGTGGTTATTCCTCAACTAATTGATTCTGCAAATAAGATTAAAGGTCAGCTAAAAAGAGACATCCTTATCAAGAAGGTAAGTGAAAAATAAACTTTCAGAAGAACACAAAACAAACACCATTGCATATAATGGCCAGTAAGAAACTCTGTCAAGTTAGCTGATGTTACACAGTTCGTATGTAAAGGAAAAATGTATACATTTCAGTCAGTTCTACTATAGATATACCTTAGACTTGGGTGGTCCTAAAAATGTCTGTATTAAAAATACCTCTACGCAACACATAATTCTGTATATTTACCACTTTATATATGATCTGAACTTCCATCTGTCCATCTAGAGTAACCAATTAATCCAGTCAATGTGAGAAGACAACTCGAGACCACAGAAACATTATGTTTAATACACATAAAAAGAGTGATTTTAATTACAAAACTATGAAAAACAATTGTTTCAGAATATTTTTCTCACAGATGCACACTTCCTTCCAGAAGGTGGCAGAGTTGCATTAGCTTTTAATAGAAGTGCATCACATTGAAAACGAAATTTTACATTACTTAACAGGGACAATCTGTGACAGACCGACACCTGGTGTTGCCGAGATAGGTGCTGCGGCCCCTTGCAACCTTTAATTGGATTAAATAGGCCTGAATATGAAGAAATTAATTTAACAAATTGAACACCTCTCTTCTCTGGTAGTGCGAAAAGACGATTTGAATCCATGAAGTGAAAACACTTACCTAATGCCCCGTTGTCAACAGGCTGGTCTTTGTCCTCATCTTCAGAGATGATTTTCAAATCTCTAGCAGATGGAGCAGGTTGCTTAGCTGGAATATCTGTTCTGGATGATTTTATTTTAGTGGAACTGTCAGTGTCAGTTGGAATGGTTAGAGGAGAATCAGTCGTGGTTAAAGGCCAAAATGAGTCCTCATGTATGGACCTGGTCAGAGAATTCAGTGAATCCTGGTGTGTAAGAGGGGTCAGAGACTCAGGGGTAGGAGACTGGTGTTTCAGTGTGACTAGAGGTGGTTGTGGTGGTGCTGTCTTAGCCCTCAAAGGGGTGGTGTGTTTGGTTATGGTCTGAAAACTCCATGGAAGCTCACTGGATGGAAATCTCAATGGCTTCAGTGGAGTGTGATATGTAGTCAAAGCCTCCAGTGTGGGGTGGTGTTTAGGAGAAATCTGAGACAACAGATGCTGGTGGATGGATGTGGTTAGAGATTTCTTTGAGGGAGAAGTCAGTGATTTTGAAGATATTGCACCATCAATGATGGTCAAATCTGAAATCTGGTATGGAGGATTCTTCCTGGTAGAAGGAGATACTGTCAGACTTTCTGATGCTTCTTTAGGCTTCTGGAGCATCACCCTGGATGCTGATTGATGTATTTTCAGGAGTGCAGGATGTTGGAGCAACAGAGATCTGGAAGAACTCAACTTTACTGCCCCTTTTTTCCGACGTGTTTCCAAAGCACGTCTGAGAACTCGGGGAAGTTTATCTACCGAGACAGTTTCATGAATTTTCACTTTTGGTTCATCTGAAATAAAATAAAAAATGTTGATATATTCTTAGATAGTAAGAAATGATGTTGTTCGTAAAGGAGGCAAATATGGTATCAGTATTTTAGCCCAAAAGGAAGTTAACCAAACATATTCGAAATAGAATACACTTCCAATGTGTGTGCATCTTTTTTATGCCATACTTTAACTATTAAACAGAGTGTTTACTAACTCTAACTACACTTTATTCCATTTTAGTTAACTGTACTATAATATATTCTACTCTCCTTTTCATATTCAAAATAATTGTATTAAATTACCTGCATTGTACGCAGGAATGTAGCCTCCAGGACAAAGGGGGCAACACTGTCCTGGCTGATGCTGCAGAGGACTTTCACAAACCACCGGAGGACAGGAGTCACCTTTCCATTCACACTGTATGTTACCTTCCTTAGGAAGAAAGGACAATTAAAAGAGAATTTATTGTAAAAATTTATGTTGTGAGCTCATAATATACATACATCTATATACTAAAATGCTAAGAGATGTAATTTCAGTGTTGAGTTTGTCAACATACACTCAATCGGAGTTGAAGATACTATGTTAATTAAAAATTTTTAATACCTGAAATCATGCAAAAAAGTATCAGAATTTAAAATTAATTTTTATTATTAAGTAATAAAAAATGCTGCAAACTGGACTCATTTGACATCTGTGTACCATCTACTGGTGACTGTGAAAATTACAATTCGTGTTAGGACATCGTTAGTGAGAGGCACTGGATTTTCACACACAATTACAATACAAATTAAGCTCACATTATTTTTTTGATTCAAACAGATATGCCAAAGAGTGCATAAGCAACAGCTTTCAACAAACAGAACTTCATCCTGCACCACAGCGTCACAGGCTTGCCCTGCAACAAGCCAAATGCAAGTTGTGTCGATTAAACACATGCAATGTGGATCTGTCTGATTTTGCTTTTCACTTTCTTTTTCAAAATTTCTTTCGAGTTTATTTGCAACTGTAATCCGTCGATTGAAACAAGTTCCTAGCTGACACAGCCAGTAGCAAATACTTTCCTGTGTGGTGTTTTGAAATGGCTTCGCTGACATTTTTTTGCTGTTGTTAAGTAATACTCAACTACAGTTATTGTGATATGGAAGAGACTGTTGCAGTGAGAAATTCTCAGGGTTCACACAACAGTTACTATGTATATTAATTCTAACATTTTGTAAAAACTGTGAATTTCTTGTTAAAAACAAAAAACAAAACTTCCAGTTATCCCATAAGACACCTTGGTTATTATTCAGCTTTTGACACTATCTCATGTTTGAATTGACCGCTCACTATACAAAGGTATATCAAAATGTAAAGGTAATTATGCGGTAGCCACAACAGATACAAGCTAATGCAACGCAACATATTCGCAATGGCTTTTAGGTTGTTCGAACAGCACAGCGCACTGCCATTAGCCTAGCTGCAGCCAAGGTCAAACAAATATGGAAGATCCACTGTGGGTTTGGTACCATTGTTGTACAATGCGCCATAGTG